>NW_022196894.1:36304516-36307536 GCF_008632895.1 Mastomys coucha | reverse complement strand
ACTCAGAAATCCGCCTGCCTCTGCCTCCCAAGTGCTGGGATTAAAGGCGTGCGCCACCACCATCCACCCCACACACACCATTTCTTAAATGAATCTAACCTGTTCTCCGTGGGCTGAGAATAAAGTCACTCATTCAAGTCAAATAGCTTTGACCATAGCAGGAAGTCTGTATCCAAAAATTGTGCCTCCTTGGTGCAGCAGAACTGTCAACTCTCAGCTTAGCTATGATGGAGGTAAAATCCTTTGGTGATATGAGGGTTATTGAAGTACAGTCTTAATACAATGAAATCCAATGTCTAAAAGTTGTTCTTATTTTGGGCTTGTACCATAGTAAGAGCCAAGATTTTAAGCTCTACTACATACGATACAAAACAAACAAACAAACAAAAGACTTTATACATTTATGTTCATTTAAGAAAATACTAGTAGTGATGTATTATTTTGAAATATACAGTTAATATGTTTGGAGTTATTTAAAGTTTATATTGAGAAAAACATATGTATTTTCAGAATTGTTGTAGATAAGCAACTACATAAGACTGTAAATTGATTGTTGTTTTATATCAAACAACTTTTATAATACTCACTTTTGTTATAATATTTTATAAATTTTAAAGAATATGACAAAAAAGATATTGTAGGTACTGAAGGGGGTTCTCTGGTAGGAGTTGGGGTACAAAAGGGAAACAAGAATGTGATTTAATCTATTTACTAAAAATATGTTTTTAAATTTTAACAAATTCAGATAATTGAAATCATGTAACTTTTCTCATCATAATACACTAAAACTTAAAAAAAGAAAAAGAAAAACCAATCATGCCTACTCAAAAGGAACACAAGTTAGTATAAGCACTTAAGAAGACTGTTTGGCAGAATCCAATGTAGTTGAACATATCTGCACTCAGTGCCCAATGCCTTGATGATACCACTCCTAGCTCAAGAAATGCACAAATGTATGTCTACCAAAGTGTGTGCCCAAGGATGTCCACTAGCCCTGAAAACAACCCAGATGCTTATCCATGTTAGAATGCATGGGGACATCATGGTGTGCACTCATGCACTAGAGAGCCACGCAACAGCAGGAGAAAGAGCATGGAGCTGTGTGAGCACCATCTAGCTGCCCCAGACAGTCCCCATCTCATGAGCAAAGCCAGTAATTACAACTATTTAAGCCACTATATTAGTGATAGGATTACACAGCATCAGGTAATCAGAACATACATTGAAGGTTTTGAGGAAAACAAAGTAGAATATATTCAGCAAGGTATGATGCTAGACACCTGCATTCAGGAAGGGGAGGCAGGAAGATTGCAAGTTCAAGGCCAGCCTCAGGTATAGTAGGGACATATTGACTCAATCAAAAATAAATAGCCAGATAAAAAAAGAGAGAGAAGAATATATTTAACTTGTAAGCCATTTTTAAATATCTGAGGAAGGAAAACTCATTGGCAAAATTTATAAAATGCTTTTTAAGAACTAAAATGTAATATTAGATTTATAATCAGGACACAAGTATTTAATAATAGTATTTATAATCACAAGTTACTTGTGTTATAAAATTAAAAGCTGAAGGGAATGGCTGGGATTTAACATTTTCTATTTCAATTGAAACTTAAGTTTGGGAATAAAATAACCACGGGTAAAAGTCACTGGATCCTTTCAGACAATTTAAAGCAACAACACAGGGAGAGGCATGAAGTGTTTTATTGCGTGCTTGTTGGACGCCATGTCCTGTCATAGGTGCTTTAACCCAATCGCTCACTGGATTCTCACAACCCTGTGACTTGAGTTCATAGCCTTACAGACCAGGCTCAGAGGCTATAAACCTGGCAATGTCCTGCAACCCATAAAAGATGGAGTCAGGCCCGGTGCCTTCCTCCTGTGAGGAAGGCTCCTGAAAGTGAGTTTCTCCATGTCATGTCCATTCCCCCACCTTGCCCCACATCTTTCTGGAGGGCTAAGAGGAGGGGTGAGAGTACAAGTGACCATCCAGGGAATACGGAGGAGCGCCATCTGGCCACAGAGACAGACCACAGCTCTGTGATCCTTAGAGCTCAGGAGTGTGAGCAGGAGCCAATGGGGCCTGTGCTCCGGACATGACTTGAGAAGAGTTCTGGAGAGGACTTCTAGACACTGTGGAGAGAAACAGAAGTAGGATGTCAGTGCGGGGCCTCAGAGGGCTTGCCAGGTATCACGGGATCCTTGTAGGGTTTCTATTTTCTCTGCGGACCCAAGTTTTGACTGCACCCAATGCCTAGCCATGAGCAGTTGTGCCTTTCAATTCTTTCATTTTGGAAGGGCCACGGAGAGGTCACTGCTGAAGTTATCTAGGCCCATTCTCTTGTTCAGTAAACAGGTGAGAGATGGCTCTTCTTCCGGAGTGCTCAAAAGAAAGCACCCTACTTCCTGCTTACCGCTCATGGACTATGCTGCCTAGTTTACATCAAGTTGACACAGGCTGAAGTCATCTGAGAGGAGGGAACCTCAATAAAGAAAATGCCTCCAGAAGATCCCGCTGTGGGCAAGCCTACAGGGCATTTTCTTAATTGTGATCAATGGGGGAGGACCCAGCCCATAGTAGCTGGTGCTGTCCCTGGGCTGGTAGTACTGGGTTCTATAACAAAGTAGACTAAGCAAACCATGAGGAGCAAGTCAGTAAGCCGCAACTCTCTATGGCCTCTGCATCAGTTCCTGCCTCCAGGTTCCTGCCCTGTTTGAGTTCCTGTCCTGACTTCCTTGATGACGAAAAGCAACGTGGAAGCCTAAGTTGAATAACTCTTTTCCTTTCCAAGCTCCTTTGGCCGTGGTGTTTCATCACAGCTGTAGAAACCCTAACTAAAGACACGGATGATGAAGAAAAACAACCTAAGTCCTGCACTGAAATTTGGTAGGCTCTGTAAGATGCTGACCTTCATTTCTACAAAGAGATGGGTGGGAAGATGAGGCCAACAGAGCAGAGCTGGAAGAAAGACCTAGGCAGAGACCCTGGACCTTACCCATGCAAGGGGGCTTCCACCAGA
>NW_022196894.1:36271875-36304506 GCF_008632895.1 Mastomys coucha | reverse complement strand
CGGGGTAGGGGTGGGGGGTGGGAGTGGGGGTGGGGGTTAGGGTCGGGGTGGGGAAAGCATGAGGTGCAGCCACCACGCGGTTCTTCTGAAGCTGGGAGCTAGATGTGGTCTCAGCCTCTTCCCAAGCTGCCCCTTGGTTGGGAGAGGATTCTAACAGCTCCTAAGCTGGAAACCACATCCATCATGTACTATTTGTTATTGAGTTGTTGGAAGTACTGCTCCTCACCCCCCTATCCTCCCCCCACACACAGTCCCCGCTAGCCTTTTCTACAGGGTGGGAAGTCAGAGGGTGGTTTCCAGGGAGGGAAGGAGAAGAGCTGGCAGTCACACAGGAAGCTGTCTAATACATGACACTATGTGTTCACCTCATTCTGAACACTGTGGTTTGAAAGTAAAACCTGCCTGTTCTTTCCTTCCTTTCTGCTATTTAAATAACACCGGGACACACACGAAGATCTGGAAGCAAACAGTGGTTCTGGGAAAGAGCCCATGATAATCTGGAATCATCCTTATAGGGGAAAATGACTTCAAGGCTAGAAGTCATTCAGCTTGTGCGGAAGCATGGGTTGGTTGTTCCTGGGGTGTGAAGAGCTTGTACAGGGACCCCCAAGACATCCTGTGATTTTGCATAGTAAGTTAGGCTCCCAGAAAAGGATGCCTCAGAAGTGCCAAAACCTTAGCACTGATTTCTAATGCTGACATGGCGGAGTATATTCTGTCCAGATTTGCTTTACTGTAGAGCCAGCCACAAAAGTTCTAGTGTCCTTCAATGGTGCCTGTCCCCTGATGTTTGGGAAGCATCCTTAAAGCTGGGGCTTCTCGGGCCTTTATCTGAATGGTGTTCTTTATCCTCAGATAGCTCCTTGGATGTGTCTCACAAGGTTACTTAGGGAAGAGAAGAGAGAGCCAAGCCAGAAACTGGGCAAGGGGGAAAGAAAGCAACCATGCTGCCAAACGTCCAAGCAACAAAACGGGAGAATCAGGGGGCAGGTGGTGATGGGAGAGGGTGAATTGTGAGCAAGAGGGATGCTTAGAGCCACAAACTGAGACAACAGGGGCAAGTAGGAGTCAGGAATGGAAAAGAACCAGAAAGAAGAGCAGAAGTCAGTGGACTGTGAACTGAAGAAGTGGGGAAGCAGGCTGGACACCCACTGTTCACACTGGTCAGCAAGGAAGGGGGTATGGAGAGACAGAGAACAAGTGAACAGGAAGGTACACTCAGTTATCCTGGGCCTCAGAGCCTTGGATTACTCCACAGGAAATAACATCCACATCTCTAAAGCCAACGCCGGTCTTCATGGCCTTCTCTCATCCACAGTGTGGCTTGTTTGAAAATATGCATGCATTCAATCACACCGTGCACCTCAGAGGCCCCCTGCACCAAATTAGTTCTTCACATCTGGGGGTGCTTCTCTAAGAGCGCCAGGTTCATGTGTGCACCCTGTCACTTAAAATGCCTTCCAGGTTGTGAATGGTGGGGCTTTCCTCAGAAAAAGCCAAGCCTCCACCATGGCAGGGTAGAGTCCAGAGGAAAATGTCCAAGAACTGAAAGATCAATCAGGAGACCATGAAAGCAACTTCTCAGAACCACCAAAACACAGCCTTCCTGGTACACAGTCCTATGAGGGGAATCCTGTTCCCAACCGGAGGCCACCTGGGTCTAAGACCAGGTCACTTGCCCACACATGTGGGCTGCTGGGAAAATCCAGGCTGCCCTACAGCTGTCTTAGGAATGTTTTAATCAAAGCGCTGTCGGCCTCACCTGAGCGACCAGCTCCGTCTGCCACTGGGCAGGAGGAAAGCAAGACAGGATCATTTGCTTCCCAGACTATTTGCCTGCTATCACCGGTCGCTTTGATTTTAACAGTCCTTCCTAGTGAAGACTCAGTAACAGCTGCTTCCCAGAACTCTCTGTGTGCCAAGGAGACAATCAGTAGAACCATGCCAGCATTCGCTTCCCTTGAAATACATGCCACATGCAAAAATCTCCTTGGCTCCAGCAGCAGGCAGTCTTAGCTGTTAGCAACATCTAGTCACGCCCACCCTCAAAAGATGAGAGCCCATTGGCCTGTTCTAAATGTCAATCAGCCCATTCTCCACCTTGTAACCACAACTAATCATGAGTAGGTTTAGAAAATCCTTCATACCACCCGTGCATTTGCTGTGAGCACAGGCGGGTTGGGTTGGGTTATAGCAGTGAGTCCTCTGAGGGCTTCAAAAGTAGTGTCAGGAACAAGGCATATTCGCCTCAGTGTACTTACATAGGATCCTGAGCCGATGACTGTGCCCGTGTTAGTTCCGCCCTCACCTCATGTACTCCCCATCGCTCCTATAATCCATCAATGACTCTGATCCCGAAACCTCCTCAAAATCCTCCAGCACCAGACTGGTGGAGTCCTCACCCAGGGTGCCGCTGTCTGGCCTGGGCATCCTGGCCCGGGGCAGAGGCGCAGGGAAGTTGGTGGTAGCTGGAGGCGCGGAACAAGGGGGCGTTGGCACGATGCAGATGGGCCTGGCCTGAGCGGGGGACACAGCTGCCTCAAGGGCTTCTTCATCATCTTTCTCAGACTCTGGTCCCCCGTCTGAGGCTGAGGGACTCAGAACATGGTAGAGACTGGGGAGGCGGATGTCGAAGCGTAACCCAAATTTGGCAAACAGCTTGTCATTGAGCGTGTAGAGCTTCTCGGAGATGTCGTAGCCCAGCAGGGCTGAGAAGAGGCGCGAGATGTATCGCTCTCTGTTCAGAAGAAGATGAAGATTTTTCCGGGGCCAGGAAATGTAGCTACATTCGGTCTCGGCGGTCAGCGTCACCTGAGGGGTTAGGAACAGAGAGGGAAGGGTTTAAAGTGCAGAGAAGCTGGCTGCTATTTTGACCTGGCAGCTCTCTATGGCTTCGCTGGGATCAAGTCCAGGGTCAGGCTTCTTGTGTGCCTTGTGTTGTGCATGCCCAGTGGTAGGACTGAGGTCAGTCCCTTGCTCAGCCGCCACTCACCTCCTGGAACCTTAATTTGCACGTCCCATTTCCTCGGTTCTGATGTTCCCCTATTGATAACAGCAACCCCTGAGAAAGATTCCAAGTAGAACGGTGAGAAAGAGGGGGAGGCCTCCTAGTGTACTGAGGGGAGGTCAAGCGGAAGACTGTTCCTTTGAATGACAAAGAACTAAGAACTAGGCTTAGTGACCTACACCTGTGATTCCAGTTACTGGAGGCTGAGGTGGGAGGATGAGGAGTTCAAGGCCAGCTTCACCACTCTCCGGTGCATTAGGAAGCTTCCCCCTCCCTCCTGGCCCCCTGGAACTGCAGAACAGAGGAGGCGGGATAGGCAAATTGAGGTTCCAGGAGATGAGGCATGCGCACCTTAGAGGAGGAAATCAAGGGCTGGGAAGGAGATAACATAGTGGTAAAGTGGTCCAGCATGCGTGTAAGGCTTGGGGTTGAGTTCCCAGTGTGTGTGTGTGTGTGTGTGTGTGTGTGTGTGTGTGTGTGTGTAGAACCATGCACCAGGGCACAGTCACTAAAAGTGCTGGGGAGAAAAGTTTATTGAGAGAAACGGCTACAGAGTAAGCATGTTAAACTGTATCAGATGGACAGAGCACTGGGGTTCAGGTCCCAGAATCTCCTCTTGGTTACAAACCAAAGGATCTCATGACCCAAGGAGGAATAATATAAATTCCTCCCTGATAGCCAGGCAGTGGTGGCGCACGCCTTTAATCCCAGCACTTGGGAGGCGGAGGCAGGCAGATTTCTGAGTTCAAGGCCAGCCTGGTCTACAGAGTGTGTGTTCCAGGACGTCCAGGGTTACACAGAGAAACCCTGTCTCAAAAAACAGACAAACAAAAGGCACAAAAAAATAAACTCAAGAGCAATGGGACAGGTCCCCTTCCTTAGTTATTTAAGGACAGAAAAATGTCTGTGTATTCACTGTGTCCAAGATGCAAACTAGATTATGCCAGCAGGACAAAAAGGCAACAGCATATACTTAGCACACAGTAGGGCTCAAAATCCATGGTCAAATGATGAGCTGGGCATGGTAGCTCATGTCTTCGTTATAAGCACTCAGAAGTGGACCAGAACTGGACACTAGCTTGGGCTGCCTAGTGATTCTAGGATAACCTGAGCTACAAAATAAGACCCTGTCTCAAAACCAAAGATGAGTAGCCAAGCTAAGATTAAAGTGAAATCGTTCCAAGGATAGTATAGAAAGGAGCATAAATTTAGACAATGATTTGCCTAATACAACCCTTTGGCTGACAGGGCTACAGTGTATTTGTTTTGTGAGTGGTGAAGGCAGCTGTCGAGGCTAACCTTTACTGAACTCTGAGTATGTGTCAGGCATTGTATTGAGTGCTTTTTTTTTTTACTGACTATGAAATATGAACTGGGCGGTGGTGGCACATGCCTTTCATCCCAGCACTTGGGAGGCAGAAGGAGGTGAATCTCTAGAGTTCAAGGCCAGCCTGGTCTACAAAGTGAGTTCCAGGACAGCCAGGACTACACAGAGAAATCCTGTCTCGGAAAACCAAAAAGAAATATGGTTCAAAGCATTCTCTGTCAGAGACTATATAAAGCCCCTTAAACTCTGGCTGAAGGGTTGAGAGCACTTGCTGTTCTCGCAGAGGACCTAACTTTGATTCTCACATCCACACCAGACAGCTCACAACTGCCTATAACTTCAGCTCCAAGGTATCTAACACCTTTGGCTTCTGCAGAATTCTGCACTCTTGTGTGCATGCTCCCCATACACACAATTAAAAATAAACCATACACACACACACACACACACACACACACACACACACACACACTTAAAGATAAATCTTTTTGCTTTTTGGGGGGTTGGAGCAGGGTTTTTCCATGTAGCCTTGGGTGTCCTGGACCTCACTCTGTAGGCCGGGCTGGCCTCAAACTCATAGAAATCCATCTGGCTCTGCCTCCCAAGTGCTGAGATTAAAGGCATGTGCCACGACCACCTGGTTTAAAAACAAATCTTGTAAAAAAAGACACACCTTAAAAACCTCTCACCTTGCCTACTTTACTTCCCATTATACCCTCTCCTTGTCCTCCAATCCGTTGTGCCCCTCTTCCACTCCTACTGTCCACGGCTTTGTACATCACCTAATCGTTAACAGGGCCCTAACTTAGTCATCAGGGGCAGAGGCCGGGTGCTGGTTTCAGATCTGCCCCTGTACCAACTGTGGAACACCCATTACTATCATGTCTGGGCATGTCGCCTCCTGAGAGAATTCTGAAGAGAACACTCACAGTCTGTCCATAACCAATGGCTGAGCAAGTGGCTTAGTGGCTTTCACACTCTGTCATAGCCTGTGCCCTAAATGTCCTTATCAGCAAGTCCCTGAAAAAAAAAAAAACCACTGTCAGGCAGAGAGCAGATGAGCCTGAGGAAGACCTGACCTAGACCTGGCACAGTGAGCGTGGGTGTTCCCGTGTTGGCTGTTACCGCTTCTTCTGTTGTTTTTAAAGAATAAAATATGAGTTTTTTTTCCCCTTACTTTTATGGTTAGCTAGCTACCTTTATATGTGTTCCCCCTTTTTAGTGCTGGGGTTGTAAGAATACATCATCATGCCCTGCTTTTTTGTGGGTGCCAGGGAATCTTAACTCAGTTTTGCATGCTTGTGCAGCAAATATTTACCTACTGTACCATGCCTTTAACCCCTAGAAATCTACTTTTTGATTGTTTCCCAAACGCCTACAGGACTATCTCTAATAAAGTCTTGATAAAGTGCCAAGTTTTTTCTTTGTGAGAGCATACCTAAGTAGGACATGAGTCAGATAAAACAGGTTGCAGATTGGAGGCTAAAAAACTGATGAACTCTGTGGGATGCGCCTGTGTGATGAATAAGAGAGCATCACAGGGCCAGCGGCCAGCAGGTCTGGTGGACTGGGTGCTTGAAGGGTATGATGGGATGCTGAGATCTGTGTGAAATGTGCTGTTGAGTTCCGATTTAGGCAGGAACCAGGACTGTTCTTCCAGTCAATAAAGCTACATCAGAGGCAAGGTCAAGAAGAACTGTAACGCAACAACATTTGATATCTGCAAAGAGGAAATGGGACTTTACACAGCCAACAGCAAGGGTGTGGATCTCCCTGCTTCTAAATGAGGCAGACACGCTAGATATAAATGGTGGAATAGGAGCACGCTTACATTCCAGGCAGAGAGGCCATCTGGGGTTACAGCCCTTCCTTTGGAGCATAACCCACCTGCTCCTCCCTATCAATGCCATAGCCTGCTTTGGCCGGTTCCAGCCACTCAGGGCTTTTCTGTCTTTCTCTTGGCCTGAGGGAGTTCCCAGAGGATGCCTCTGGGCAGAGCAGAGAGGGTGGAGATGAGACTAAGGTGCTGTGATTGGAGCAGGTCAGTGGCAGCAAGACTGCTTCTCTGACAATCACCACCGAGCTAGGATTAGGACGGAAGCAGGTCCAGACAGTGGCGTTGCCTGGCATGTGTGTGTTCCGGGGTTAGCTCATACGCTGGCTAAAGGACTCTCTGGTAGACATCACAGAGGATACACAGACCCCAGGACAGCAAACTCTGGCAGAGTCCCTGAGAGGGTTGAGCGGACCACTCTTCTGATGGTCCGGGCTGCTACTTGGCTCTTCTATTCTCTAGCTGAGTACATGATGCTCTGGGGCCTCAGCTATCCAATCTGTCAAACAGAGGAACAGTAATATCCAGTCTAGTACACTGTATGATTCAGCGAGGCAGTGAAAATGCACACAGCTACATGTGTGTGCCACATGCGAGCTCTCAGCAACCCAGACCCACAAGTATGAAGGACTGCAGAGGGGACAGACTCCCCCATGGCTCATGGCTGTGAGTGACCCACAGAGTCTTCTGAGACACCAACTGCTCACGGGCCACCAGTTCAGCAAAAAACTATTCTTGGGACTGTCTCTTGAAGTGTGGAGATAGAGGCAGGCACAGAGACGGAGAGATGGCGATGCCTCCTCATGGTTAGAAGAGTGAGCAGTGTGCACTCAGCCAGTGTAAACAAGAGGAAGCACTCAAACACACAGGCTGCAGGAAGCTGTGGGGCATAGAGGCCAGAAAGGTGAACCTGGCTAGGCCTCATAGAAGAGTTCTGGGAGCATGGTGGTTTGTCTAGAATGCATTTCAGGTATAGGGCAACAGAAGGGTCAAGTTATGAGCAGCATGTACCAGGAGGGCTGGAGCTGCTAAGAGTTTCAGTTACCCTAAGCAGGATGAGCATTTTTTTTACCCTGTGGGCATTAGTCTTCTGGAAGAGTTGTAGGCCTATGATTGCCATGACGGCCTAGACCCAGGAGCCCAGGCACTCTTCCCACCCACACTTAGCAGCACATTTGGTGGTGGTCAAAGGGCAGATGGGAGAGAGGGGAAGGGAGAGGCAGCAATGTTGTGGGCTTACGGTGACGGTGACGGGTGACGGGTGACTGTGCTGCCATGGGGCTCTTTATTACCTGGAAGGTCCCCTCTTCAGATGGATGCAGGGATTCCCATTCAGGAGAGTCCATGAACTGGTATGGAAATATGTAGTGCAGAAACTGCCCATCCTGGCTCACTCGAACCCTGACAAAAGGAGAGAGGAGACTGAATGGGAGAGGGCAATGGCTGCTCTGTGCTGAAGCCACCTATTGCTGAGTAGCTGAAACCCTCTGGCAGAAATACTCAGCTAAAGTGTGGGGGAGCCAGAGCAGGTATGGCCCAATTAAAGATGGAGAGGAAGCTTTGTCCTGTACATGGTTTTCTATTCCACAGTGCAGAACGAGAGTCCTGGGGAGGGGAGCGGGTATTAAGAACACTTGGAGGCCTAGCAGCATGGTTTATGTGTACATGAGTCTAGTGTAGCAGATCATGTGTGTATGAGCTCATGGGTGGCCACTCAACAGGTGGGAGGCTGTGGCAGGAGGATTGCCATGAGTGTGAAGCCAGCCTGGCCTACATAATAAATGCCAAAGCAGAAAGGACTAGAGTGAGACCTTATATCACCACTACCACCCCCAAAACCCCTACACTCCACACACCCAACACACATCCCAAAGAAGGAGGAGGAGAAAAGGAAGGGATAAAAAGAGGAAAAAAGGAAGGAAAGAAGGAGAGAAGGAAGGAAGGAAACAAAACCTTCTGAAAACTCCCTTAGGCACGAGCTTTATCTCAGAGCAATTAAAAAACATCTCTGCAGGTCAGTTATGGACATTATTAATTTAAAAATCTCCCCAGTAGCCGGGCGGTGGTGGCGCACACCTTTAATCTCAGCACTTGGGAGGCAGAGACAGGTGGATTTCTGAGTTCAAGGCCAGCCTGGTCTACAGAGTGAGTTCCAGGACAGCCAGGGCTACACAGAGAAACCCTGTCTTGAAAAAAAAAAATCTCCCCAGTAATTCCACTATGGATCCAGGATGCTGGGGCTCTGCTGTGCACTAACCATGTGTGGCTATTTCAATTGAGAGTTATATTCATTAAAATTAAATACAGTTAAGAGTCAGTCCAGGGCTGGAGAGATGGCTCAGCGGTTAAGAGCACTGACCGCTCTTCCAAAGGTCCTGAGTTCAAATCCCAGCAGCCATATGGTGGCTCACAACCACCCATAATGACATCTGACGCCCTCTTCTGGTGCGTCTGAAGACAGCTACAGTGTACTTACATATAATAATAAATAAATCTTTAAAAAAGAGAGCGAGTCAGTCCAGTTACTCACTCACACTAGTCATGCCCCAAGCACGTGTGGTCTGGGGCTGCCGTATGGCACAGCATGGATGTAGAATGTCTCTGTTGCCATGGGAGGTGCTGCCCTGCCTTTCTCCTTCCAGGCAGGCTGCACGAGGGGGCCGCGCTCAGGATAGCTCATATTTGCAAGAGAAGAAGATAGCATGTGAGGAAGGCAATCGGATGCTTCACATGTGCCTGCCCAGTGAGTCACCATGGTGATGCAGGGTAGATTGGTTTTCTTTCTTTCTGAGTTTTACTGCCAAGAAAACAGGTGGTCAGGAAAACGGCGTGGTGAGCTTAAGGTCACGTGGCTACCAGGCAATGAAACAGAGTCCATGTTCTCTCACCGTGATGTTATGTTACAGGAGTTTTGGGTAGGTGGTGGGGGACACTTCCAACATCACCCCTGTTCTGCCTTCCCCAAGCACAAGGACACAAGATCCTAAACACCTCACTCACTGACAGTCCCGGCGTGCACCCACCTAACCCGCTGCCTTTCTAACTTCATCGAGACTTTAGAACTGGAGTTAAGTCACTGTGACCTGTGACTTGGGCAGAGACAACTATCATATGCTGGTTAAACAAACGCACTCCTGTGTTCAAGAACTAAAACCTTGTCTCTCAAATAGTAGAACCCCGACGCTGCAAAAGGCTGTGTCCCAGCTGGCCACAGGAGAATCTAAATCATACAGAATAGCCCATAGACACGATCTTATCTTATTCCAGCCTGAGGCCTAGGCCCATGCTTCTAAGTTTGAAGAGAAACCCTTTTCTTTTTCTTTTTTCTTTTTTTAAAAAATATTTATTTATTATTTTAAATAAGTACACTGTAGCTGTCTTCAGACATACCAGAAGAGGGAGTCAGATATCATTATGGGTGGTTGTGAGCCACCATGTGATTGCTGGGATTCGAACTCAGGAACTTCGGAAGAGTAGTCAGTGCTCTTAAGCCATTTCACCAGCCCACCCTTTTCTTTTTCTAAAGGACAGGTCCGCTGGATAGAGTGGGTTTCTGTGGCTGTGGCCATGAAGTCTAACTAATTTTAAAACTTTATGAATACGATTATTCCCCACTACCAACCCGTTAAGCAGCTGCCCTGGCCTTTCCTATGAGCACACGCTTGCTTTACATCTCAGGGTAAGCAACCCCACTAATGTTGATTGCTGGATCTCTAGCCTTATGGCCAGCACCCACCCTGGCGCTTTGCTCTGCAGAAAAGGGGCCTGCATTCTGTGAGGATCTGGTACGGTACCCTGCCCACCAGCCATATGCCTGTATAAACTGAGTAGTTTCTGGATATGGTGTAACATCTAGACATAGGTTAAGATCCAGTCTGGGCCTTTTCCTCCATTCCCCAGAAAAGCTCCAGTTTTCACGTCCACCTTTTCTAAAGCGAGTTATATCAGGCCAAGAAGGAAACAAACAAGCACACCTTTGTGGCACATGCTCACTGGAGGGGGCTGGCTTTCCATCACCTCTGCAGCTCTTCTCACTAAACCACTAGTTCACAGAACCTCCCGTGCTCCTGAAGACGGAGGGCTGCAGAGGTGGGTATAACCTGACCCTGGCCTTTGAGAGGTTCACAGCTCAGTGGAAGACTTGAGCACGTGAAGAACTAACTGTCTGCAAACCAGAGTGCTGAGCACTGGGGCAGAGCGGGCTCACAGAAGAGGGGGATGGAAGAACCGGTTCTTTGCTGGGCACGGGCTTCTCGAGATGACATTCCCCTTGAGTTCTGAAGGATAAACAGGTAATGGTGAGCAGGTAAGGGCAGAGACGGACAGAGATCTGGGGAGTTTAATGAGAGAGCCTGTTCTCAGATACCTGCTGCTCCTCTTCCCCCAGGCTGCTGGAGTTTTAGCCAGATGTGCCCGTGCCTAAAGCTAAAGCCCGTGCCTTCTTACGTCTTTGCTGCTAGGCTCTGGCCAATGGGATATCAGTACCCTTGAGTCTCCCCTAAATGAATGCCTAGATAGATGTGTGAGCATGCACACCACTGCACGCTATTCCTAGTCATGAAGTCATTACCTATTATATGATCACCTAGAGAAGAAAGTTCTCAAGCCATGGGAAGAACACAGCCAGCCTCTGATGGCAGAAACACACTATAAAACCAGGAAATCTATACAGACTGCCTGGAAGATGCCAGAGGAAATAAAGGGCCACATTCTCCTACCTCAGAGCCTTCACACATGCAGCCTTCAGCTGGACCAGTTTCTCTCAGGGCTGAGCTGACTCCTTGTAGGAGTGTGTCTGACCTCCCAGAACATGAAGATCTATAAATTACATGCTCTCGTTACATTTACTATTTCCCCCTGGGAATGCCGGGGCCATGATTAATCACTGTAGCACATAATTATTATTGGCTTAAGCTCCATGAGTTCAGAACAATGCTTGTAACATCTAACACTGGATCCCTAGTCTTAGGACTCTTAAAAACATCCAAAGAAGGCAGGGAAAGGGAGAGGAGAGGGAAGACGAACAAAGAGAAAAGGTGTGTGTGTGTGTGTGTCTGTGTGTGCACGTGCACGTGTGCGCACCACACAAAGAAAAAGAATCTCTGCCAGGTAGTGGTGGCACACACCTTTAATCCCAGCACTTGGGAGGCAGAGGCAGGCAGATTTTTGAGTTCGAGGCCAACCTGGTCTATAGAGTGAGTTCCAGGACAGCCAGGGTTATACAGAGAAACCCTGTGTCGAAAAACCAAAAAAAAAAAAAAAAAAAAAAATCTCTAAGGAAAGAAGACACCAGAAGAGAAGGAAGCCGGCAGCATGTATCATTTCTCCACCTCATCTCCTCAGGTAAGGAAGTTGGCGCCCAAAGTATGCTGCCAAGATGTGGAACTGTCTATCTAACGTCTAAACAGGCCAACAGGCACACCAAAGTGGCTTTTATCCAGTGTGCTGTATCCTTTAACTTTGGTGTCCTCCTCGATCACGTCAGTGGCAAGTCATTTCCTTGCACTGTAATAGCTTAGACAGTTGCCTGTTCTGGAGGGCTGTGCATGTGGGATCTTTCATTGCATCCTCTATGAAACCAAGAGTGAGCGGAGTTCATCAGGGTGACAGGCTTTGAGGAAGTCACTTTGTTCTCTGATTACTGCAAAGGTTGGCTGCCCTTGTCAAAACCAAACAGAAAGGCTTTTGGGGTTTGAGCAAAGGGCTCCAGAGTGCTCAGGGGACACCCCACATAAGCCAGGGTGGGCTGTACAGGAGTTTGCCCTTCCTGGCACACAAGGAGTCTCTTCTGTACCTGGAGATGTTCAGTATCACACTAACCCAGTGCAGCGATTCTCTCTGAAAACCAAAGCCCAGTCATAGACAGAAAGCTGTCTCCCTTTTGTCTACTCAGCAAAGCTGACAGGATGGCACCAAAGGGCAACAAGCCAGAAAGAACAGCGCCACAGCGCTACCCAGACCTTGAAAGTCAAGGGGAAACCTGAAATGGCCTGATTTCTAACTGTTGATGCTTAGTGGACTAGGAAAAGCGATGTAGAAAGACAAACCTTGTTTTCCCCTTCCCTGGGACTGGGTCTTATACAAGTTCACAGTAAATTTGTCACAAGACACCAGAGCCATACTGATAACGGTATGTTTCTGCTGAATGAACATCATACACAGGAGAGGCCAGTCTCAGCCGAGGAGCCATGAAGGGCAAATAGCATGCATCCCATATGAATGAGCAAGCTCCATACATTCATTGTTTGTCTTAGAAGCATGGGGCTAAGTAGTGAACACCTAGGAACAACCATTGTGTAGTTGACCATCCTAGTTTGTCCCCCATTGCCAACTCTCCTTCCTTCCCTTCATCCTTTCCCTTCCCTCTCTTCTTCCTCTTTCCACTCTTCCCTCCCTCTCCCCTCTCTCCCCTCCACCTTATCTTCCCCTTTCCCTGTCCTCTCCTGTAACCAGAATGTTCTGATGGTCATCTTTTATTTGCCACATGCTTGATCTTCAGCAAGGCGATGGAGGGGATTGTCTACGGTCAGGTGCTATGGGCAATGTTTCAAAGAATGCACAGATGCCTACAAAGCATGACAGACCCCATGGTGTTTTCTCATTGAACATCAATGGCGGCTGTTACCATGGAGGTTAACTGGACAGACATACTCTGACCCTGAAGCCAGCCAATGTCCAACTCCCCCTCTTCCTCTGAGGCATATGTTTCCACCGAATCCCCAGTGAGACATCTGTGGGCATCACCACTCTTCTGCCACCATGAGACCTCAGATTACAGTATAGACTCCCAGTAGAACAACGGGCCTGGGAACACGGGTGAGCCTAGCTCCTTCTCTGCAGCTGTCAGTATGTGGGCCACACTCCAGAGCTTATATAGGATACCTCAGCTACAACGAGGTGTTTTCTTGATGCCCTGGCAGGGAACAGGGGTCACTGGAAACCTCCTGGTTTTTGTTGTTTGTTTGTTTTATTTCCTGCACATAGTGTTTGCTTTGCAAGTGTTGAATGCATATGGAAGGAACAAATTAATCTTATTGAAATGGTCACTTTTCTAATGCTCACAGAGGTTGCTGCACTTTAGGCGTCACACATTGGGGTGTGTGTGTGTGTGTGTGTGTGTGTGTGTGTGTGTGTGTATCCATTTTGGGTCTGGCCTCACCAGCCCTTCCGGTGGCAAGTAAACACAGTCACCCTTGGTAGTGTAGAAATTGCCTCATGATCGAGCTTCCTCTTGGAAAGTGTCAAGAAAGAGGAAGCAAACTCACTCCTGGGAGAAAAAAAAATCTTTCTGGGTTTGTTTGACTTTCCACATCCATCCCTTGATGAGAGGGGACACAAAATGGAAAGGGGACACTAGGGAACAGGAAGTGTGGGTGGGGCCTGGGGCTGGGTGGGGTGGGGTGGGGTGGGGTGAGGGGACTCCAGGCATGAACAACACAGATAGCTTACCGGCCAGAGAGGAGCAGGGACAGGCGGTTGATGGGTGTCTCCCCCTCCACGGCATAGGTCTGCTCTGTGGCCAGTGTCAAGACTTGCTCATGACAGCAGTGGATAATCTCCTTGTAGACCTGCAGAGGTACCTGAAGAGGCAGGTACAGTGTCCTATAGAGGAGGTTGAACTCCTCCGGGAGGGTATTCACTCGGATGCGATATACCAGCTGTGCCAGCTGAAGCAGGCAAGCCACTGTCAGGAGGACGTTCCAAAGGACGATGTCCAGCCCACAAGCATCAAACCAGCCCCACAGCACGCAGCAGAGGTAGCCTGGGCCCAGGATGCCGAAAAGGTAGAAGCATCCATACACTCCACTGCCTGCCATAAAGCCCATAAGCAAGAAGCAGTTGGCCAGGTGGTAGACTGCTCCTTCCACATCCGGTTTCCAGCTACTGCACACCGGCCGCTGCCAGAGGAGCTGAGCCACCGAGCTGCCATTGGCGCTCATCTTTGGGGCTCTCGAGGCCTTTGCAGGCTCCGATACGGTCTCCACAAAGGAAACTGGGGGGAAAAATCAGTTAGTCTGTCCTTCCAGGTGGCTTCTCACCACCAACACTACCTTTGCTGGCAGGAATGCTTCCGGTGGCTCTGAGAAAGAACGCCAGAGCATAGTACACTTCATGGAAGCTTGAAAACCTGAGTTTGTTGTTTAGGAGTTTGTTTGTTTTTTTCCTTCTTCCTCTCTCTCTCTCAGTGAAGCTCTTGTTCCCCCTGCAGTGCTCTGGTCAACGCCTTTGGCTCTGGCTTTCTTAGGATAGTCTTCATTATTAGTTCTTAGCAAAAAGCATACATTGTCCCGAGAGGAAGCAGGAACTCAACACTGTAAACTTCAGCAACACGGACGAAGCAGCCACATCCTGCTGCCTGTCGTTCCCAGGCAGAATGAGGAGTGGAGAGCCAGCGGGAGAGGCACACTTGTGTTCCATTTGGAATGCATGATCTCTTGGCACCGGAAGAAAGGGTGACCCCAGAGGGATACCATGTTTGGAATTGGAATCCAAGAGGTGCTGGCAGTGAAAGAAAACAGGCCAGGCAAACAGGCAGGCTGGCAGGGCACTTAGCATACCTCTAGAGGACAAGATAAGACCCAGGGTCGACAGAGGCAGGCAGGGAGGGTCAAAGGAAAAGCAAGCAGGGAATTTAGGTCCGTGGAGTAGAGAGGACACAGTGCAGTTGTCCTGTCCGGAGGACTTGGGGATTTGCGGGAGGTAGAAGGGCAGTTCAGGCTGGGACTATTAACAGAAACGGTACTGGCAGGAAGAACCGGAAAGCCGAGTGAAAGGTTTAAGATACTCAGCAAACTTCATTGTGTGGTAACTTGACATTCGTTCAACAAAAGCATCTGTGTAAAGCAGCCCCTCAGCTCTAAGTTGACACTCTTCTGCAAATATCTGCCTAAAGTAATAGTCAACGGCAACACAGGATGTAAGTCACCATCCCATCTACACATCAATTAGAGTGACTGCCCAGGAAATAAATACTCCTCTGGTACTCGACCTCTACTGAGCAGTGTATATACACATTCCGCAGTCATCACTGTTCTCCTAGAGCTGAGGAAAATGGAGCCTCCGAGAGGTAACATGTTCCAACATGGAGTAGGCCAGGATTTGAACCCAAGACTGTCAAACAAAATACTTGTTTTAAGCAGGGTTCACAGTAAACAGAAATGCTGAACTAGACCCATCCATGACTCCCGACTCCACAATCCTAAGATGTCTGATGATTTTCAAGGAATGTCTAAATGAACCTGGGGGATCAACTTTGGACTGCCAAGAAGTAAATGTAAACTGTGCAAACATGAAAGCCAAGAGACTCGACTTGCTGGCGTCTGGGGGACTTGCTGAGGGAGCACCTTTGCCCTATTGTTCCAAAGACTTAATCAAGTGCTAGGCCACCTAGAACTATCACGGAGACTCAGTGAACTGAGTAACACTAAGGAGAAATTGGAAGTTAAATGTGGTGCTGAACACTCAGTGTACACTGTGACCTGAATGTCATTTTATAAGGGAGGAACTGCAAACAACGATGGCAACTCGATGCCTGCAACCAATTACCAAATTGAGTTTAAAGAGCAGTTGGAGTGACCCAGGAAGAAGGGCAGCCTGGGAGAGGGCAGAGCTGAGGGGTGAGGTGGAAGGGAGAGAGGAATCTCTCAGGGTGAGAGGGAACAGCAGAGTTACAGAAGTCAGAAAGTTCTTGCCATACTGAAGGAAGACATTTTAAAATTTTATTGGAATCGATTGCTCTGTAGATGGCTTCATACTTCCCTGTCTCTGGAGAGAGGTACAGAAAGGGCTGGGGCATTTGGAGAACAAAACACCACAAGACTCTCAAAGCAGGCTTTGGGTGTCGGATGCCTTTCTAGAATTTTCTTTGGATTTATTTACTTATTGATTGATGGATTGATTGATTGCTTTGGTGTCACTTCAGCCCAGGCTCACCTGGAACTGACTAGGCAGTCCAGGCTGTCCTGGAATTCTTGGGAATCCTCCTTCCTGGCCTCCCAAGTGCTGGGGTTACAGGTGTGACTGTGACATCATGTCACAGTCAGTGGAGAGTGGGGATTTCCATAGGCCTCTTTTTTGTCAGCTGCCTGGTTCCCAACCAACTTGCCAACTTTAGCTAGCAGCAGCTGTTTGTGCTTCAGGCAACGGGGCTCCCTGCTGGGGTTGGAGTCCCTGCCAGCTGTCCATGGGCAGGCACAGGGATAGGCTCTGAGATAGAATTTCAAAGCAGGTCAGCAGGACCGCCCATAGGCTTGGCCCTGACCCTTTAAAGAGACAGACGGCTCAACAAACCCCAGCTCCATTCTCCACTGTCCCTATCCATCCACCTGAGATGAACTGAGCAGGGAGGACTAACATTTACCAGACAGCTACCATTTCCTAATATTAACAAGATAACATATTATTCTATCATCTGATTTTTTGACCGGGTCTTACTGTATGCTCCCCACCCCTTTTTAAATGGAAGAAAAATGCTTAGCATAGCTAAGGAACTTGTTTAAATTCAGAGTTAATATGTGAGTGGTGATTAAAGCCCGGTCAGTGTGAGTCTAACTGTAATTTTCCACTACACTGTTCTACCAGGTGTTTGGGCATTGCTAAGCACCTACATACGTGCATCATAACAGAGGCCCTAACTATGTTGTGGGTGTCATCAGTGTGAGATTGATGTCCATAGATCAGCAGACTACAATAACAGGAAATTATGTCTTTTTATTTAAAAAGCCAGTTGACAGAGATAAGAGAATAAATATATTGTGTTAAGACAGTAATGTCCTTATGAGGAAACCCATGGACATGAAAGCGTACACACAGTGGAAAAAAAAAAAACAGAAGTAACACCATTTGATAATTCAAGTCAGTAAGCATTTATTTAGACAAGCTGTGAGGTAGTAACAAAAGATAAAGATGAAATTGAAAAAAAAAAAAACAATCTCCTCCAGGGAAGTTTTTAATCTAGAGGGGAAGACTAACCTGAAAACCCCCAGAAATCTCATAAAAGATGACTACAGGGTCAAAGGAAAATCTCTGATGGGGATGCTCAGAAGGAGAAAAATAAGAAAAAAAGCAGAGGAGGGAGGGTGATTTAAGGAAGTCTAAAATCTGCTCAGGTGCTCTCCAGCTGGGCATGGCAAGAATGGGGTATAGATGTGTGGGCAAGCCTGGAAAAGAGGGTATGCACATTGATAACAAGATAGCCTGTGATCTTCCATACAACTGTGTATCAATGTAACAACTTGTCACCATGTAACTCCATAGTCAGGAGACCACATGCCTAAGGATGAGAAGGTCAAAGATAAAGGGTAGCAGTTTAGGTTGCTCAAAGTCTGACTTGGCCATAGTCACAGATGTGACCTTCTGTCTTCTGACTCCAGGCTGTAGTGAGCTACACATTTGTGCTGCTTATGGCTCCGGAATTGGCTGTCCTGCTTCTTGGAGCTGAATATGCCCTGACTCAGATCCTCTACAGCAGTGGTTCTCCACCTTCCTAACACGGTGACCCTTTGCAAGGACACCTCATGCTGTGGTGACCCCACCAGCATAAACTTATTTTGTTGCTACTTCCTAACTGTAATTTTGCTACACACAATTGTGTTGTGAATCACAATGGAAATATCTGTGTTTTCTGATGGTCTTGGGTGATCCTCATGAATGGGATCATTTGACCCCTGAAAGGTTCGGTACCCATAGGTGGGGAACTGCTGCTCTGCAGGCTCTTCTTCAGGAAACAGCTTCCTGAACTCAAGCTGACTGTCAGATTCTACAAAACAGGACACCGATTTCTCATCCTCTACCCAGTTTTCTCTTTGACGTGTGAGTCTACACTAGGCGGAACTGATCTTATGCACTCAATGTGACCATTCAGGATGGTTAGGGTGAGATGGAGCACTAGTTTCTTACTCAATATTCATTTACCCCTTCCATCTGTAAAACAGAATTCCAGTTTTGTCCAAAGATCTGACAAGACACGGAAGCAGTAGGCCCTGCTCAAACCACTTCTTAGCCTTAGGGGTACCATTGACAACCATTGTATTTGTAAAAATACACATAGCAGTATTGCTCAGTCATATTGAAAAGGGGGACTTGAAGACTCCACGCCTGGGGAAAGGTTTCTGCCTCTTCTATCTGTCTTAAACAAGAAAGTACACACTTGGTTTCACTGGTCTTAGAAGAAAAACTCTTATGACAATCTACCTGCTGGATGGCACCAGGTACTAAGTACAACTGCTGGTAGAGTTGCTTCAACTCTGGACTCTCACAATTATGCTCATTTTCCTTGATGGGGGTTTTTCTATGCTTGCCATTGAACTCACTAAACCTGACAAAAGATGAAACTACTATGAGTTTTACCTTTTTACATTTTTTTTTTAGATTTATTTATTTTATGTATATGAATACACTGTAGCTATACAGATGGTTGTGAGCCACCATGTGGTTGCTGGGATTTGAACTCAAGACCTTCGGAAGAACAGTCAGTGCTCTTAACTGCTGAGCCATCTCTCCAGCTCCCTTTTTACATTGTTTTAAAAGACAATCTCACTGTAGCACTGGGCACTGGCTGGCTTGGAATTCACTATACAGAACAGGCTAGCTTTGAACTTATAGAGACCCATTTGTCTCTGCCCCCTGAGTGCTAGGATTTAAGCAATGTGCCTTCTTAGAGGTGGGATGTGGTCTGGCTGGAACTTGCATAGGTCTTGTACATGCCGTCAGTCTGAGTTCATATGTGCATTGGCTCTGCCATGTCTGGAAAACTGGACTGTTATCTGCCAGGAGAGGGCAAGTCAGTATTCTTCAATGGAGTGAAGAATATATCAACCACACTCTAGAGTAGGCAGGCCTCATGGTCAGGAATAGTTGGCCAACACAAATCACACTCTATGCTTTGTGTGTGTTTTTTTGTTTTGTTTTGAGAGAGAGAGAGAGAAAGATAGAGATAGATAGATAGATAGATAGATAGATAGAGAGAGAGAGAGAGAGAGAACAGGAAAGTGAGTGAGGATAAGAGAGGAGTTGGGGAGGAAAAAGGTATGATCAAAACATATCATATGGAAAAAAATTTTAAGGTGTGTGCCATTACACTCAGGTGGTTTGTGTGTGTGTGTGTGTGTGTGTGTGTGTGTGTGTGTGTATTCCTTCATGTGGATGCACATAGAGACTAGAGGTCAATAGTGTATCGCTTTCCCCTTAATTTTTTGAGACTGGGCCTCTCAGTGAGCCTGGAGCTCAGACTGGTTAGTCTGGCTGGTTAGCAAACTAGAGCTCTGGAGAGCTGCCTGTCTCACACCTGGCTTTTTTTTTTTCCTTTTTTTTTTTTTGGATTTTTGAGACAGGGTTTCTCTGTGTAGCCCCGGCTGTCCTGGAACTCACTCTGTAGACCAGGCTGGTCTGGAACTCAGAAATCTGTCTGCCTCTGCCTCCCAAGTGCTGGGATTAAAGGCGTGCACCACCACCGCCCAGCTACACACCTGGCTTTTATATGGGGCTGGAGATGGAACTCAAATCCTCCTGTTTGTGAATCAGGCACTTAATCAATGAGCCATGTCCCAGCACTTACGTTTTTAGAAGCTAAATAAAGAACTTGTGGGCAGAGTTACATATGAACTCTTGTGGGAAGCACCCTGATACCCATTACAATAGCAAACATTCAGATTTCAATTTCTGATTATACTTATGTGCTCATCAGATCAGAAGCTCCTTATGAGCAGAGTGCTCATCTTCAGATCTCTGGACACTATGCACACCAAAGTTCAAACTTTGGTGTCCTCTTACTCAGTATGTCTCTGCCTGGAGGGCAGGCTGTATATATAAGGTATGCTGGTAAACTGTCATGTGTTGTTTGAGAAGCTACAGCCCCAGCATGACTAGTCAGTTTCTAACATCAATCTAGCCACCAGCCTGGAACAGGTTCTTAAACGCAGGTAGCTATCTTGGCCCTAGGCACCACACTGTCTTTAGTTTACCTTATCATATAACTGGCCACGCACTAAGTAACTACGCCAAATAGTTGGGATCTTCCAGGCCAGACAACTTTACTTAAGAGTTAGAGAGTGAGGAGCTGGGCGGTGGTGGCGTACGCATTTAATCCCAGCACTTGGGAGGCAGAGGCAGGTGGATTTCTGAGTTCGAGGCCAGCCTGGTCTACAGAGTAAGTTCCAGGACAGCCAGGGCTACTCAGAGAAACCCTGTCTCGAAAAAACAAAAACAAAAACAAAAAGAAAAAAAAAGAGAGAGTGAGGAAAGGAAGGAAGAGGAAGAGAGGAAAGATAGAGAAGGATAAAGGAGAGAGAACAAAAGCAATCCCCTCAAACTTGCAGCCCCCTGCCTCTGACTCCTGTGTGCTGGGATTACAGGCATGGTCCCACAACTGGCCAATGAGCCTTGACTGAGATGGTATGGCTGTGACATTATTTTGAACAGGTAAAAGATGTTCATTTCAACTTCTAGATACCTAAGCTTGGAGATTTTACTGGTTAAGAGAAGGATCTGCTTTCTCCTAACAATAACTATTCAATTTCCCGTGATGTCACAATAATGAGGGTCCCTCAGTTGCAAGACATCACGGAGCTTGCCACGGGAGACTCAACTCACCCCTGCTGTGCCTCAACCAAAGACTCACTACTATGAGTTCCGCCTTGGAGGATTCCAGAGGAAGCTTCACCTGCAGGCAGACATGTATACAGCCTGAGGACATCTGTTGTTGACCTCCTCCCCCACTGTAGACTGCGCCTCCAGCCACTCCCCTGAGCTGAGACCTGCGGGATGTCCTGAGTCTCCACCTTCAGCTCAGCAGCCAGCTTCCCTTGGACTTCCCCCTTGACTTTGTTTGGACTCTTCCTGACTCCTCCCGAATTCTTCATGTTATTCAAATGTCGTTGTAACCTAGAGATTCAGTTATGCTCTCTTGTATATAAATGCTGAACCCCAAAGTAAAGACGAGCCTTGATTGGAAACCCTCAACTTGGCTCCGTGTCCTTTTGTTCTCGAACTCTGTGTTTCAGGTCTCCGTTCTCCCTTCGGTTCTGTGGGACAGTTTCATAAAGTCATGGCACAAGAGTTGCTACTATACTCACTAGAAGAGAAAGGAAACTGAACCAAAATTGATGTGGGCATGTGAAGAACAGAGAAAGAAACACAATGAAGACGATTCATCACGTTTTCTTTCCTTCTGTTTTTTAATAAATTATAAATGCTTTATCCACTTCCAAAATATTTAATCTTCTTCATTCTTCAGGGATTACTCATTCACAAAGTAGGCCACCTACAGAAGAGATTTGATTTTAGAAAGTCAGAGTTCAGACATCAAACTGGACCTAGGACCATCAGAAATAAATCCTTCACTGAAATATTAAGTAATTGTTCTAAACCAGCCACAACTCCAGCTCAGCTTAACTGACGACTCCCCTGAAACTGCTGGTTGCAATGACGTTTAGGAGCTTTTGGTGAGGTACTGTGTCTTTCCAGACATTTCAGAAAGATGGCTGGAAGCCTCTGCGCTTTCAAGAACTGGTCTCACTCTGTGTTAAACGTAGAAGGAAGGTCAGTTCAGTGCACTTGTTCCTGCGGGAAGCTCCTCCTTGACCCCAGGGCAAATGACAGCCACAGTGAAGACCCAGAGGGAGAGCAGCTACTGGCCCAGTGCTGCTAGCCCAGCCTCAGCGTGCCAGGCTTCTCGCCATGACACCCCACCCTAGTCCCTATGCAAGGAGATGGAGAAGAACACTGAATAGATAACGGTCACTCAGGCAGCCAACTCTTAAGACTAACTCAAGAACTTCCTAAACCTGTTCCCTCTGTTTGATTTAGATAGGAAAAGAGCCTTGCCAAGACACAGACACCTAAGCCCCCCCCCCGCCTTTTCTTTTCTAAAAAGATTGAAGGAAAAAACAATATACTTCAGCAAAGGTATGGGCAGGAAACAGAAGCAGAACTGGAGCTAACCCAGTTCCCAGAGCCTGCAGCACCTGTACTTCTTAGGCACTGCATGCATCAGAGGAGCTAGATGTGAAGGACACAGACTCCGGTTCTTCTCTGGGTGAAGTATGCCTGCTGAGTGGGACTATCTTTTGCATTCTGGCACTTTATAAGGTCTTAATAGGTGTTTTGTCTTGTTTTTAGGTTTGAGCATTAGAAATGGCCCCCTTCATGCATTATCTTGAGATACTTTTGTAAATAATCTATGTATCAAAGCGGCTCACTTAAACATCCAAATAAATGAACAAAAACTAGCATAACCATTACTTTATATTGATTTGAGCAGATTTCCCATGTTTCTTACAAGTAGGAGGAACCACTCACTTCCTGATAGTTCCAGGTTAGGTGGTAAACTTGTTGTCTACTTTCTCTGTCAGTAAGAAAAAGTTATGACTGAAAAAACTGTTTAGACTCACTACCATGATACTTTTCCTTTTTAGTTTCGAGTCTCTGCCTTTGCTACCATTAAATCCTCAGAGTTTTATATTGCGCATATTCACTATTGTTTCCTTAGTGCTGGCAGATTTATGTTAAGGACCTAAAAATCATCTAGGAGCTTGAGTTGGCCCGTTTGAGGCAGGGCTTGCGAATTCTGGGATGTGTTGCTTAGGTGTTTCTGAAGCACAGAGAACACTGTTATACAGAGTATGAGAAAAGAACACTTATGCCACCTCTGTGAGCCAGTTCCAATTAAGATCTATTTTACTTGGGAATAATGTCAACATCTATGAAGGGTTTTGAATTAAGGAACTTTTATGACCACTGCTGGAGGAGTCTGTGGAGCGGTTTTTCTCTGACGAGGCTTTCAGAGAACAAGGTCCAGCAGTCTGTCAAGCTCACCTCAGAGCAGTGCAGGGAGCTGTGCGGGAGTTTACTACAGTCAGAGGCTTGGCTTTTGAGGTATACGCTCCCATGCATTCCAGCAGATCTTTTCATGAGGATTCATTATGAGTTTTAGGATTGAAGATTAAGGTGTTGTGCAATCCTAAAAAGGAGTATGCGGGTGATAAAATATCACTAAGTGTTCAGAGTAACAAAGTGCCTCTGGTTTGGAGAATATAAATAATTTAATGCCACCACTACCCTTCACTGTGCCTCCAATTACCCTTGAGGCTCTAGACAAAGCTTAACACAACTGACTAGAGAGAGCTAGACTGTGAAGCAAGCCATGCACGGATGCTGAGCCTTTAAATAGTCTTCTCCTCCAGGCAGACTTATCAGGTAGGGTGAGCTCCTTATCTCCTTCCTGTACTTTAAACACAACAACTGGTCATGCATGACAT
Source organism: Mastomys coucha (assembly GCF_008632895.1). NCBI lineage: Eukaryota > Metazoa > Chordata > Mammalia > Rodentia > Muridae > Mastomys > Mastomys coucha. The sequence continues at coordinate 36,281,083 of NW_022196894.1, read as the reverse complement.
TCCAGAGCGAGGTGAAGGAGAAAGAAACCAGCTCGCTACTACTATGAAACTGGCATATGGTCTTGGTATCTCTCAACCGTCACTAAGTTAGGAGGTGACAGTTGAGATGTGGACCTGCGAACAGCACGAACAGGGTGCTTGCCTGGAGGCTGAGGTTCCAGTTCTCATCCTGCTGAGCCATCCCGGAATCCTGCCGTACTGAGTTCCCAGTCATTCACTCATCCATTTAATAAACAGTACCCTAGTCAGCACCTACTGTGTGCCAGGCAATGGTCTAGGTGCTGGGACATGCTGGCAGTGAAACCAGGTGCTTCCCAGAGCTTACAGCCCAGCCAGAGGGAAGCGAGGACAACTGTTGTAAGAAGAGGCTCAGTATGTATGGGATGACTACAAAAACAAGAGAAGCCACTAGCCACATTTGCCTACTAATCTTCTTATAAATTAAGAATTCAATTCCCCAGCCTCACTATGCCCAATTCAAGTGCTTAGTAGTCATATACATTGCTAGTGGCTGCCATACTGGAGAATGTGGTCACTGAACACCTGGGAAGGCCTACTTACTGGATACGGCTGGAACAGTGACAGGGAAGGGAACTACTTTACACGGGGCACTAAGGAAAACCTCTCTAACAAGACTTTAGAACAACATCTGCAAAGGAGTGTACTAGTGAGCACCTGAGGCAAGAGATTCCAACCAAAAGTCATGGACTGTGGTCTTGTTACACACAGCCCTCTTGGCATTGATAATTAGATTCAAAGTTCTTCAGAAACTGGTCTAAGGTGTTAGTTTTCTTAGAACAATGCCTGGTTTAACACAAAGCTCCTGTTTTCACTGGAAAAAAGTAATACTTTCTTGCTGCCCCATATTAGAAACAAAGAGTATCTTCCACTTAGTTCCTTTACCTTGGAAAACAGTATATCTGAACTCTCAGCAGCCATACTTGGCTGCCTCCCCCTGACTGTAATGTAACTCTAAAGTCTCTTGTGAAACCAGTTCTCAAAAGTTTCATACTGTCTCAGATTTACTGGGTGCCTCAAATTGTTGGCACCAAACGGTTACAAGCCCATTCTAGAAACTGGAAAGTTATTTTTAAGCTGCTACTTAAACATGCTAGATTAGCCAGGCAAGCTGCGGTTTGGAGAACGCTGCCTCCTAGCTAACTCTGCAAGGTAACGCTCAGACTTGTAGCAATGCAGCTCACTCACCATGTCATATCTTAAATCCCAGCGCTCTCATGCACTCCTTGTGGGCCTCAATGAGATGTCCGCAGTGCTCTTCGCCTTTCTCAATGATGCTATAAAATAAGATGCACTCATTACCTAATAGATAGACGACAAGCACATTCGTGGAGAATCTGTGGCAGGGAGTGAGACAGTGCATATGCAGAATGTAGCTGGAGTTACAAACGATACTCTACTATACCAAACAGCTCTGCTCATTTGCTCTCTGTATTTGCTCCTAAGATGGTTCTGTTCCCACAAAGGCGTTCCACAGAACTAAGGTTTTGAAGTTTGTTTTTGTTGTTGTTTGGGGGAGGTTCTAATTAGATGAAATAATTATGTGTAGCAAATGATGCCAGCCAGGCAGTGGTGGCACATGCCTTTAATCTCAGCCCTTGGGAGGCAAAGGCAGGTAGATTTCTGAGTTCAAGGCCGGCCTGGTCTACAGAGTGAGTTCCAGAACAGCCAGGGCTATACAGAGAAATCCTACCTTGAAAAACTTAAATAAATAAATAAATAAATAAATAAATAAATATTGATGCCTCTAGTCTATACCCAAGGAATAATAAATATTTCTTTATAATGAAATAAAGTGAATATTTACATCAAACGATGAGGAAAGAGTTTAACTTATGGGCCTACTATCACACAGGAATCAACTTCCTGTTTCTCCTTACATTCAAACCCCTAAGCCTACTTTTAATTGTTAAACACTCAACAACATAAACATCAAAAAAGATCTGGTAGCCATTAGCCCCCAAGATGAATCATTCTTTGGATGGTTAGGGAACTTCGATGAGTAATCACAAGAGCCAGAATGTGCTGACAAGTGCCGGTAATCATGTTTGGGAAGTTAAGGCACGAGGCTCCTGGTAGGCCAGCTTGGGCTACATGTCAAGACCCTGTCTCAAAAAGAGTAGGGAATAGGTTCTCCTATTAAATTCTAACCAGCAGATGAGAAGCCTGGGTGGGACCGTGGGTTCCACATAACAGCTAGCTTTCACTCACCACTTACACTTGCTGCCAAACCTTACAGAAATGCTGGACTCATTCAACACACACGTGAGGCAGGCTTGTTAAGTACCTTGCATAAGGACACCAAGTTGGAGAACGAGGATTCAAAGCCTGCCTGTAGGTCTAAGCTCTGAATCTTGAGCCACACACTTCCCAGAGTCTCCTTAAGCAGGTACTATCATTTCAGGCACCTTGGTATTAGACTGATCTTTAAATTCTCCATTTACAGTATGACTTGAAAAGTAGTGATAATAAAATAACTGGGGTACACTCTTATTACTTTACTATACCAACAAATACTTTCTGTTTTGTGTATGTTTTTTTGAGACATGATCTCCCTCTAATGCTCCAGCTAGACTTAGAAAACTGTTTCAGTCTCCCCAGTAATGAGATTACACCATGAGCACCCATATTTGTTTCTATGATTATTTTTCTATTTTGATGGGAGAAAAAAAGATGGAGATCATATTCATACCGAGGACTCCAGTATCTGCTCCAGAATTGAGGCTACATAAAAGTGAGGAGACCATACAAAACCTTTTGTGACTTGATGATAAAGTAGATAAACATTAACATCACATATTCTGTAGACAGGCTGACTTCTTAGTTTGTTTTTATTTTATGTGTATAGGTGTTTTGCCTGCACGTATGCCTGTGCACCATGTGTCTGCAGTGCCCGCAAAAGCTAGAAGAGGGTGCCGGATTCTTCTGGGGCTGGAATTACAGAAGATTGTTAACCATCGTGTGGGTGCTGGGAATTGAAACGAGGCCCTCTGGAAGGTCAACCAGGGCTTTTATCCACTGAACCATACATCTCCAGCCCCAGACAGGTTGACTTTTAACTTCTTGGGAAGGGTATACTATCAGAAATGTATCCTGTCTTCTACTACTCACATGTTTTGGCAAAAAATAAAAATACAAATAAAAATTACTAAAGATTACCTGAAAAATTTACACCTTGGTCTCAGTAAATCTATCATAGCTGGTGGTATAGTATTGGATGGTAACAAGTCTCCATATATCTTAAATGCCTCTAACTCAAGGTGCATCTTTATACACTTCTATTTATCTGGGTCTTATACCTAAGAAGCCTAAAAGGCATGAAGGACGAGAATCTTGGGGTCAATCCAACCTCTTGCTCTCTCCGTTGACCCCTAACTGAGACTGAGGTGAAGAACAGGGAGCAGAGAGGACAGCGAAACTATCGGTCCCTGCAATTCCAGAGTCCCAGAGAGCAGAGTGGAGCGGAGCTGCTAAAGCCGGGCTTCCCTCCCGGGCTGCGCACTGACCAGGCATCTCGCGCCTTCTTGGTCTCCGGGCAGGCACAGCAGGGCTTCAGAGGCTTCTTCTCCTGAGCCTCGGGCGGGGCAGGGATAGCGGCCGCCAATCCAGGCATCTTTCCAGGCGAAAGCAATTACGAGCGCACACGCGCAAAGCTCCTAAGTTCCGACCAACCTGAGCCGTCTGTATCCACTTCCGCAGTCAAGCGAAAGAGGACAGGAAGTCCCGCCTCTCCGGACGGAAGTGAGCCTAAGAAGAGCGTGCGCAGAAGAAGCGCTAAGAAGCCTTACTCCAAGGGCGTGGCTTCAGCGCAGGAGCAAAGGTTAAAAGGTCACCCAGAATGGTTTTGTTTTGTTTTTTGTTTTTGAGGTTGTAATTTAATTGCATCATTTTCCCTTTCCTTTCTATAAACCCTTACATATACATACTCATTCCCCACTATCCTTCAAACTCATGGGCTTTCCCTCCCTAATTGTTACTGCATGCATATATGTATATGTCAATGTATCTGATGGCAAAGAAACTTTTTAAAAATTAATTAGTTTATTTATTATATGTAAGTACACTGTAGCTGTCTTCAGACACTCCAGAAGAGGGCATCAGATCTTGTTAAGGACGGTTGTGAGCCACCATGTGGTTTGAACTGGGATTTGAACTCAGGACCTTCGGAAGAGCAGTCAGTGTTCTTAACTGCTGAGCCATCTCTCCAGCCCGAAAAAGTAACTTCCATTTAAAACCAGTCACCTGTATTTACTGGTGCTACTGAATTTTTGTGTAGAGTCAATGAACAAAGAAGGAAAAGGAGGGAACTGGTGAAAGACCCCTGGGGGAGACCCCCACTCAAATCTCGGGAGGACGTACACCCAAGGAATCACGAGAGACCACATCTTGATGTAATTACAAGAGGTATATTTTGATTTCAGGACGCCCTGGTTCAGCACCACACCTATCTCACGCAGGAGATAGGTGAGCCGACCACGAGGCTTGAAAGTTAGAGGTTTTTATAGGAAAAAAGGGTCTGAGGGAACAAAGGGATCAGTGTGGTCATACATGATTGGCTAGTTCAAATATTAACTATTACGTACAGAACAGAGTGGAAAATTCCTAAGGTTGGTGTTAATCTGAGTCAACAGAGCATCTGACCTTAAACCATATCTGAGAGGACCAGATGGTCCATTACTTAGTGTTTGCCAGACATGTCCTTGTAGGCCTGGGCCCTGGACATGTCCTCGTTTGCCTGGACATGTTTTCCTCTATGTTTATAGTTTTATGTCTTCTTGACCTGCCAGCTCTTATGATATCTAACAACTTGTTTGCTCTTTCCCAGGCCTATGTGGCCAGTTTGTGATGGATTCTTAGGCCCATAATTTTTCTTCCTAGTCAGCACAGGTTTAAAGCTTTAATTTCTCCTTACACTGGTAAATGTAAGGATTGTGAGGACTGAGTTTGTTACAAATTGTAGGCCAGAAGAAGGAGAAGGAGAAGGAGAAGGAGAAAAACTGGAACTTTTTTTGCAACTGATAAGTTTTCCTCACATTTTTCCCTTTGTGAAGGAATGTTCCTGGCCTGAACCACACTTTACTCTGAACTTCCTGGAAGACTGATCAACTGATTAGAACTTTAGAGATTTAGTGAGGGTGGAAAGTTGCGAGATTATAGCCAAGTAGTCTTGGAGCAGCTTTAGTCCCCACTTAGTGGTCATTTGTTGCCCCCTTCTGTATGTGATCTAACATCTTTGTGAGCATTAGGTAAATCCTGTGGAATGTATGAGCAGACCCCTCCCCACTCCCCTACCCCCACCCCCATTCCCATCAACTAAAAGGCTGAGAAGATCAATGCCATCTGAGGCTATGGCTGAGATTTTCTTACCTTCCTGTGGCCTGTCTACCTAATGTTTTTACCACTGTATATAGGAAGTATCTTGATTTATGATTTTGTTTCTTCACTATAAAACTACATGGGAGTATCATATCACCATATTGGAATGTGGAATTTAGGGTAGTGTGAAACTGTTCCCAGACCATAATCACCCATCTTTGTTCCCAGAATAAATTGCCTCTTATCTCGTGTGTGTGTGTGTGTGTGTGTGTGTGTGTGTGTGTGTGTGTGTGTGTGTATTACTGATTACAACAGCCTCCTCAGGGAAAGAAATCTCCTGTTCCTGGCTTCCTTTAACCAGATGTTTCTGAGACTGTAATAAACCCTTGGCTGTCTCTTGAGCACCATGACCTACAATAGCTGCTTCTTTGAGGTAAAATAGCCTGCTCATGAACAAAATAAAGAGCAATCTGGGAAGGATGAAACAAACACATTCCAACACTTGGGATGCCAAAGCAGGAAGAAACACAGTTCAAGGCCAGCCTGATTCTCAGAGCAAGGTCCAGTCTAAAACACAAACAAAAGGTCTCCTTTACAAGGGGAAACATTTTCTAATTTGTACTCATCAACTTAACGCTTATTTTAAGATGGTCTAACTAACTTATACATGTGGTTACTTTTTCCTTTTACCTCTGATTAATGAGTAAGCATTAAACTTCACTTTTTTTCTCAGCCCACGTGCTTATAGACTGAGATGGTTCACTTTATATTAAGTGAAAATTGAGAATACAAAACATATGCAATTATTATTTCCCATTTATCCAAGAAAAACATTAATAAGCTATTTCCCTAGAGAAGAGCTATAGTTAGATATTAAATTGAAGGGCCTGAGAGATAGCTTCGTGGGTAAAGACACTAGTCACCAAGCCTGGTGACCTGAGTTCAATCCCAGGACTCAGATGGTTGCAATAAACAGCTCCACATATGTACTGTCTTGTACACACACACACACACACACACACACACACATACTCACACACACACACACACACACGCATACCCCCCAAATCTTTAAAACTTGAATGGAGGTAACATATAGAGAGTAAAAAAAGGAAGGAGTAATAATATATTTAATACCTTGAATATCCAGCTGTTGCTCCTTAATTTTTATTTTAACTAGCAAATTTTACTCTTTTTACCTCTGAGACTTTTGTGGCTAAGGTTACTAAATTAACAGGTAACAAGCTTGAAATAATGACTTGAGTAGAGTTTGATGGTACCAAATCACAGTTCTGTGAGTGGGATCTAACTTACTACCACAACTAGGGAATTACTTTTTACCATTTGTTTGTTTGTTTTTTGTTTTTTGTTTTTTCAAGACAGGGTTTCTCTGTGTAGCCCTGGCTGTCCTGGAACTCACTCTGGAGACCAGACTGGCCTCAAACTCAGAAATCTGCCTGCCTCTGCCTCCCAAGTGCTGGGATTAAAGGCGTGCGCCACCACTGCCTGGAGCTTTTTACCATTCTTCGGTGATACAGGTATGTAGTCCTGTGCCTACTGTGCCTACGTTTGGTGACTTCACCAAGGATGGGTGGGTGGTGGCTACTCATACAGAAGAGGTGATACCACATGTTTTGAGAGAATTACAAGGCTTTAATAGTTAGCTTCTGTCCTGCTTACAGAACATAGTATTTGCATGTCTGCCTCTGAATTTAAAAAAGGGAAAAAAAGCTTTCCAATTCCCTTGGGGAAATATATATATATATATATATATATATATATATATATATCTGTGATATATATATATATATATATATATATATATATATATATATATATATATCCGTGATGGGATTTGGACCCCTATAAGAAGAGATTAGTTACTGTCTCTCTCAATGATCCCCTATGAGAACAGAACAGAATAAGAAGGCAGCCATCTGCCAGTCATGAAGCCCTCTAGCCCTTACCAAGAGCAAGATTGGCCTGCACCTTCCTTATGTTAGGCATTCCATATCCATTGTGTGAAGTGAGTATTGGTTGTTTAGGCCATATGCACAGCCAGATGGCAGCAAACATTTGTTACCTGGTAGTTTCCATAGGTCAGGAGTCTTGACATAGCTTAAGAGTTTTACCAGATTGCAATTAACACTGGTAGCTGTTGTTGATTTATCTGAGGTTCTAGTGGTGATGCCTGTGTTCTTAATCTCACTCCAGTTATCGGAAGAATTCTGTTTCCTGCTGTTGTACTGGTAAGGGCTTGGCTAATTATCCGTGGGAGACCTCCCCAGCTCCTAGAGACCATCTGCAAATTTCTTGCAATGTGGGGATTCCCTAACATGGCCACTTGTTTCCTTAAAATCACCTATGAAGAGAGAGCAAAAATAGGTATTAAAGTCTCTGTAAAAGAATCAGTCCTGGGGCTGGCGAGATGGCTCAGCAGGTAAGAGCACTGACTGCTCTTCCGAAGATCCTGAGTTCAATTCCCAGCAACCACATGGTGGCTCACACCCATCTGTAGTGAGATCTGATGCCCTCTTCTGGTGCGTCTGAAGACAGCTACAGTGAATTATGCCAGCCGGAGCGAGCGAGGCCTGGAGCAAGCAGGGCTGGCAGAAGTCCTGAGTCCAATTCCCAGCAGCCACACACATGATGGCTCACGGTCATCTGTACAGCTACAGTGTACTCATACACATAAAATAAATAAAATAAACCTTTAAAAAAAAAAAAGAATCAGTCCTATGGCCACTTACTTTCTACCATGGTTTGCAGAGTCTTTTGGCTAACACAGGTCCTAATACTGAAGGAATTAATATCATATCAGACTCTGAGGCATGTTCCACTCAAACCTATGGACAGTGATGAAGCCATCCCAGTCTCAACTTGCCTACAACACTGCATTTTAAAAAAATATTTGATTAGTATTGTGTGATGGGGGTGATGGTAGGTGGATGTCCGGGGACAACTTTGTGGAGTCAAGTCGGTTCCCTCCTTCTGGGAATCAGAATTGAAATCTCAGGCTTGCATTGTCTTTTGTGGCAGGCGCGTTTACCTCCTGTAGTGGCTATTCCTGGTTGTCAACTTGACTATATCTGAAATGAACTACAATCCAGAATTAGAAGGCTCACCTGGCCCCAATCCTCTCAGCTGCCTGAAGAAAAAGAAGAAAGCTCAGGATACAAAGTCCCCTGCTTCAGAAAAGAAAAGGAAAAGGAAGCAGATTTGGAACAGATCCAGCCAGAAAGAGCCTTCTGAGCCGCACGGTGCGGAAGGATGATGGCGCTGTGGGTGCTCTGGAAGACAAGACAGCATGGAAACTATCTTCCTTGGCAAACTGTGAAAATGTTTATACCAGAGGACTAACTTATTTTTGTAAACTAATACTGGCACGTACACTTTTGCCAAAACTAAAGAATGGTTGGGTTTGTTGGTCTTCAGGTGCTTGCTGAGGGGGAAGGAAATACAGAATGGGTAGTAGAGGAAGGTGGTTATAAATACCAGCTAAGGCCGCGTAATCAGTTGCAGAAACGAGGATTATAAAGTAATATGAAAGCTTCTGTCTTATTTTGTTAAGAATACATGTTTCTTTCTTTCAACTTCTTTAACATCAATTGGTACCAGCATAGTGGGGTATTCCTGTGACAACCTGACCATGTTTTGGGGAGGATTATGGAAGGACTTTGGAACTTTGAGCTAGAAGAGCCACTGATTGTTAAGAACTCTGTGAGATGTTCTGTAGGAGCTTGGAAACAGTGTAGAAGATGGAGATGTGACTTGTGAAATTTCAGAGGGAAGATTAAAGACTCTTGTCAGGGTCATGTTGTTTTGATTGTGAAGATTCTGTGGTTCTGGTTAGCTGGGGCTGAAGTATCAGCTG
>NW_022196894.1:36267762-36270884 GCF_008632895.1 Mastomys coucha | reverse complement strand
GGGATTTGAACTCAGGACCTTCTGGAAGAGCAGTCAGTGCCTTTAACCACTGAGCCATCTCTCCAGCCTTGGATTGAACTTTTAATATGTAAAGACTGTGGGACTTTAGATCTTAGAGATGAATAAGAAAGTAAGGGTTGAGGCTTAATAGTGATGTGTTTGTGTGTCAAGTTGACAATGAGTCAATTGTACTGGCTGGTTTTGTGTGTCAACTTGACACAGGCTGGAGTTATCACAGAGAAGGGAGTTTCAGTTGGGGAAGTGCCTTAATGAGATCCAGCTGTGGGGCATTTTCTCAATTAGTGATCAAGGGGGGTAAGGCCCCTTGTGGGTGGTGCCATTCCTGGGCTAGAGGTCTTGGGTTCTATAAGAGAGCAGGCTGAGCAAGCCAGGGGAAGCAAGCCAGTAAGAAACATCCCTCCATGGCCTCTGCATCAGCTCCTGCTTCTTGACCTGCTTGAGTTCCAGTCCTGACTTCCTTTGGTGATAACAGCAATGTGGAAGTAAGCTGAATAAACCCTTTCCTCCCCAACTTGCTTCTTGGTCATGATGTTTGTGCAGGAATAGAAACCCTGACTAAGATACCTCCAGAGGACCCAACTTTAGGGCTTTTGGGTACAATACAAAACAAACAAACAAACAAAACCAACCCTCAATTGTGAGGTGCTAGGGTGTGACCTTTATAGAGAGAGAAGTGACAAGGCCATGTGGCACTGTCACAGGGCTGGACATGCCCGACAGAGCAGGAACACCAAGGGCCCATGGTCCTTCGGATCACCTTAAGAGGTCACGGAAGGTTGGCTAATTATCTGAAGATAAGCTTCACACTGTGTAGGAGTAGATCCAAAATGGAGAGAAGTGTTGAAGTATCTTACATTCCTGGCCAGGGAAAATTCCCTCATTACTATAGTTGTGAATCCATGAACCAAAACTCAGGAAAAATGTCAACCAATTTCCAAAATACAATCTAAAGTGAGATATTATTTTTAAAGCTGTAAAGTTCAAGTTAATTAGAATGCCAGATATGTTGGAAATGCATGCAACCACAGCAGCAACACTAAAAACAAAAAAAACTTTATGGTTACAAATTCACAGAGATACTCTTGCCTCTAGTTGGGATTGAAGGCACGCACTATCATACCCAGCTATTTCAATGATTTTGTGATTCGTAAGAAAAATAATCCAGCATTTATCTTTATTATCCGTGGATTTTAGGATAAGAAAGGTTTTTTTTTTTAAAGATTTATTTATTTATTTTATGTATACGAGTACGCTGTAACTGTACAGATGGTTGTGAGCCATCATGTGGTTGCTGGAAATTGAACTCAGGACCTCTGCTCACTCCAGCCCTGCTCTCTCCGGCCCAAAGATTTATTTATTGTTATATGTAAGTACACTGTAGCTGTCTCCAGACATACTAGAAGAGGGCGTCAGATCTCATTACAGATGGTTTTGAGCCACCATGTGGTTTGAACTCAGGAAGAGGTGTTCTTAACTGCTGAGCTATCTCTCCAGCTCCCAAGAAAGCTTTTTTTTTTTTTAATTACAAAGTGCTAGAAACTCACTGTTCTAGAACAAAATGAGGACTTTTTTTTTTATCTTTAATGGGACAAACTAGCAATAAATAGCATCTTTTATTCAACCACATAAATTTGAATATGTACAATATAAGTTTGGATAAAAGAATTAGAGTTAACTTTGTTAATGATAACAGCGATTATTTTTAAATGTATTATTTGGAATAGAGTATACCTAAGTAGTAGAGTGCTTGTAGCATATGTGAGACCCTTAGTTCCCAATGCCACAAAAAATAGTGAATGAATAAATAAATAAGCAATATTATTAGTTTGAGACGCTGGCTAATTTCAAAGTAAAGTGATACTATGAAATTCCTTTTTAAAAGAAGATTGGATCATGGACAAAAGCTGACCCACTTTTGCCTCTCTAGTTTTCATTGGAAGGTTTTTTGTTTGTTTTGTTTTGTTTTGTTTTTGTTTTGTTTGTTTTAGAAGCAGAGACTACGCATGAACCATAATGCCAAGAGCAGCAGCCTGGAGACAGATTTCCTAATACTGAAGCCAATGTACTCTTGGTTACTGCTCCAAGGCCCAACATATAGGAGCTTGGATTTCTCCACCTTGTGGAAAGAAGCTTTCAGAAATGAGAATACCCAATTCTAGCAGGTGAAGAGATCTCCCAGGGATTTCTAGAAGAGACTGGCAGCAAGGGCTGTCACTAGCATATAGCTCTTGTTTTTCTCAGATAGGCCTTTCCTCAGCTCTGTTGGGTGGAATCCATCCATCCTAGCCTCCTCTTCCTAGCCCTGCTTCTTTCCATGTTAGCATTTCCCCCTTCTAGTAACCAGCTCCTCAGGTCGCCCCGCATCTCACCTCTTCATTCTGCCTGGTTTGTACACCCTGCATCCCCAAATCCACTCCTTTCTTCTGCTTCAAACTGCACCTCTAGGCCCTTCCACTTCCCTGCCTTGCCTCTGCGCCTCCTGAAACTCGCTCCGCCCCTTATCCCTGCGTGCTTCTGAGGTTGCCATAGCTACGGCGTACACAGCTACCAAGCCTCCCATAGCTTGTTTTCTGCTGGAGGGAGGAAAAAGGCAGCACCATGAACCAGACAGTGACCATCCAGGAACCTAGGTCCAACGATCAGAGGATTCCGTACCGGTGCAGAGAGCTGATGAGGGCCAAGGGCAGATTCGGCGCCACTCGAATGTATGATTTCCTGTACGGTAAGGACTGCCCACTCCTCCCGGGGCTAATGTGACCTGGTAGGGGTATGGCTGGTGCTAAAAAAAACTAGCTCCAGGACAAACCCTTTGGCTCAGGACCGCGTCGGTGGGAACCCTGAGTCCTAGCAGGCCACGCGCTCTGCAGCACTTCGGAAGCCACAGGTGTGCTCTGCTTCTCCAAGAACCAGAAGGGGGTCAATTCCCCACCCCTGTAATTTAATCTTCCTGAAAACTAGTCTGCTTTCATTCACTCAGGTGCACATTCATAAAAGTGTGAAGTGATTTGCAGAGCTGGAGAGGCACGCAACATGCCCGCATTCAAACACACATGTCCAGTGAAAATGATTTTCCTGCCCCACAGTTCTGATAAATCCAAATT
>NW_022196894.1:36253826-36267752 GCF_008632895.1 Mastomys coucha | reverse complement strand
TCTTCTTCCAACCTTTTATTAATCAAAACATTGTTGATAAACTCAGTGCACTGGTTCCTGTAGGACCAATTAAACTCCAATTTATGTTATGCCCTGATTTTCCAATTGTGATTTTTCTCCAGACCTTAGGTTCTGGTTCACACATGTTTATCATTCTCTTGAGCCTGTTACACACCGTACACAATATTATGTATAAAAGTGTTAACTACAGACTCTCTTCTTCTGAAGACCCATTTCCTTGGATTGGGTTGTGTAATTACCAATTGCATGCTCTCTTAGTTAAGGTTTCTAATGCCGAGACAAAACGCCATGACCAAAAAAGCAAGTTGGGAAGGGAAGGGTTTATTTAGTTTACACTTCTACATTACTGTTCATCATCAAAGGAAGTCAGGATGGGAACTCAAGCAGAGCAGGAAACTGGAGGCAGGATCCGATTCAGGAGCCTTGGGCAGTGTTGTTTGCTCTCTAAGGCTTGCTCAGCCTGCTTTCTTATAGAACACAGGACCACCAGCCCAGGGATGGCACCACCTACCATGGGCTGGGTCCTCCCCCATTGATCACTAATTGAGAAAGTGCCTTACATCTGAATCTCATGGAGGCATTTTCTGAACTGAGGCTTCTTCCTCTTTGATGACTCTAAACTCAAGTTGACACACAAAACCAGCCAGGACAACAAAAGCTTCTGTCTTAGGATTTTATTGCTGTGAAGAAACACCATGACCAGGGCAACTCTTTTAAAGGAAAACATTTCATTGAGTGGGCTTACTGTTTCAGAGGTTTAGTCCATCATCGTCATGGCAGAACGAATGGCAGCATCCAGGCTGATGTGATGCTTGGAACAGAGCTGAGAATTATATATACATCTTGATCCACAGGCTACAGGGAGAGACTGTGTGCTACACTGGGTGGAGCCTGAGTACAGGGGACCTCAAAGTGACACACTTCCTCCAACCAGGCCACACCTCCTAATAATTCCATTCCCTATGGGACAAGCATTCAAACACATGGGCCTATGGGGGCCATACTTATTGAATCCACCACACATGTTCTGTTCAGTGGTCTACTTTGTTTATTCTTGCTTCTGTCTTATGAAATAAATCTAGTAAATGTTTGGCCAGGGTATTTGTGTCCCTTGAGAAAAATCTACTTGGGAAATTAAATTTCTCTCTCTGAAAGCCACTTATGAGTTTAGTGTCGTGTTAGTTGATTTTTTTAAAAGTTATTTATTTCTTTATTTAATGTGCATGCATGTTTGACTACATATCTGTATGTGCACCACATGTGTGCCTGGTACTCTTGGAAGTCAGAAAAGAGCATCAACTTCCCTGGAGCTGGAGTAACAGATGGTTGTGAACCACCTTGTGGGTGCTAAGAATTGAACCCGAGTCTGCTGCTACATAGCTAGAACAACAAGTGCTCTTAACAGCTGAGCCATCTCTCGGGCCTCACATTGGATGATTTTAATAGATAATACACTCGGTCACCAGTACCTTTCATCACTAAAGATGCACCCAGTGAGCAGGTACTTACAGTAGTGAAGCAATCATTGGTTGACCGTTGGAGAGATAACTTGGGCCCATCATCCACACAGTCTATATAAGTCTAAAGGGATACATTCTAAAGATGGCTGATCTTATTTATTTCTTAGTAGAGAATATTTTCTTACGATGTCTACAATTCTCAAGGTGTGATGCTGTTTTGCATCTTTGGAGTGCACTGAACATGGTAAATGGTGGCTAAATGTATCCACTCTGCGTGTGTGTGATGAGAGAGGGGCAGAAACCAATACTGCATGCCCTCCTCAGTTGCTCTCCAGCTTATACTTTAAGACAAGGTCCCATTGACCATAGAGCTCATTGATACTGTTAGACTGGCTGACAGGAGCCCCAGGAATCCTCCTGCCTCCTCTGTCCTGGGATTACAATTACGCAGGCTGCTGTGCTGCTTTTTATGTGCATGCTGGGGCTTTGAACACATGTCTTCATGCTTGTGCAGTAAGCATTTCAGTGAATGATCCTTCTACCCAGCACTGTTAAATTTGTCCTCTTAACTGGAAATAGGTATAGTGTTTATATATAAGATTCCTCATCTCAAAGTAATTTTTACGTAATTCGGGACAAAAGAAGTCCATTCATAGGGAAGAAGGAGAAGGAGGAGGAGGAGGAGGAGGAGGAGGAGGAGGAGGAGGAGGAGGAAGAATATTTAGAGTTCTTGTTTGCATTCCAATTCCATAAGCTAACTTGAAATTCACAGGAAAGAAACACATCTAACAGATTCCTTGGTAAATGGAAGAAGGTAACAGGACTGACCATAGCTGTTTCAGTTAGGCAATGTCTAAACTCTCTAGTTTGCTTTCCAGTTAAGAAATTGCAAGCCGGCTGGAGAGATGGCTCAGCCGTTAAGAGCACTGACTGCTTTTCAAAGGTCCTAAATTCAGTTCCCAGCAACCACATGGTGGCTCACAACCATCTCTAATGGAATCTGATGCCTTCTTCTGGTGTGTCTGAAGACAGCAACAGTGCACCCCATATAAATAAAATAAATACATCTTTAAAAAAAAAGAGAGAGTTACAAGCCAGGCACACTGACCTCTAGTATTTTCCTCAGAAGGCAGGAGCAGGAGATCTCCTGCATTCAGGAGTTCAAGGCTAGCCTGGAAAACACAGCAAGATAACATTTTCAGTGTTGAAAATGAGAGAGGCCAGTAAGAAAACTCAGTAGTATATGAGGGCCTGATGACTTAGCTTTTCTTCCTAGCACCTACTCGATGCTAGGAGAGAGCTGGCTCCTGCAAGTTGTCCTTCGGCATCTGCACAGGAGTGCTGGCCGATGAACAAATGTAAAACAAATTGTTTTTAAAATGTGCGACAGTGGCACAGAGCTTGTGTGAGTAACCAACTAGTATCTGATTTGATTGAAGGCTCACTCCATGAGTTGGAACCTGTCCCCACCATGGCTCAGATGGCCATGAACCTGAGACTAGAGAGGCCACGGATATAGGGGACAATAAAATACTACTGTTCTGCTAGAGAAATGTAGCAATAAAGTGACTTCTGATTACATTCTGCTCGAGTCATGTTTCAGCATCTCGCTCAGCCATCACCAGAGAGGCTTCCTCCTGAAGTAGATGGGAACAAATACAGAGGCCCACAACTGAACAATGTACAGAGAATGAGAGACCTGGGAACCCTCAGTCCTAAATGGGACTGTCTCCATCAAATCCTTCTCCTCATGGCTCAGGGACCCCTGTGGAAGAGGAGGCAGAGAGATTGTAAGAGCCAGAGGGGATGGAAGACACCAAGGAAACAAGGCCTTCTGAACACAGGAGGACCAATGCCAAGATGAACTCGCAGAGACCGTGGCAGCGTGCACAGGGCCTGCACAGGTCTAAGGCAGATGGGGTCCCAGTGCTGAGAGGGGAAGTGGACACAAGCCTTATCCCTAGCCCAGAAACTATCTCCAATTGGTAACCACTCACAAAGGAAAAAATAGTTATCTCCAACTGAAGGCCAGGTTCCTTGCCCAGCAGTAGGTGGCCAACACAAACTGAACTCCACAGCATTTTTGAAGGTTCTTTGATGCATAATGCTTTGTCAGGGCTTTTTTTTTTTTAAACCTTACAGATCTTTTGCATATATATCATGGTTTTAATTTTTGTGTTTTTATGGGATTTTTTGTGAAAGGTAACATGTGTATCTCTGCCTCTGTGTTTTCTTTGGGGTCTTTTTCTTCTGTTTGTTTTTTATCTTATCCCAGTTTGCTTGACTTTTAATCTTATTTTAATTATCATTTTTAGATGCCTGTTTGTTTCTTTTTTTTTTAAAGATTTATTTATTTATTTATTTATTTATTTATTTATTATATGTAAGTACATTGTAGCTGTCGTCAGACACACCAGAAGAGGGCATCAGATCTCATTACAGATGGTTGTGAGCCACCATGTGGTTGCTGGGATTTGAACTCAGGACCTCCGGAACAGCAGTCAGTGTTCTTAACCGCTGAGCCATCTCTCCAGCCCCTGTTTGTTTTCTAAAGAGAGAGAAAGGCATGGATTTGGATGAGAGGGGAGGAGAAAAAGATCTAGAGGAGTTTGGGGAAGGAAAGCTCATCAGAATATATTGTATTAAAAATCTGTTTTCAATTTAAAAAAATAGAAAAACACATAAAAACGAGAGAGATGGATGAGAGAGAGTCACATTCTGCTCCCAGTAAACATACTTTCTTCTCTATATTGTCTTACTGCTTTACAGACCCGTTATTTATTGTGTCGAGTGAGAGGGACCATGCACAGGCCAATATCCAAGCCACCCTGGTTCGAAGCAGACTGGTAAGTCTGATTCATCTGCTAGCACAACCTAATCAATCCGAATCATCTGGTTTGGCTACTCACTAATCAGGATTTGGGGACTGTAGCAATTACTGTAGCGTGATTATGGGGGGCCAGGCCCATTAATACATGTAGCTCATTTCAAGGATTAAGTAATAGTGGACAAAGAACCCATACACTGGGCTGGAGAGATAGCTTAAAGTTAAGGATGCCTGCTGCTCTTGCAAAAGGATGGGAACTCAGTTCCCAAGACCCAGGTCTGGTGACTTATACCCACCTGTAACTGAATTGCTCATAACTCCATTTCTGGAGGATTGGATGACCTTTACTGACTTCTGTGGGCACCTGGCTTCACACACACCCACACACCCACCCATACACACACACACACACACACACACACAGGAATCCATAAACTGAAGTCAATGGAAATTACGTATGTACCCATGTTAACAAATTTAAGGGTTGGCAAGGCATATGTAGTACAAAATAACACAGTCTCAGCCCCTGCCACATACCTATCATTGTTGCCAGCTTTCTGAGTATCCTCATAGAGATAGTGTGTGCGTGTACCAGTAACTCCTCCTCTGCTGCTACATACGCCGTCTGTACTTTTGGAAAGCTTACACTATGATTTGTCTTAGAAAATCTGACTGCACAGTTTTGACCTTTTCCTCTCTGCCCTCCCCTTCCTAACATCAGAAAAAAGTTCCCAACTTTCGGTCCATGTTCAGTAACCTGTTTCATCATCCAAGATACTCTATGTACTGGAGCAAGTCAGACCCTGTCCCATTGCATGTCACTCGAGAGTGGAGGGGACAAGAAGCCAAACAAAAAGAAGTCCTCCGGCTTCGTGCTGCGTACGTACCAGGGCCTCCTGCTCTGAAACAGAGCCGTGCTTTTAGTGAATATATTGATATTTTAAAGACTTAATTACTCTGCATGATTTGAAAATTTACAGTTGTGATGTAAATCCCTCTTTCTAAACCAGGGCTGATTAAGAGGTAATCTTTGGGGCTGGTGAGATAGCTCAGTGGGGAAGAGCACTGACTACTCTTCGGAAGGTCATGAGTTCAAATCCCAGCAACCACATGGTGGCTCACAACCACCCATAATGAGATCTGACGCCCTCTTCTGGTGTGTCTGAAGACAGCTACAGTGTACTTACATATAATAAATAAATAAATCTTTAAAAAAAAAAAAAAAAGAGGTAATCTTTGGATCACTTTCCCCTGGCTGGGCTGCCGTGTCTGGCCTCAGTGGGAAAGGATGCATTTAGTCCTGATGTGACTTGATGTGCCAGGGTGGATTGGTGCCTGGGTTGCGGGGGGGCACCCTTTCTCTGTGGAGAATGGAAGGGGTAAACAGGAGACGGGGTAAGAAGGTGGGACTGGGAGTGCAGGAGGAAGGGGGGCTGTGAATTACTCACTATAAAGTGAATTAATAAATTAATGAAAAAATAAGTAATGGCTATACATTTGTATAAGTATATACACATAAATATGTATATATACATGTATATCCATTATTGCTTAATATATATAAACACATAATGATTAATATAAATATGTAATATATTACTATAATAAATATATAATTACATATAGTTATATAACATTATTACATATATCATAATATTGTTACATATACTTATATCATTATATATGATATACTGTATATTATATGTAATAAATAAACAGTATATATTTAACCACATATATGTGTGTATATTTTATATATATATAAAGCTAACTGCCCTCAGAAGGTAGGAATGCATATTTATGTGTATGTTAAAGGATAGCTCACCATTAAAGACAGGGATGACCCAGTCTGTTGTTTCTTTGGTTCACCTCAGAAATTGCAAGTGATTTTTTTCTGCTAGAGCCTTAACTATGGTTGGGTTTTTTTGTTTGTTCGTTTGGTTGGTTGTTTGGTTGTTGTTTTTGTTTTTGTTTTTTGTTCTTTTGTTTTGTTTTTGAGACTTACAAGTAAAACACCTTCAAAAACAATTCTACCAAAATCTTGATTATTTAACAAGCCATGGTAAGTTAATAAATAATGATGTGTCCCAGATAGGGCATGAAATTACCCTTTGAAACTCTGCCATTTTCATTAAGAGTGGCAATGTTTCTATTTGGGATTTTATAAACCTTACCTCCCAGCTCTGACTATAGCTAGTCTAAGACGCAGGACCGCTAAATGCTCTCTCTGTCCCTCCTACAACACACAGAAACATGGCATGTAGAGTTGACTCAAATCATTTTCTCTGCTTCTTTTTAGAATGGATGCCTCTTTCCAGATGCCTAAGGAAAAGTACAAAGATCCGGATGTTTCTGGAAAGAACCGCTATAGGTTCTTTGACAGGTAGAAAGTAAAGAGTAATAAATATTAGAGCCCCAAACTGTTGGGAGAGGTCCTTATGGTACAGGCAGCAATTCCAGATGTCAGCCATCCTGTTTAGCTCTTTACTTGAGGGCTACCTAATTTTCACAAGAGACATATCACAGAGGGTGAATGAGGTACCACAGCCACAAAGGATGCATAGCTGGTAAGAAGTGAAGCCAGATGTAGCATGCATCTTGAAGTCACAGTGCAGGAAAGCTGCCAATGTGTCAAATGGGCAGTACTAGTGAATGCTGCCTCAACACGGTCGAGGGATTTTCTGAATTTCCTTTGTGACTCATACTCCGTGATAATTGTAGACTCAAGGCAGACTAATCCAAAAGGAGGGTTTCCTTGCCAATCTTGGGTTAGAAAATAATCTCGACACCACATCTGAATAAGCTTCCTTTCAAACGTGAATTTGTGATCTACACTATGTTGTATAAACACTTCCTAATAGAGGTGTTCTGATACTTTTTTTGTTTGTTTGTTTCAGAAAAATGTTAACTTCTTAACTAAAGCAGATACAAATGCTTGGGTTCTTGGTGGAAGGGGGAGGTTTTAAAGGAAGCCCTTGATTGTTTCAGAAGGTTTCAGGAAACTTGAGAAGGTACTGGACATTTAATAAGTATCAGAAGCCCACGTAGAGAGATGCTCCTGAGAATATGGCTGCACAGGAGATGCCAGCGTGCACACTGAGGAAGCAGAGCTCCAGCTGTGCCCTCTACTGGCATACATCTAGAAATTTGTATTTTAAATAAGAACATCCCCAGTGGTTATTCAAACTCACTGATTTTTTAGGGAAGAGTAATTAAAATAAGGAGAAAGTTTTGAGCTGCTGTAAAAACCTCATGTGTGTGCTTTTTCCCCCCAGGCCCTTCCTGCCATTTCTTCAACAGGTGCCTCTCAACATTGTTTTATCGCCAGCCAAGTAAGTGACTTTATTTCAAAACCTTCTTAACTCACCGTTCACTTCACACTTGTTCCAGAAGGCAGCTTTCTAGGCCAATACTTTGCAAGCTCCGGATTGCCGGCCATCATAGGCAGGAGCCTTCCTGGTCCCTCTAGTGATTTTCTGTATGCCAAGGTCTGGCTATTATTGTTACATGGAATATCAAAACTCACTGTTAATTATTTTTTTCGTGGGTCATGGGTAATAGTTAAAAGAATAAGAGTAGAAATAAAGCATCAGATGTATGTTGCTGTCTTAATACCCTTTGTGTAGTAAGCATGGATGACTATGTCGATAGCGAGACAATGGTTTTTAACCTGGTTGTGTAGTATTTTAAGTGTTTGCATTGAGTTTCAGCCTTTACTTTTACCCTTGTAGGGTAGAACAATTTCTTTTTTCTCCCGAGTCTTCCAAGCATGCAATCATCCCTACCAAGTCCACCGTGGGCACTCAGACTGATTACCGGGATGCAGACGTTCAAACAGACCCATACTCTCCAGAATACGTTGTGTGTCAAGACACTATTCCTGAGCTCTTGACCCTGGCTACTCTGACTTGGGGTGAGTTAGTAATTCTCACTGAAGATTATAGATAGCAGTCTATACTCCTGAGTTCCTGGGAATGACCCAGATTCAGGCAATTCTGTTTTATACAGTGAAACAATAACTCACATATTTGGAGAAAATGTGTGCATAAAAATATTAGGAAGGGGCTAGTCTCTGTCTTTAGAACATACAAGAATAGCACACTATTCAACAGCAAGAAAACATTACCTCACTTAAAAATGGGCAACGAGCCTGACTAGACATTTCTCAAAAGAAGACAAGCTACCAGCAAATGTATTAACATATATATGTGTATATACCTATATATGTACACATATACACATATTTATACATATATTTATATATATACACACATATATATTATGTATATATTTCCAGAATGCAACAGAGAGATAAAATGAAATGAGAGTTAGTGTTGTAAGGTAGGAGAAAAAATATGGGATGAGATTCAGCCAGCAGCAGCAAAACTATTTTTATTTGTAGACAATGCTCATTTAAAAGCCTAATAAGGGGCTGTGATGATGATCCAGTGCTTAAGAACACTGGCTGATCTTCCAGCGGACCTGGGTTCAACTCCCAGGACCTCCGTGGTACCTCACAATCATCTGTGCCTTCAATTCCAGGGAACATGGCCTCTTCTGGCTTCTGCAGAGTGCCAGACATGCAAGTGGTGGAATATCACACATGCAGGCAAAACACCCATGCACAAAAAACAAAATTGTGATATTAAAAACAAACAAAACAAATGAACAAACAAACAGATAAACAAACAAAACCCTGGGCTGGAGAGATGGCTCAGCAGTTAAGAGCCCTGACTGTTCTTCCAAAGGTTCTGAGTTCAATTCCCAGCAACCACATGGTGGCTCACAACCATCTGTAATGGGATCTGATGCCCTCTTCTGGTGTCTCTAAAGACAGCTACAATGTATTCATATATGTAAAATAAATAAACAAATCTTAAAAAAAAAAAAAAGCAAACCCTAATAAAAGGCCAGCATGACCATGCACACCTTTAATCTCAGCACTCAGGAAGCAGAGACAAGTGGATCTCTGCGAGTTCTAGGCTAGCCAGTGTTGTACAGTGAGACCCTGTCAACAACAACACACTAAGTAACTAAAAAGAGTGATCCAAAGAGAGCCGATTGTGACATCAACATGCAAGACTAGCAACTCTTCTGTGTGCGTTATAATGTAAAATAGAAGTGTTATTGGAAAAGATCACAGAATAACTATGCCAAAGGAGAATGTGCTTGGTCACCTCGTCACTGGACATGCCAAGAATCTATAGAGGAAAATTTAAAATGGTTCTTTAGGCTTACGGAGGTGTGATGAAGGCAGAAACATGGCAGCTCATGCTGAAATGGATATGATTTCTTTCCTTAATAAGTTATAGTTCCAAGTGATTCTAACCTAAATTCCTAACTGTCCCTGTGGAGGTTAGCTACCTTTCTCAAATTCCCTTTTCAGTGGGCTACTCTGGTTTATAAAGCCTGCAGGAGGCAATGGAGATTGACTAGAAGCTGGTAAGGAGGGAGGAAGGGAGGGAGGGAGGGAGGGAGGGAGCTGTGACTACCTTCTGAGTGGAAATCTGGCACTTTCCAGAATTAAAGCAATCCTATCTTATGTTCTAGCTACCAGACTGGAGCATTTCTCTTAAGAATCCCAGGAAAGATCACAGTGGGCACAGTGAACCAAGGGCAGGGATGTTGGATGCAGTATTGTACAGACTCAGGATGTAGACTTGTGACCTTAAATGGAATGAAGCCCTCAGTCTCTCTGTGGGTGGAATCCATGACCCCCCCTGGGGTTGGATGAATAGGCTTTTCAGAATAACACATGTGTAATAGCTCTTTAGCCTTCAGCTGAGAGCAACCACATGTACCATGTTATCTAAGTCACTATTTTAAACAGTTGATACACTTTATTTTCATATACTTCTTTTTCCATTTCATCTCAGAATCAAATCTGGCTTCCAATTTATGCCTCATTATACCTCGATACATAAGAACACAAAATAGACTGCTGTTTTTAATACCAACCTCCACCCATACAGCTGACTTCAACTTTTAGCCCCTCGGTTTCTTTACTTGTAAACTAGAAATCATTATATTTCCACCATAGAGATCTGTTGGAGGGTGAATGAATTTGAACAGTTCTTGCTGCATTGTAAGTGATTAAGTCACAGATGCATGAACTTAACAGATTCACAAAATGCCAAGCTTGGGAAAAGTGCTCTGAATTCTTCCTGTGTTTGTCTTTGGAGAGGGAAGAGGAGAACAGGGCTCAATATGGGGATTAAAGTAATCATTAACTTTATTTTTACTCTTTAAATTTCTTCAATTAGAAAAGGTGAAAAAGATATTTGATAAATAACATAGCTGTCAAGTATGAATATTTATAATATTTTTGTACTTTTCATTTTTAAATACTAACCAAAACCCTACACAAATACTCTATTAATATATCTGTATATATTTTCATATGTAATAAACATGGGCTTATTCATTTCTTCCTAAGTTGTTCCCTTTTAGTTTTTAAAAACATACTTTTCTTAGCTTTAAAAAATTATAATTATACAATTGCAGGTGTGTGTGTATATGTGCATGTAAGTGCAGTGCCTGTGGAGGCCAGAAGAGGGCACTGGACCCCTTAGTGCTCACAGGCAGTTGTGAGCCGCCTGATGTAGGTGGTAAGGCCCAAACTCTGGTTCTGCAAGAACAGCATGCCCTCTTCACTGCTGAGCCATCTTTCCAGGCTCCATTCATTTCTTCATACATTAACCGAATTGGCAGCCCTTCCACTGATGAATGAACAAGACTTGGAATAAACAACACAGAGAATTAAGAAGTAGCTTTTTATATGTGGTAGAGACTTTTTTTCATTAGACTTTGGTGTATATGTTTTTTAATGAAAGAAAATTTCAAATATTACACAGGAAACCCACATGACACCGATTTCCCTTAGTAGTTTTCAGTTTTAGGAAGATGATATACCAAGTCGAAGCTGCCGGATGTGCAGTTGGGTTCCCAAACCTGTGCCAGAGAAACCAAGCTGAGGTAGGTCCCAACCTGTGTCTGTCTCTGAGCCATGAGCACAGCTCCATATGTATTTAAACTCTCAAAGCCAGATGCAAGGTATATATAGTTCTAGATTGTATATTCACTATAGGAGACAAAAATGCAAAGATTATCATTGACTGTTCTTTTTAAAAGTATGCATCTTTTTAACTTCCATTCAACTGAATCCCAATCACTGGTATATCTCTCCCTCTTCATTTAACATTTTTTTTGAAATTTTATTTATTTTTATCTCAAGTGTGTGGGGTGTCTTGCCTGCATTATACATCTATGCACTACATGTATGCAGTACTTACAGGAAAGGGAGGTCAGGAAAGGGTGTCGGGTCCTCTGGGACTGGAGTTACAGATGGTTTTGAGCTACCATGTGGGTACTGAACCTGTGTCCTTTGGAAGATCAGCCACTGAGCCGGATTCCCCAAGTCCCCTCTTTGCATTTTAAAACTATGGACTTGTCTAGTACAGAACTCTCCAACATGATTATTTGGTGGTCATTGAACATGTAGGTAACTAAAACAATGTCTGCTTCAGTAAGAGGAGGCATGAAAGCCAGAGATGATGCTAGTTTTCCCAGCAGCACCATGGTATATATATCCTAATCCTTGAATCTAAGGTAGGAGGAAAGCGTACAGGGGTGGCTCGCTTTTGCCCTATGTTCCTGAGCTCTGACATCCCCTGCAGGCCGAGGTCTCCCAGCAGGGCAAGCCGAGGTGGAAATGATAGAGCGGGCCCGGGAGAAGCGAGCTTGGGAAGCTACTCTGCCCCGACTGAATGACAGCTCCCAGGCTGAGAAGAGGAGGAAGATGATGAACGCCATGGAGAGGAAGGAGTGGGCCTTCAGAGAAGGGGAGATTGAAAAGTAGGTTCATGGGTCACTGAGAGCAATGTTCATACTTTATTATTTAACTTATTTCTTCATTTTGATTTTTCAAGACAGGGTTTCTTTGTGTAGCCTTGGCTGTCCTGGAACCCACTCTATAGACCAGGCTGGCCTCAAACTCAGAGATCCATTTGTCTCTGCCTTCGAGGTGATGGGATTAAAGGCGTGTGCCACCACCACCACTACCGCAGCCACCACCACCTGGCCACTTTATTAGTTTTGTTTTGGTTTGGTTTGGTTTGGTTTGTTTGTTGTTGTTTGTTTGTTTGGTTTTTAATCTGGAAGCATTTTCCCCAAATGCTCAAGGTATGCCTCAAGCTCTGTGAAGGTAAACATGAAACCAAAGAACAGGGTTTATCCTGACTGTCACAGAGTCCCAGCAATCTCTGCAAAGCATCTTAAAGACCCGCCCTGGGACATTCCCAGAACCACCATGCCTAGGCAAGAGGCCCTCTATGTCTTACAGAACAGCCTCATAGACAGCCCTCTCATTCCTACTCTCCAAGGCTCGTAGGTCACCTGAGTTCCAGCTGTTGCTGATGGAACACTTCCTGTTGGAAAGGCCAGTTGTGGAGGCTTTATCTGTGAAGAGATGAGCCACCATGTGGTTTGCTGGGAATTGAACTCAGGACCTCTGGAAGAGCAGTCAGTGCTCTTAACCACTGAGCCATCCCTCCAGCCTGTGTGGCTTAATTTTAAGAGCATCTGCTTCCCTAGAAGCACTTACATCACCTGGTCCCCACTTTCCTCCACTGTTTGCACTTAGAGAAGGCCTGAGACACACCTATCCTGTCTCTGGTCCTCCTACTCTTGGCCCCAACTTCCTCTTGGTCTTTTCTGAGACAGAATTTCCCTATGTAGTTCAGGTTGCAGGCTTTGAACTTGTGCTTTTGTGCATACCACACCAGGCTTCCCAATGCCCTTTGAATCATTTCATCTCCTTGGCTGAGGCTGGACCTCCCCATTCTCCATGTATCAGCCCCCACTCCTGTCTTCCTGCTCCTTGTCCCTCTGAGTTCCTATCTTCCTCCTGGCCTGGAACTGATCTTGTGTTGTAGGGTTGGCTCATAAGCCTGTATGTCAGCAGTGGGTCCCATTTGCCGTCGAGCACCCCGTAAACATTTGACAGATGAGCACGAAAGTTAATGAAGGAATTTCTAAATCAGAGTGGGACGCGCTCAGAGCTCTGTCGTGTAAGGAAAAGCTTGGCAGCTTTGTGGAGCTGAGACTGAAAGGAGGGAGACTCTTAGCTGGGAGGGCAGGTTGGGAGAGAGCCATAGATTAGATATAAGAAGCTTCTAGAGGAGGAACGATTCCCAGCGGGAATGCCGTAGGTGGGGATAGACTAGAATGAGAGGATTTGTTTGGTTTGTTTAGGGAGCCTCAGAAAACACCAGAGAATTCAAAGCCGGCAGAAGCAATGGTTCAGAAGCAGCTGGGGCAACAGCCTGGATGTGGCTGGATAGATGAAGCAAAGCAGCACAGGGGAACTCATGAGCACAGATTTATGAAGGAAAGGGGAAGTTATCAATTGAGTTGCTACCATGTCAAAACCAGCCCTGTCTCAAGCTCGCTTATTACCCCAGCTTTCTTCACTCCTCTTTCTTAACAGCCCGATTAACCTAGAACCATTCACAAACCTCTTGTTCTCTAGGTTCAGCTTCTCAGCCATTCTCTTCTCCATCTGCCTGCTCTCTGGCTGCACTTTGGCTTGTGCGCATGTGCGCCCTTTCCCCACGCCCC
>NW_022196894.1:36244841-36253792 GCF_008632895.1 Mastomys coucha | reverse complement strand
CCCCCCCCCCCCCCCCCCACTGTATAGCGATCTACCGCTGGAGTTCATATCCGCTCCTCGGTTTCAACTTGCTTGTTGCGTTTTTTGCCACAGTGGTCTTTATAAAGCACATGAATATGATGCTCACAGGAAGGGCCTGCGCTGGCTCTCAAATAGAACTCCCAGTCTGAGAGACTAATACTCTGTAATCTACCCCCCCGCCCCCCCAAGACTGCAGGAACTGCGCCTGGAGGTTTTGAAACAATTGCTGAAGAGGCGTGAGGAGAACCAGAATGAGCTGGACATGAAGCACCTGAATGACCAGTGGTGTAGACTGCAGGAAAAGAAGGAGGCCAAAATGGTGCAGATCCATCACAAACATGTAGCAAGTAATATGTGGCGTGAACGGGCCAGGGAGGGGACCGGGCTTTGGGGCTTTGACCAAGCCTGGCTAAACTCGGATGAAATTCTTTGGTCCTGGTGTATTGAATAGGAAAGGGAGAAGAGTTCTGTTTGAAAGGTGGACACTGGGGGAAAATTGCTAAGAAAGTCAAGTGACCATGTTCTAACAGATAGTCAAGTTACTACTATATGAGTGTTGGTATTAGACCCCTTACATTCATAACCCAAGTCCCTGTTTAAAAAGCCCATTGATTAATTTTGTTTTTAATTCCTGCCCCCAAAGATGACATTTTACTCATTTTTCCTAATTGTTTCTCTCCAAGAAAATTTTAATGCCACAGATATATTTATGTTTATATATCTTATTGTTAAATATTCTCATTTTATTCATAAAGATGAGAAATATTCACTTTACTACTCATTCAGGGAAGGATAAGAATATATATATTAGAGGCTGAGGCCATGGCCCAGTGACTGAACACACATGCTGTCCAAATACAAAGATCTGAATTCAGATCCCCAGCGCACCACCCAGATGTGGCCATGTCTATCACCCCAGGACATTGTAGGAAGGGGAGAGGATTACTGGGGCTGGCTGGTCAGCCAGTGTATCTGAGACAACAAGTTCCGAGTTCACTGAGAGAGCCTGTTTAAGGGCTTAAAGTAAAGAGTGATAGAACAGGACACACAGTGTTGTCGTCTGACCTCTGCATGTGCTAGCACTGGGACACACCCTTTGACACATGTGCATTCACCACACACACACACACACACACACACACACACACACAAGAACTAAATTAAAATTCCAAGTTAAAATTTTTATGAAATTTTTCATAAAATTTTATGAAAAACTTAAATTATTAGCAAGCATTTAACTTAATTTTGTAGTTTTTCTTATTGAAAAACGTTTTTAAAATTACCTATAAAAATTGTATTATGGGGCCATTGCGATTGTTCATTGGGTAAATGCATTTAATTCCTGGGATCTACTCAGTGCAAGGAGAGAACCAATTCCTGAAAGTTGTCCTCAACATTCATACATGTGCCATGGCACCTGGTAGCCCCTGTCCCCCCTCCACGCAAGATGCACATGCGTGCATACACATGCAGTATGCACACACACATTCACTTAAAATAGAATGTAATTAATTTTTAACATTGTATGACCTTTTATGAGTGCTGAGCCTGGTAAGTTGTCACACCCCAGTGGAAGGCCACATACCCAAGACTATATGGATAACACAAATGGGGCATTTTGGGTAAAAAACAAACAAGCAAAAAGAGGACACTCAGTTGGGTGGGTAGGAAAATGGATTGAAGCGTGGTGAATATAATCAAACCATGCTATACTAAATTCTCAAAGATCTAATTAAAAAAAAGGGGGGGACTTAAAAACCAGCTCTGAAAGCTTTCCAGTTGCCTCAAATTCATGAAAAAAAAAAAGATTATATTACCAATGTGCTCAAATTAGCAGTTGATATATACTCTTAACAACTCAATCACATTTAAAAAAAAAAAAATCGCCGGGCGGTGGTGGCGCACGCCTTTAATCCCAGCACTTGGGAGGCAGAGGCAGGTGGATTTCTGAGTTCGAGGCCAGCCTGGTCTACAGAGTGAGTTCCAGGAGAGCCAGGGCTACACAGAGAAACCCTGTCTCAAAAAACCAAAAAAAAAAAAAAAAAAAAAAAAAAAAAAAAAAAAAAAAAAAAAAAATCATTAAAATTTTTTTCAGAAAAAGTAAAATCAATTAAAAAACTAAAGCCTTACTTAAAATTCTTGTTAGTGAACTCAGCCTTTATTTATTTATTTATTTATTTATTTATTTATTTATTTGATCTAACTAGCTTGCTGTTGGCTATGTATTTAGATATCGCTGACATTTTTTTTTCTCTTCGGTATACAACATAGGAAGTGGTGGATTTGACTAGCTTTTATAGATAAATGGCCAAATGCAAACTATTTACTAAATCCTAACCCTCAGAGTCACACACAAAGACCTGCAGGTGAACTGTGAACAAGGGGTGCAAGGCTGCTCGCAGCAGCTCGCGGTACGACTCCTCACTCTTGTGACGGGATTTCACGCCCGTGCGATTGCGCATGCGCGCATGCGTGCCTCGCTCACACCAGTCTGCCCTGTGTGGTGACTCAGCTTCTGCCACCCTTGCCCCGTGTCATAGCTACCTGGATGGAAGAGCTGTTTCTAGTGCTGCCCTCTAGCTGTGGTGGGCCATCAATATGTTCACTCCACTCACAATATTCCTGCATTCATAGTCAACGCATTCTGCATTTGTAATTCAGAGCAGAATGGGGAGAGAGCCATAACAGAGCTTTTTATTTCAGACATCAGAAAACTGGTGGGAAAAGCGAAAAACATAGAAGGGAAGCTGCAGCGGAGAGACATCATCAAGGAGTACTCCGACTTTGCATCTCAAGTCTACGGACCTCTGTCTCGCCTGGGCCGTTTCCCAGACAACAACTCAGAGGACTTTGTTGTCAGAAACCACTATCTCAACACCTATGAAGGTAAACAAACAAACATACAAACAAAAACAAACAAACAAAAACAAATCTATACTTGTTAGAAGTTTAGTAGAAGACAACTTGATTTAGTACATTGAAAAAGCATCGATGATTATGTTTCCTACCTTGTTAGTACAGGACAGGTTCATACAAAGTAATAAAAACTCAGACTCAAAGAAAAGAAACACCTGTAATTTAACAGAGAATAAGTTCAGCTAGCTACTAAATATGTATGTAAACATGGTAACGAGGTGTAGTAGCAAATGTCTATAGCTTCAAATCTTCCAAGCTGGAGGCAGGCAGATCGCCAGAGTCTAGAAGTTGGGGGCTACCCCAAAACAAACTCCAGCGATCAAGTTGTGAAATAAATTTTTATTTAAAAACAAAAATCTATGCTGGAGAGATGGCTCAGTGGTTAAGAGCACTGACTGCTCTTCCAAAAGTCCTGAGTTCAATTCCCAGCAACCATGTGGTGGCTCACAACCATCTGTAATGGGATCCGATGACCTCTTCTGGTATGTCCAAAGACATCAATGGTGTATATATATACATAAAATAAATCTTTTAAATATATAAAAAACAAAAATCTTTACACCAGGTTTACAAAATAAACAAGACATTTTTAATGAAATCACAGACATTTAAAACCTAGAAGGCAGAGTTACCAGGTGGCCAATTCATGGAGAGACCTGTGCCTCCTATGAAGCCCAAGAGACTAGTTTATGTTTTTTTTAAAAGTTCAGCTCACAAGCCGAAGCATCATCTGGCCAAGCTCATGAGTTAGTGGTTAAACTCGAACCTAGAGCCCAAGCTGACATCTCTAGATCAAAATATCATGAATTGGTGGACACCCACTTCAAAATTGGGGGCGCCACCCATCACAAGGCTGTGAACTTGCTGCCGGCTACTGGCTATACCACCTGTAGGGCACATTGCTATTTCAGAATAATTTCTCGCTGTGTCACCCAGGTCACTGAGAACAGACGCTAACCCCACCCGACTAACACTTCAGAAACATTTACCTTCTTAAGATCCGGCAGCTTCCACCAGCTCACAGACCCAACGGTGCACTCTCAACACGTTAAATGTTAAGCACTGGACACTAAAAACTCGCTCTTCCTCCCGTAGGAATAGTGGAACTTGAATCGTGCCTCCCCGATTTTGTGACACAGCCAAGGATCAAAGCTCCAAAGCCCAAAATCATTACCACCAGGGCCGGCTTTCTGAAGAGGACGGCCAGGACGGACTACGAGCTGGCAGAGGTTCACAAGGTATAGTCAGGCTCTGAAGACTCGAAGCTTCCATTCCAGCTTCTACCAAGGAGTGCTACACCCCGAACCGCAAGTCATCAAGGGCAGCAGCGACTGTGTACCTGAAACACAACCTACATTCTTTCCCCTTTCCAGGCCTTCCCTCTTGGAGCTCCTCCACGCTGTCCAGAACTCATGTGTTCTCTGCCTTCCTTCCAAACTACCAGCCGACCTTCCTAGAGGTCACCCCTCCCTACGCAGCAGTTACTACTTTCTGAAAGGGCTTCCTCCTCTGGCTCTGCATAGTGTAAAACCTGAAACTATGGCGTTCAGCAGCGTCTACTACTGGGAATTACTTGGCGTGACGAGTTTTAAAACAGGCTCCTTTTTCTTGGAGGGCACCAAGAGGAAGAGGCCACATGGCTTTTCATCTACTTTAAAAGATAAGCAAGAAAGTTGGATGCCCACCAGATGTCGGCATCAGAATCCCACATTGTTAAAATGTGCCGCTAGGCTCTCTGCACCCAGAGTGCCTGTTCAGTAGGTCTGGGTGAAGCCCAGATGCGGAGCAGAAGCAGAGATGTGGGGCAGTGTTCACAAGTCTCCCGGTGATACTGTTGCTGTAGGCCTGGGAGCCGCACTTTGGAACCCCCTGGTTTATGACATCCTCCTGTCCCCACAGATATTTGCTTGCCCCCGTAATATCTGTAACACATAAGAACTTATGGGAACCCCAACTCCACATGAAAAACGTAGGACTTCAGGGCTCCCCGGGGAGATGGCTCAGTCTGTAAAGCACTTGCTGAGCAAGCATGAGGACCTAAGGTCAACCCCCCAGCACCCAGGTAAGAAAGCTGGATGTGGTGGAGCATATATCTCAGCACTGGGGAGACAGATGTAGCATCCCTGGGCTTACTGGCCAATCAGCTCCAGGTCTCAGTGAGACCTTATAAAAAAAACCAAGGTGGCTGTGTCCAGAGGAACCACATCTAGGTTTGGCCTCTGGTTTACACACACACCCATACACATCCTAGCATATGCACAAACCTACACTTAAGCACGTGTAAACAGGTGAACCCAGACACATGCACTTCGAAAGCCTTAGGACCTTGATAGCCACCACGTGTATCTTTGGTCCCCTACTCAGTCTCCACTTACGTCCGCCTCTCCTTCAATGCTGTGCTTAGCGGTCCCATTTCCTGTAAGATTTTTTTTTCCTGTACTTTGTATTGTATTACAGAAACTTACTTTCGCTCCCGATCTGCTAAAGCTTTGGACCATGTGCTCATGTTACCTTCTCCAGTTCTCAGCTGTGTTTTTCAGAGCAAATGTCTTGTGAATATCAACCTCCCCTGCATCGGCATATGACCTTTCAGTGGTCAAGATGCATCGTCCACTCTAAGTCATTGTCAGATCTAGTTTACTAACGTTTCGCTTCTCTGCTCACGGGTGAGATAATAGAGCTCATGGCTCCCTGCTTTCTCTTCTAATTGTCCCACATGCGGGATTGATAGCAGACTTGGGCAGTTTCCTGAAGCATCCCTTCTTCCTTCTCTGAGAAGAATTTAAACAAGACGGAGATGATCTGTCCCTCTGGTGTGGAAAGATGTACAGAGCTATCTAGGACTGGTATCTTCATGGGAAACAGTTTATCCTCACTTCAATTTCTTTACAGCGTAGAGAGCTACTTTGCGTTCATCTTGGTAAATTAATATCATTTAGAATCTCATTTCTGTTCAGTTTTTTGACACAATCACCAATTGTATTTTTTCATATTTGTTTTATATATAATCATGTCCATTTTTCTCCTTTGTAATATTATCTTGACTCTTTTCCTTAGCATCTTTTACTGGAGGGTTGCTCATTTTCTTGGAACTGTTCTTCCAAACAATGAATTCTCAGGTTTAGATATATATCCACACTACTTTATTCTCTTGTATTTATTCTATATCTCTTTTGCTTTGAATTGTTCCGTGATTATTTTTCTAAGCTTGGAAAATTGGATGTGTAGATTATCAATTTCAAACATTCATCAACTTTATATAAGTATTTTAAACTAAACATTTCCTTCAAAAACGCTGATTTTTGCTGTCTTACTTGTTTTGATATGTGATGTTTGCCATTCTTAATTCTAATATCTAAAAGTGGCTTTGAACCTGTATTTACTGCATTATAAAATTTCCAAATACATAGGAACTTTAACTCAATTTCTGGTTAGCTTCTAGCTTAAGGGCTCCATGGTGAGAGACCAGAGTTACTTGGATGGACACCAACCCTTTGAGGTTGGTGAGGCTTTGGGTTGGAGACAGAGTCGGGCACACCATACCCAGCATGTTCAAGGCCCTGCTTTAATTCCTCAGCTGCATTGAGGGGCTGATGCAGAGAGCAAGGAGGGAAGGAAGAGGAGGAGAGAGCCCAGGGTTTGGTTATACTTATTAATTAATAAAAGCCTACCTTCAGATTACATACATTTTATACTATGCCTCTCCAATGTGGGGACAGATTGTTTTCCAGCCCCCATCCATCCCTGAGACATCCCCGTCATTCAGCTCCCTAACATACGTGCTAAAAACAAGCCATACATTTTTACTCTCTCTGCCCTCCCCACCCCGTTTGTTTTGATTTCTTTGAGATGGGTGCCATTTGGCCCGTGTAGGCCTTGAATAATGGTGTGGCTGAGGAAGACCACAGGGAACTCATCCTCCTGCCTCCACTTCCTGCATTTACAAGTGTGTCCCAGCATGCTTGGCCCATTTTTATTTTTATTGCTTTAACATTTCTTTGGATCAATGAAAAAGAAAAAGGAAATAAAACAACAACAAAACAACAATCCCCCCTCCCCCCAAAATAAAACAAAACCCAGGGGCAAGTAGATGGCTCAGCAGATAAAGGTGCTTGTCCATGAATCCCAGCAATTGTTCAATCCTCAGAAAGGCTGAGGGAGAGAAGTGACTCCACAAAATAGTCGTCTGACCTCCACAAGTGTCCCATGGCAAAGGGGACACACACACACACACACACACACACACAATGACAATGAATATTTAAAAAATTAAGACCAAAATATTTTATTTTACCTTTGTTTGTTCTGTCTCTGCTGCTCTCCGTCTTTACAGGTATGTATGCCTCTGACCACCCTTGTTTTTCTTCTGCCTTAAGAATTTGATCCTTTTCAGCACGGTCTGCAGGCAGTGAGCTCCAGGCTTTGTTTGTGTCCAGTCTTCCACCTTTGCTTTCAGTTGGGGCAAGGAGGTAAAAGTTCACATACAATAAAACCAGCCCTTTAAAGCATACAGTCTGATGGCTGTTAGCGTGTCCACAGGCTTGTGTCTTTGCTCACTGTCTAATTCTGTCACACATACCCCGAAACCCCATCCCTCCTCTCCTCTCTCTCTCTCTCTCTCTCTCTCTCTCTCTCTCTCTCCTTCTCTCATATCCCCTGCCAATCTCTGCTCTACTTTCTATCTATGGAGTTCTTTGTTCTGAACAAACAGTGCTGCATAAAAGGAACCATACAATAAATAACATCTCCTGACGAGCTTCACCCATCCAGCACAGTGTTCCTGACGTCCACTCATATTCTAGCACAGCTCCAGGTCTTCGTTCTTTTTTATGACTACATAATATTCCATTGTGTGGATAGACCACATTCTACTTAGTCCCTCCTAAGCTGATCAGCACTTCAGTTATCTCTACTGTTAGTGCTATGGCCTTCTGTGTTCTAGTCTTGGAGATGCGTGGTTGTGGTCCTTCTGGATGTGTCTTTAGGAGTAGGAAGCTAGCCCATACAACAGTTGTTTTAGGTTTCTATGAACTGCCAAGTTGTTGCCAAAGTGGCCACACTATTTCTGTCTCAGTGGCAGGGTGTGTGGGTTCCAGTTTCGCACATCCTTTTGTCTCCTATGGTCTCTTCTCTTCTAGCCATTTCAGCATAAGTGAGTTGGTGTCCTCATGTGGTTTTGATTTGCATTTCCCTAATGATTGCTAACATTAAGGATCTTTCACATTACCTGTTGGTAGCTTGTATATTTTTAAAGACATGTCTATTTAAATATATTGTCCTTTTTAAAAAACAGTGGTCCTTTTGTTACTGAATTTAAAGAATATTCTAGAGAGTAGAACCTTATCACTTTCAGACTGTCCCCCATTCTGTGGGTTGTTTTCTAACTTTCTGGACACTATCCTCAAAGCACAAAGGTTATTTATTTTAGTCTTCTCTTTAAAAGTATTTCTCTTTGTGTGCGGGTGTGCATGTGCACGCACTAGATCCCCTGGAGCTGGAGTCACAGGTGGTTGTAAGCTGCTGAATGTAGGTAGGTGCTGGGGACCAAACTCTGGTCCTCTTGAGGGAACAGCACATAGTCTTAACCTTCATCTGTGTCTCCAGCCTGAATCTTGTCACCCTGTACAGAACTCCACTCTGGGCATTTTTCTCTCCCAACACTTCAACATCTTATTAATTATAATTTCTGACTGGAAATCTGTTGTCCTCATTGTTTCTGTGTAGGAAAGGTGATGTTTCCCATGGCCTCTAGTATCTTTCAAAATATTCTCTGTTTAGGGCTTTCTTTGATTTAAGGAGTATGTATTTACACTTTTGTCTTTACTTGAGGTATTTATCTTGTTTGCTGTGCTACAAGTTTCCTAGATACTTAATAGTGTTTTTAGAATGATTTTGGAAAGTTTCAGCCATTACTGTTTGCAGTATTTCTTCTGTTCTCCCCTCCTTTCTCTCCTTCTTTCCCTCCCCTCCTTTCCCCCTCCCATCCTCTGCCCCTCCCCTCCCCTCCCTTCTCC
>NW_022196894.1:36240125-36242105 GCF_008632895.1 Mastomys coucha | reverse complement strand
AGACCAGACTGGCCTCAAACTCAGAAATCCTCCTGCCTCTGCCTCCCAAGTGCTAGGATTAAAGGCATACGCCACCACCACCTGGCTTCATGTGGCTTCTTAAGTAGATTCTTTGACATCTGACTCAGGTCCTCATCCTTGTTTGGGCAGTACCTCACTGACCCAGCCACTTCCCCAGCCCCAAAAAGGCATCTCTTAAAACTTTTCTTTTTGGTGCTGGGAATTGAACTCAGGCCACTAAGCACATCAGACCAACATCTATCATTGAGCTGCAGCTCCACCCTAAACTTGCTCACAGAAGCCATAAATATATAAAATATACTGTTCTCTTTATTTTTATTAATTAAATGTCTTGCATGTCTATCAATATCAATATTACCAGAACAGCTATCTTACTGGTTTTTATACTCTAATGAAGGATTCCTGTATGCCCCCATCTTAGTAGATATTTAGGTTGTTTTTGTTTTTTTTGTTTTGTTTTGTTTTGTTTTGGGGTTTTCTTTGAGACAGGGTTTCTCTGTGTAGCCTTGGCTGTCCTGGAACTCACTCTGTAGACCAGGCTAGCCTCGAACTCAGAAATCCACCTGCCTCTGCTTCCCAAGCGCTGGGATTAAAGGTGTGCGCTGCCACCACCCGGCACTTAGGTTGTTTTTGAATTGTTAGCATTGAACTCAGTGTTTCTGCGACTCTTGTCTGCACCATTTGGTATATGGGTGAGCACATATGATATTCTCAGACAAGGAATTGCTGAACCACACAACATGTGTGCATCTACCATTTTTGATGGATATTGCCACATTTTCTTACATAAATGATATATCTGTTTCAGCCGTACATACACACTCTCGTTTTCCCATGGTTTCTCGTGGTGTGGCCCAGGCCTCTGCTCTTTGAGCTCCCTGGCTGTTGCCATATCAGTACCCACCCACTGCTGTGTCCTCACTGCTTCCCCTGTCCTGGCTTCCCAGAGCTGGCAGCAATTCCTGCCAGTTTTGTTTTGGATGAACTCAGAGGCTCTGTTATCACCACAGTTAGGAGGTGCTGAATTCCACCTACACCTTGTACACTTTTAACAGCTTCAGCTATTAGTGCTTGTGCTTTTCTTGAAACATCACTTGCCTATGTTCTTATGAAGAAAGATAATCTAAAAATCCTTTTATGACAGAAATTATAGAGGTATAGACTTTAAATCACAAACACAAGA
The DNA here is from genome assembly GCF_008632895.1 of Mastomys coucha. Taxonomy (NCBI): domain Eukaryota; kingdom Metazoa; phylum Chordata; class Mammalia; order Rodentia; family Muridae; genus Mastomys; species Mastomys coucha. The sequence goes on along the minus strand of NW_022196894.1, from coordinate 36,240,901 downwards.
ACTCTTGGTGCTTTTAAATTTAAAGTATTTCCCTGATGCTAAGATTGAATTGTTGAAATAAACCTTATGCATGATTTTGATGGGACTTATTGGGGATATAGAAGGGGGGACCTGTAAAATTACCAAAAAAGCACATACCCTGTCACCAGGAAATGAGTTAATTGATATTTTTTAATTCATAAACTTCCAGGCAAAAGGAAAGGTCCCTCTCCACTGAGAGACAAATATTGTCTAATGTTCTTCAGCTCCCCTGCAACATCAAAACATTTATTGACCCACTCCCTACACGGGAGAATCTCCTATTTTTGATATTTATTGAAAACAATCAACTAGTGATGTGTGAAAGCAGGTGCTTAGACTTATGTGTGTGTGCACACAGAATAAAACCCTTTAAAAGTTAAAAAAAAAAATCTTAGAGATCTTTGATACAAAGATTGATATAAAACCTGGTGGGGCTGAAGAGATGACTCAGCAGTTAAGAGAGCTTAGTGCTCTTGCAAAAGACCTAGGGTTGGCTTGCTGAAGACCAGGGTTCAGTTCCCAGCACCTATATGGTGCTCACAACCACCTGTAACTCCAGTTCCAGGTGACCTACTCCTGCCTCTAACTTCCGAAGCACACACATAGTGCATACATGTGCACTCAGGCACGCGCGTGCGCGCCGCACGCGCACACACACACACATGCACACACATGCACACACAGCATAACATCACCGGGCAGTGGTGGCGCACGCCTTTAATCCCAGCACTTGGGAGGCAGAGGCAGGCGGATTT
>NW_022196894.1:36233138-36240115 GCF_008632895.1 Mastomys coucha | reverse complement strand
AAAAAAAACCACAGCATAACATCGATTAATGTACATTTAAAGATAGATGCCGTGTTTGTTTAGTGGTTAATGTATTCCTAGGAGTGTGATAGCACACTATGTGAGTGCAAACACCCCAGCCAGAACCAGCTTGGCTAACCTTGAGTATAGGCTTAGAGACTCTGGTACTGAGATACACAGTCTAGATCTGGCACTGGAGGAGTCTGGGAGAACAAGAGATGATATCAGTTGGTGTTTATTTCAGGCGCTGTTGGATAAGAAGAATAAAGGTTTAGAAGGAATGAAATCTCTGCGATTCCTGCAAAAAAATCCCATCTCTCAGGCTCGGCTTCCAACGCCCTCCTTGGAAATGACTTCCTATGTAAGTCTGAAGCTTTTCTTTGAAACACTACGTACAAGGACCTCAGTTGGCTCGTGCTTAGGGTAGTTTGGGTAGAAAACAAATATAAGCTAACAGTGTTAGTGTCTCAAGATCTGATTTAAAAATCAGTTCCTTTCTCTTTTAAATTTCTTTCGAGTTCTGTTTCTTTTGTTTTACATGTCTGGGCATTTTGTCTGCACATGTGTCCATGCACCACATGCATGCATTGACCCATGGAGACCAAAAGAGGGTATTGGACTCTCCTGGAACTGGAGTTAAGGATAGCTATAAGCTACAATGTGGGTACTAGGGATAGAAATCCAGTCAGTTGGGAGAGCAGCCAGTGCTCTTAACCACTAAGCCATCTCTCCAACCCACCCCTCAATTCTCTCTTAATTTGCATGTGTCAAACATCTAATGCATAAAAATATAATCTAAGCGAAATCTAAACCCAGTCCTTTCAAGAGTAAAAAATACAAAGAATGAAAAAATAATTATTAGAAGGTAATCCTCATGTATGTCAAAAAAAAAACAAAACAAAAAACACAAAGAGGAGGAGGAGGGCAAGGAGGAGGGGGAGAGGGAGGGAGGGGAGAGGGAGGAGAGATGGAGAAGAAGGGAGGCAGGCCAGCTGAGTCTGAAGGCAGGCCCCTGTAATCTCAGCACTCGGGAGGGAGGCCAGGGCCACAGGATCACAGGTGACTGCAGTGTATTCTCTGAGGAGGGATGCAGCAGGTAAGCCAGAGCCTCTGTAGCTTTCTTTGGGGAAACTCTGGAGGGACATTGACTAGCTGGCTTTGCACTACTGGGCCAAGAAAGGCTCCCTCTGCAGACTCTGCTTACAAGTTAAGCTATTCATTGTCTGTCATACATGTCAGCTCCCCCACTACCCTGCTGAATGCCTTTACACTGAGAGACCTTAGTCAGATTTCCAGGTTTACTGCTTTTGATGCACCACAGATAATGCATTTTGAACAGTACTCCCATTCTCTCTGCCTAAGTCTTCCCCTATTCTCCTCCACCACGAATTCCTTCCAGTTTCACGTGCTTTCTTTTTTTTTTAAATTAATTACTTTATTTATATCCTGAATGTTACCCCCCCCTCCTAGTTCCCCCTCCCAGAGTTCTTCACCTCTGAGAGGGCATCCTCCTTCTCTGGGGCATCAAGTCTCTAGAGGATTAGGCACATCCTCTCCCACTGAGGCCAGATAAGGCAGTCAGTCCTCTGATACCTATGTTCCTGGGGTCCCAGACCAGCCTGTGTATGCTCTTTGGTTGGTGGCTTAGTCTCTGGGAGCTCCCAGGGGTCCAGGTTAGTTAACACTGTTGATCTTCCTGTGGGGTTGCCACCCCCTTCAGCTCTTTCAGTCCTTCCCCTAACTCTTCCATACAGGTCCCTGGGCTCAGTCCAATGGTTGCCTGCAAATATCTGCATCTGTCTCAGTCAGCTGCTGGCAGAGCCTCTCAGAGGACAGCCATCCTAGGCTCCTGTCGTGCATGTCCTTTTGGGTCTGGGTTACCTCACTCAGGATGATATTTTCTAGTTCTATCCATTTGCTGGTAAAATCCATGATGCCCTCATTTTTAATAGCTGAATAGTATTCACATACTCTTTTAAAAACCCACTGATATTTTGTGGGTTATGTAAGGGCACAGGGTCATGTACGGGAGCATGGGTAACCTCTTGGGGTTGCACTCCTGAAGCAAATTGTCTTCACTCCCCTACCACGATCAACTGCTAGTAGTAGCTCATCAGCTGGAGGTGAGACTTCATGAGCCTGTGCCCCATCCATTCTGGGATTTTGGCAGGCTTGAGCTTGTGCAAGTCTAGAGTGTGTAGTAACACACCCACTGTGAGTTCATGTGGACAATGGTGACGTTATGTCCAGAGAACACTATTTACTTATAGTCACCCGCCACCTCTGTCTCTTACCCTCTTCCTGTCCCCTCTTCCACGAGAACCCCTGAACCTTTGGAGGAGCAGTGTGATAGAGTTGCCCCATTTAGGGCTGAGCACTCCGAGGTCTCTGGTCCTCTTTGCAGTGATACAGTTATTTCAGTCAATTTTTGTAGATGGTGACTCTTACCTACTGTGTCCTGATTTTGCCAGTGTAGCTAACTCATGTGAAAGGCACCCCGTCTACACTGCTTTCTTCATTGCTCATAAGCAAATATGAACATACCATTGCTGGAGGACATCATTAGCTGTACTTGTGGCAGCAGAACGATTCTGCTGGAAGTGGACCCACACGGAGAGCTAGCCTGGCAATCCCACCGTTTCTTTCTTTTAGGTTCTCATTAATGATGTATTAGTCATAAAATAGAAACGGTGAGTTTTAATGATGCAGTAGTTAGCCCTTAAGACACAGTGTGTTCGAGGAGAGCAGAGCTCCATCTTACTCTCTTTCAATTCATTTGGCATCTACCATAGTCTTATGCTTGAAATAAGTCTTCAAAAACTGTTTGCTGCCTGGGCGGCAGCTGTCCTCAGGATGCTCCCCTCTTTGTGTCTGTAGGAAGAAGGAGAAATAGAAATGGCTGTGATCTACTTGCAGAAGTTACTCCGGGGCAGAGTCGTGCAGAACATGGTGCGTAGAGCTGACCACTGGGCTGGCATTTCTCCCTTGAGAGAAAACAATGGAAACTGTCTGTGCTTGCTGCCTAGGCGAATTCCCTCCTGTACCTTGCTCCCCTGTTCTGATGTATTATAGAATTAATTAGCTTTCCCCCCTTCCAGCCCCCCCTTCCTTGTCCATCTTGGACCACACAAGGGCAAGAAAAGAGGAAGTGCCTGCTTGCTGTGGGCCACGGCTGTAACTCAGTCTGCACGAACTGGGGAACTGCTAATTCCCCAGACTTACTCATCTGTATTTTGACTGTTAGAGCGTTACAAACCAAGATGGATTCCCTAATTTTCTATTATGTTTTAAAACAGTTAATTGAGTTTGCATAGAGTGTGCAATATCTGTGTGCTATAAACACAAAGTAGCTGCAGCTCTGAACTCCTGCCATGTGCCCTCATTATATCTTGTGAGTATCCTCTCTCTCTCTCTTGCTTTTCCTTACTAGGAGTCTCATTTTAGAGGGAAGAACTTTGAGTCTGAGGGGTGCTCCCCTAACAACCAGCAGACCTTGTGCTGCTCCTGCCTTTACCCGTTGGCAGATGATCTCTGCTGCTGTAGCACCTTCCTGTAAAACCCTTACTGTAACACCGTATTGTAAAACACACACAATCCTCTTCCATGGGTTTCCTTCCTGAGGGCCGTAGTTCTTGAGAGACTCAGATGTGACAGATCCAGGGCAGCTGGTGAGCACCTGTGTTCAGCACTGTGCTTTTTCCCCTCCTCTCCGTGATCTGAGGGAGAACCATGCTGTACCTTCAGACAACTGATTGTGTGCTATGAGGCAGGAGGCTCACTCATTGGAAAGCAATGGCCTCAAACAGTGCCATCTCTGGTTATTTTTTTTAAAGGAGGCACAGTAATTGAGTGGAGGACTCTAGTTCCTTAACACGACCATTTAGTTACTACCTTGTCTACATCCGATGGAGAAAGCAGCTCACTGAAAACACACACCTACATCCCAATACAGAGCGAGAGAGAGAGAGAGAGAGAGAGAGAGAGAGAGAGAGAGACAGAGACAGAGACAGAGACAGAGACAGAGACAGAGACAGAGACAGAGAGACAGAGAGTGACACACAGGCACATAGAGAGATAGAGACAGAGACACACAGAGAGACAGAGAGAGACAGACAGAAGAGGAGAGGAGAGGGGAGGGGAGGGGGAGAGAGAGAGAGAGAGAGAGAGAGAGAGAGAGAGAGAGAGAGAGAGAGGGAGGGAGAGGGAGAGAGAGAAGAGCGAGCACCCTCACATGCACCTGCATCCCTGCATAGAGTATTCAGGGAAGTGCATTCTTGCTGGTGAACTGGTTATCAGTAGGCTCACACATGTCTTCCAGCTCACTGCATGGCCCTTGCAGTCTTGGCACAAGATAATAGGCAGATCTTTTTGGATTTGCTTTGGTGCAGATGTTTGAGGGCAAGGAGAAGCGGTTGGAGTTGATCCTGGAGTTGCGCACCAGCCATGCCCTGCAAGAGGATGACAAGCTAGTGAAGAAAGCAGAGAAGCAAGTGACACTGGCTCTACAGCGGCAGAGGACCATGCACGAGGAAAAGGTTCTGCCCTTTGCACCCTTTCTGACTTGCTGTGCATCCCCTCGAAGGGTGGTTACGGTTATTACAGCATTGGAATGACGATAGATGAAAGGATTATAAAAATTATCCTGCAGCCAGACGCACAGCACTCTGGGCAGCCCAAAAATATGAATGGGGGCAGACCCCAGCTGAGTGGAAACTGTGCTCTTCATTTTATTTAAAAAAAAAAAAAAAAAAAAAAAAAACCCAACAACAACAATAAAAAACAAACCAAGAGGTTGAGCAGTGGTGGTGCGGGCCTTCAATCCCAGCACTTGAGAAGCAGAGGCAGGCTGATATCTGAGTTTGAGGTCAGCCTTAACTACAAGGGGAGTTCCAGCACTGTTAAATAGAGGAAACCCTGTCTCAAAAAACCAAAAACATGCATTTAAATGATAAAAATTTAAGAAAAAGAAAAGAAGAAAACCCAAAAACTAACATACCTTTTCCAACTTTAAATTTTCTCCCTTTCTAGTTTTCTTAAACATTTATTCAGTAACTCTGCTGAGCTCTCAAGCCTGGGCTTAGCAGAAAGGCTAAATGAGTAAGAAAAATTAACATGAAAAAAAAAAAACCGGGTGAGATTTCTGTTAAAACATTAGCATTTATTTTGGAATTTTGTTTTCCCATGTGGATTCCTCTTGCTGGCTAAGCAGCCGGGTAAATATGCCTCTGCCTCACAATGTTTGACGACTCTTGTCAGACTCCCCTGCTCTACCCTTTGTTGCTAAACTAACAACTAATCCCTGCCAATCCAGCATTCCTCTGTCTGTGCTTGCTCTTAAGTACTATTCACTACACTGTAGCTACTTACTCCTGTTCCCAGTTGTCTGTAAACCAAACCTAAAAATGAATCCATTTGCAGAGCGTTAGTGTTAAAGTTGTAGTACTTACGGCAACATTGTTTGACCCACTTTGAATAACACACATAACTCTCCTGCTATGTGGGAACTGAGCACAAATAATAACCAACTTGGGAATGACAACTTTACTTTTTTTGACAGCAATGCCATAGGTGGTCAATGAGCCTGGTAGGGTGTCAATTTTATGTGATATCAATGCCATTGATGTTCAGTGGGCTTGGGGAAGTAGGGACAAGGTTGGAGGTAAAACAGTAAGAGAGTTACATGCTGTGCCACCTAAAAGTAGGACGGATGAAAGATGAAGATAATATGGACCTAGAGTGTCTGAATCTGGTGGTTCTGGTGTCTTGGAGATGTTCAGGCAGGGAGCGCAAAGCCAGGAAAGCAGTAGGCCCAAGGTGAGATGGGAAAAATTCTTTCCTTGACTCTCTGAGGCACACAGAGCTAAGGCAACGACGTAGTGGATATCCATGTCAGCTAAGCAAGATGGAAGGGTTATTGGGAAATACCCCTCCAAAGACTGTTCAACTTCAGGCCTATCGAGGTACCCAGTGCAGGGAGTAAGCGTTCCATATGCATAGGAATGCTGGTCTTTTTACCTTCCCGCCATTTCTGTGGGAAACTGTTGAGGAAACACAGCTCCATTTTGGGATGAATGAACGGTAACGGCTGCAGCAGTATTGCCTTCTAAACATTACCTGAGCATCCCTGGCTATGTTTCCTAGAAAGGAAGGAAGCTGGACATGAACAAGCAGTTGTGGATGGATCTTAGATTAGCAGTTTAGGAAACCGAGAGCATTTAGATCCACGGAGGCAGGGGGAGAATCCATCCTCTCTGGGCTGAGCATCACTCTTGATACATGGAAGAGTTGCGACAAGCCTATTGTCACCCTTTTTAGTGTTCACTGCCGAAAAGGATACAGAACTTCAGTCAGAGCTGGAAAGGATGTGGGGGTGAGGATGGTGATGAGGGGGAGCTGAGCTAACCACTACCCTTGACTGATATAGTCTGAGCCAGTGTCATTACCCCTGCCACCTGTGAATATCCCTCCCCTTTAGGCACAAACCAGAGGGGGCTCTGAGCAGATCCATCGTGTGTGGGAAGGAGGGACACTTTCCCTTTTGCTCAAGAAGGAAGAGGGGAACAGATAAGTCATCTTAAACACTCTTTTATTTCTGTGAAAGCCGGGGCATGGATATCCATGCATCAATGGCATGCATACTCCTGGCTGAGCTTTCCACGGGTCCCTTATTTTAACCTCAGTGGTACACAGACATTTAAGCTTTATCCTATGGTGTTTTAAAGATGACTGCTAATACCTTTGGACTTATTAAAAGTCTAAAAAAGTACCAAAGTTTTCCACTTTCATGCTATTCAAAGTTTTAAAATCCTTCAAGCTTACAGGAAAAGACTGGACATTTAAAAATTAAAAGTTGTCATGAGCAAATTTCTAGGAAATTCTACGTTATGAAGTTGAATACAATATTGCTTTTAGTAAGAAGCTTCTCGTTTGCTGTCTTCATTTCTGGCCTTCCACATAAAAATTCTAAAATTTGCTAA
>NW_022196894.1:36176916-36233128 GCF_008632895.1 Mastomys coucha | reverse complement strand
AAAAAAAAAAAAAAAAGTTTTACAAGGTCCTCTTTGTAACAGGGCTGTAATCCATCAGGGCAATCTGCTTCCTCAGATTTAAGTTTGTATTACATTGTCCAATACGTGCCTCGGGTGGGGCAATTGGGCATAGCATTTCCGGTTAAGGCTGTTCTGACCATACATAACCTTGCTTGGTCATTTTCAGTCATCCGACACGTAATGGCCACCATTCTGAGTGGAGCCTATCCTTAAAGTCTTTGTTGTTTTTTAGTTGTCAGTGGTTGAAAACCACTTGGGTGACCTGGAAGGAAGAGTGCTGGCGGATATGTTCGACTTTCTGTCCAAAGAGCTGGTGAGGCTGCAGGAGGAGAGGAGGATCCATGCCTTCGCCATGCTGGCTGAGCGCCAACGGCGCATGCGGGAGGCAGAAGAGAGTGGTCGGCGCCAGGTGGAGCAAAGGCGTCTGAAGCAAGAGGACCAGATATTCAAGGAGGCAAGCGTGGGCAGCAGGGCGGATGTAAGCTCTCCAGAGGGAGCCAGATGTGACCAAAGACATCCCATACTGCGATTTCTCTGGAAACCATACAGACATTTCATGACATAAAATGGGATTTGTGTGTTTTGGTTTTCACTTGATTTAGCCAATATGCAGTTTCTACTCTAAGTTAGGAAGTGAGGAGGCACTGTGGGTAAACACAGACACAGCCCTCCTCTCCTGCAACTTAAATGACATAGATCATGTATGTAGTTCTAGGATTCAAAATTCCTTGAAGGAAGCAAGTGAGGCCATGAACTAGGTCCTCTTTAAGGAGTTGAGGCCAGAGGCAGACACGGAGAGTTGAAGAATGGTGACTAGCCTATGGCTACCCAAGCTTGGGTTATGCAACCCAAGGCCGTAGCTCCTCTTTTCTGACGTAGGTAATGGAGCGAATGATGAGCTCAGGGACAGGAATATAATCAAGACTATAACTGAAATCTAGTTTGAGATGGCCGAGTGGGAAAGGCAGAAATTTCCGTGATGTCTAGGAAGGACACAAGAGTTAAGAAGGTATTTGGGCCTGATTTAAGGGCCATTTATATGCAAGTACATATGTCATTTTATGTATATATTCACATATACATACATATACATATACATGGTCCATATTAAACCTGCCTCATCTCTATTATATGACTCAGCTATGTCCTATGTCTCTGTAGCTTGCTTCCTGAATAAATGCTGAGCTTCATGGGAGCAAGCACACTATGCATTCACCTTGTGCTTTCTTCAATATCAGCATATGCCCCGCACATATTTGACATTCAACAAGTATCTTGGTTGATAACATATTGAACTACCACCAAGATGCTAACATCAGGAAGGCGAGGGGTTCGAGGTTGATATTGGGGTTGAGGGGACATGAAGAATAAGTATCACACACTTAGGTTGCCTTGATGGGCCCACTAAGAAATAGGTCTTCTCTCAGATTTAAAGAAATACTTAGACATAAACATGGTTTTGCCTCTAGAGACTCACGATTTGTTGAGACATATGCATTCGTGCAAAATACATATATACAAAGGTTAATAGTTGATGCTCATGATACTTTGTGTGTGAGAGAGAGAGAGAGAGAGAAAGAGAGAGAGAAAGAGAGAGAGAGAAGCTAATTGGTTTTGCCTGAGATTACATAATTAGCAAAAGTCTAAAGCTAAGGAAGGGCCATCATGACAGTGGAAATGGGCTGTGATCGGTCGGGAAGGATCAGTGCCTTCTCAGGCACTAGCAGCAACTCTATGGATGCTGAGTTATTTCTAACTCACCATACTGTACATGCGTGTGTCTGCATACCCAAAAAATCTTCTGAATTCTATTTCATGATTTCAAGAAATCTCCCAAAAAAAAAAAAAAAAAGAAATTAAGAGCCATCATGACAATTCAGCAAACCCATGAGTGACCTGGGCTCCTTCTGGCCTCCTGCTCTGCAGCCTCTAAATGCTTGTGGCAAGAAGCTGACTACTGTCATGAAAGGGTTTGTGTCCATGAAATAAAACATTAAAAGACAAGGGCAAAGGAAGCCACATCTTTCTCCTTAAGAAGTTTCCGAGAAGTCGAGTAGATCACCTCCGTACACCTTCTCTTGGTCAGACTCTTGGTCATGTGGACCTGACTGGATCCTACAAGTGCTAGTCCCTGGGTACCTGTTCACCTAGCTGAAATCCAGAGATTCTCTTATTTAAGAGGAAAGACAGAAAGGGTGTTAGGAAATATTCCCTAGCCTCTGCTACTGTTAGATAGTTTGGCAAAGTCACAGTACTGATGACAACCAGGGTCCAAACCAGGCTATCGATTTGAAGCGGTCATCTTTCCATCTGTGTATGGATCTGTGGTCCTGAGATGGTCTAAATGGGTTGGGCTGCCTAGAAAGCACAGGCACGGTGGTTGAGAAACAGACGGAACTGGTGACTTAACGAAAGCAACATGTAGACTGTGAGATCATCAAGCAACGCCTATGTAGCTTTTGTCTCATTTACAAGAGAAGTTCCCACGTACTATTTTTTTTTTTTTTAATTTTTGCAGGTGATTAAAGTTCACCAAAGTACGGTAACCTCCTACCTGGAAGACATCATACTGAACACTGAGGAGAGAACTGCAGAGGAACAAGCTAGAGAAGAAATTGAGAAGATCGCTGAGGAGATCAACGACATCGCTTATGAAATGGAGAAACGGTATGCATGGTGAGGTGATGGAGATAGATGACACTGGAGCCACTGTTATTCAGATGTGCTCTTTCAGGCACTTGAGGCCCCACCAGCAATCTGTAAGCCATGCTTTGACATCTATGGCTTCTCTAACATAACTGTGCTGGAATGCAGCGTGCCGTACCCTTCCTGGTAGGAGCCTTAGGGATTGAATTCCTCGTTTTTCCTCCATCCTTGGGCTTATTTCCATCCCCTGCATCATTACAGTGCCCATAAAAGCAAAGTGGATTGTATGCGTTTGACATTATTAGGATGTAACCCTAAGGTTTTAGACTTCTACGAACTTGCTCATTTTTTACCATGCGCTTAATAGCAGGCTAGATACAGTCAGATTCTTATTTTTTAAGGCACTCAAACAAGCTCGCCAGGAATGTACTTTTTCAGATCGCAGCCCACTCGGGTCTCAGTGCCCATCAGCTGCTCGGCAGGGAAACAGCGAGCTCATTCGTTTATCTGCTCCTTTGCTTGTCTTTGTTCTTGTTTGCCAGCCGAACATTCCTTCAGTCAGAGGAGATTGTTGCTGAGCTGGTTTACAGTTTTCTCATCCCAGAGGTACAAAAAGACTTTGTCAAAGAAAAAGGTAAGTCCCCGCCCCCGACTCCACCGACTCCCCCAAAGGCTCTCTTCCAGTCTCAGGGCTGTATCTCCAAACAAAGGTGTGGGGTTTCTGAAGAAGCCCTGGGTTCTGGCTACAGAGCTTGTTCAGCTCTTGGCTGCAGAGTCTCACCACCTCCAGCAGAGGCAGGATTGGCTCCAGAATGGTTAAGAGCACATACTGCTCTTCCCGAGGACCTGAGTTCGATTCCCAGCATCCATATCAGGTGGCTTACAACTGCCTATGATCCCAGCTCCAGGGGCATCTGACACATCTGACCTCTATGGGCACTAGTATCCACTCATGTGGGTGCTCCCCCTCCACCACCACACACACTCCCACATACATGTAATTAAACTAATAAAATTAAAATTTAAAAAGAAAAAGATTCTCCTGGAATCCTCAAACTGTTGCAGCCAGGTCTGATCTCAGGGAGGGATGTCATCAGCACAGGACTACAGACAGTTAACCACAAGCCTTTAGCTTGCAGAAACTCCTGGAGAAATCAAAGCAGGAAAGTACAAAGCAGAAAAAGATTTGCTTCATTAGGGACAAAGGGCTAGTGGACTCTAATGCATTATGCTGATATTTCTCCTACACATGGTAGTATAATTTTAAAGCAGCTACCTTCTAGCACCCAACATTTCAACGTTTCCAGTGTCCATCTGTAAATTCTGAGTTTACTGTAGTCAGTATATTTACACACTTCCCGGCCACGACCCTGAGATTCCCAGCAGCGTAAGTGTCGGCAAGCAGAATGTTCATGTTTTCTGTTTTCACGAATTCTACCTGATTGCCACACAGACAACTGCTGTGCTGTTGCCACTGGGATATTAGTGTCTGCAGAGATAGGTTAAACACTCAGATCAATATATATATATACACACACCATAATGTGTTCTGTTATATGGAATAATATATGTCATAGTGGAAAGGGCCACTGTTTTCAAGATCCTTGAGAATACAGCATCCCTTCCTTTTTCCGGGTCCAAAGTTGGGTCAGCCTACTTCAGAGCCATCTTTCCTGAGGGAATTGAAAGAGATGGGATGAAAAATGGGCTTAATATTTACCAGACTGAAATTCCCTCCCAACAGCTAGAGCAGAAGGCCCAATTTTGGTTCCCAGCACCCAGGTTGGGTGGCTCACAACCACCTGTAACTCCATCTCTCGGGGATTTGACACTTCTGGCTTTTGAGGTCACCTGCATTTATGAGCAGGTAGCTACAACATATACATATGAAAATTTAGAAGATGAAATAATTAAGAAAAAAAAAGTCTTTCTCAAATCTCCTTGAGGGCCTAAGGAGAAAGATTTGGAGGGGGATATTGAATGTCGGGGACCTAGAGGGAAATGTCAGTGTGTGGGTGCGCGGGTGTGTGGGTCCTCAGCCTTTTCATGTAATGCTGATTTCTTTATATTTTATGTTTGGTTCCTTCTATATCTATACAGAGAGTGAACACTTGGAACTTTTGCTTCTCTTTTCTTCTCTTCTTGTCTCGTCTCATCTCGCTTCTCCTCTCCTCTCCTCTCCTCTCCTCCCTTCTCTCTCCTTCTCTCTCTCTATAAGACAGGGGCTCTCTATGTAGCTGTCCTGGAACTCCCAATGTAGACCAGGCTGGTTTCAACCTCACCAAGATCCACCTGTCTGTGCCTCCTGGGATTAAGAGTGTGTACCACCACACCTGACTTTCTTTCTCCTTTTCAAGTAAGAGAACTGTGTGTTTTACACACATGCTTTACCCAAGTCTAAGACATATTTATAGGCGGTTTGAAATGATCTTATATTTTAACAAAGATGCATTTTTATTTTCTCTGCCTTTTTATTATTCCTCTCTCTCTCTCTCTCTCTCCCCCCTCTCTGTCTCTTTCTCCCCCTCCCCCCGTGTGTCTGTGTCTGTGTGTCTGTGTGTATGTGTCTGTGTGTCTGTCTGTCTATCTACAGGAGCAAGAAGAAAGTATCAGGTCCTCCAGAGCTGAGGTTACAGGTGGCTGTGAGCTACCTACCTGACATGTGTGCAAGCCAGCAAACTTGGGTCCTGTGGTCTTTGCTGAATCTTCTCCCTAGCCCAGTTTTCTTACAGTGCATGCCAAGTTCAAGGCAGTACATTAAGCATTAGAAACTGCACATTATCTTAATCTCTCACGAGAGCTATCAGTATGTTCTCATTTCTGTAAAGCAAATTAGTGGTTGGGAACAAATGACTTGCAGAGTTGAGTGCTGACCAATGTGGCCTCGAAGCTTTTTCAGCCATATCACTGCGGAGTGGGGTGCTCCGCTATGTGAGTCTTCCTATGTAATGTTATCTATACCCGAAGAGTAAGGAACACATAGTACTTTTTAGTTTTCCTTTGCTGATAAGGTCTCATATATCACATAGCCCAGGCTGGTCCTGAATTTGCAATCTTCCTGCCTTAGCCTCTTAAGTGCCAGGCTTACAGGCATGTGCCACCATGCCCAGTCTACGATACATCTTACTATCCTTAACTAGCTAACTATATGGTTTAGAATAAATTATCTAATTAATTCCTTTGTGTTCATGCCCTTCTGAAAACGAGGCTGTTAATGATATTCCCTTTTACGGTTGTGGTTGAATTAAATCATCACCCACATGTCCATTGCTTAAAACCGTCTCTGACACTAAGGACAAACACAGATTGCTGACGTCACCATCATTATCGACAGGAACGCTTTGTCCTTCCCAAGGACTGCTGCACTTGCTGCTGTCTGTCTGTCCTGAGGCTTGGTAATACACGTTCCTAGGATTTGCACTCAGGACCGCCTTCTAAGCTCCCAGTCTTAAGTGTTTCCACCATCGGCAGTGAATCTGTTGCTTCCGGGCCGTGGTGAGGCAGAAAAAGGACAGAAGAGTGTGACTGCAGAAGTGTGTGCATCTTCCTGCTCTCTGAGAATGGGAAAGGAGTGGTCCAGATCCGAGATGTGCCCTTCAACAGCACACCAGAGCCTACTTCCTCCTGGTCCACACAACCAGGACTTAGCAATGGGTTCTTTGTTATTTGAGTTTTATTATCTTAAGAAAGCTTTTAAAATCCAAAACATCGCACACCAAAGTTAATCAGCTCCAAAGTCTATACAATCAATCCAAGGAACCCAAACCCATGTAAAGTTAGATTTGGCATTTGGATTAACTCTTTGGCAAAACTAGAACCTTGATAACCCGATTAACTCTTCATAGTGACCAATTTTAGATTTAAAAGATAACAGGTCTGCTTTACTTTTAAGAGTGTCCTTCTAAAACACACCGAAAGCCGTTTTTTAATTGAGTACAGTTAGCCCAAAGCAGAAAATGGGTGTCTTGGAAATTTACTATTTTCCCCCCTCACTCCTATCTTATGAACACTCACCGAGGGATGGTTTCAAGCAGGAAATTAAACAGTTCTCCTGTTGCTTTGGCACAGTGAGGAATGCACAGCGGAAACACATTATGGCGGCCCATGAGATCATTCACAGCAACACGGAACTTATGCTCCAGGAGCAAGTCTTTGAGGAACAGGAGGCAGAGGAGTTTATGCTAGAGCAGGCTGAGGCTGAGAGCCCAGGGGTGCCAACTATCTTCATCTCTGACTCATCAACTATAAGGCCTACTCAAGATGAGGGAGAAGGCTAGGTGAGTCTACCTTTCTACCTGGAAGGAAGTCCTGGAGAAGGAGAAGCAGCTCCACTCAGCCTTGGGCACTACTTCAACCGAGCGACATGAATGGACTGTTGTTAAAACAAAACAAAAACAAAAACGAAGCACTTTCACTAAAACTGGCTCACCTCATCTAGGTTAGGGTACCTATTGTTAAGTTTATTAGACAGTTAGAGTTGGGTCTATAGCAACTTAACTGTTGCAATCTAAAAAAATAAAGACTATAGGTTATTTTGGGGGAGGTCATTTTAGCCTATAACGCACCCCATCACAAATAAAGCATCATGGAATGTGTGGATGTTGTTTGTAAAGCTTTTTCTCAGAGGTGGACATGGTGTGCCCTGGAGCACCATGCTCCTTGTTAGCACAGACACAGCATGACGTAGAAACTGTCAGGTTCAACCGAATCGTCCGCAGTGCACTCCAGGGACTGGTGTTGGGCTCCACTAAATGTTCATATGCACAGAATTAGAGTAGTCCACATTTGGCACAGGCAGCAGGATATAAGACAGAACACGTCGGGTGAGTACAGGACCTGCCTGCTGTACAAGCTTTGCAACTCAGAAGTTAGAATCTCCTGTAATCATTTTGTTGGCATAGTTTCCAGAGGCCCCCAAATAGATTTCCCCACTTATAAAAGTTAGTGCACTGAGAGAGGCTTACAGCTGTGATTCCCCAGTGGGCACTAAGAGCATGTTTGCAAGTCTTCCCGGTACAGGTGCAGTTTACCCATCAGGGGCCATTTTTACCTTACGTAGTTAGTTGCTAGGTAACACAATTGACACATTGCATGGTATCTACCAGTAGAAGAGAGCTGGAGAGTCAGTCCATTGAGAGGAAAGTTCTGCATGACCCATGGGAGATATATACAATATTTGGCAATAAATAATAAAATTATAAAAGAAAAATGTTGACAGTAAGCCAAAGAGAACCAGAGAGAATCGGAAACAGTGCTAACAGACCTCCAGGGTCTGAATGGCACCTTTTTCCTAACAAAGTTTGCACAGAACACACTATAGAAGAGAAGGCAGGGTGCAGAGACAGGATTCCTCACGGGCAAGTGATCATGGTCAAAATACATTGCAAGTATTTATGAAAATGCCACAGTGGAGCCTGCCTTGTCCAGTGATGCACAGCCATTAGCAATTAACAATAATAGGAAACTACTCTTCACAAACACACCTGCCTGTTCCTGATTTTTCTAAGAGTCAAGAGAATGAATTGAAAATTTTAAAACTTACAAATCAGTATCACACACTATTAGATAAGTTGTGTTCTACTCCACCAGCTTTGAAGATAACTTTAAAAGGGGTTGTGGGGACGAAAAATGTATGTAATACGAATAGAAACCAGGCTATATAAGACTACAAGGGAAACTGAGCAAACCCGAGGGAGCAAGCCAGGGGGAACAAGCCAGGAGGAACAAGTCAGGGGGAGCCAGCCAGGGGGAGCCAGCCAGGAGGAGCCAGCCAGGGGGAGCCAGCCAGGAGAGCAAGCCAGGGGGAGCCAGCCAGGGAGAGCAAGCCAGGGGGAGCAAGCCAGGGAGAGCAAGCCAGGGGATGAAGCCAGTAAGCAGCATTCCTCCACTGATTCTGCCTCAAGTTCTTGCCTTGCTGGAGTTCTGACTTGATTTCCCTCAATGATGGATAGTGTCCCGGAAGAGTAAGTTAAATAAGCCTTTCCTCACCTAAGTTGCTTTTGGTCGTGGCTACTATCACAGCAACAGAAAGAAAAGTAGGGCATATGTCCTTCAAAAAGCCGCCAACAAAACAATAATAAAAAACAAAGTGGAGATTGTCCCTCTGAGTCTGCCCCATGGCACCTCTGTGCTCTGGAGGGCCTTGGAACACCCCGCCCCCTTCCTTTGGCTTCACCTGAACTTGCACCATTAGTGTGTCATGAATTTAGTTGGCTCTCTGAGTTTTCTTTTTTTGTTTGTTTATTTTTGGTTTTTTTCGGGACAGGGTTTCTCTGTGTAGCCCTGGCTGTCCTGGAACTCACCCTGTAGACCAGGCTGGCCTCGAACTCAGAAATCTGCCTGCCTCTGCCTCCCAAGTGCTGGGATTAAAGGCATGCACCATCACTGCCCAGCTTTCTTTCTTTCTTTTTTAATTAATGATTTTTGTTTATATTTGTGTTCTTATAAAATTTACCAAGGATGCTAACTACCTCTGCTTGCCCTGGTGGATGGTTCAGGAGCTCGGGGTTCTGGTTTCAGGGGAAGGAAGTTAGAGCAGAGGTCAGGGCTCGCGTTTCTCCTCCTTTCTAGCCATGCTCAGGAGTGACTCAGGCTCCGCTCTAGGCCACCAGTCTCAGGTTTTTAGTAACTACCACATACTGGGTATTTTAAACTGGCTTCCAAATGAAGCCCTACCCGGATAGATGTTGACCGAAGCCTGGCAGCCCCGCAGTCTTCTTATGCCATCTAGAGCTCGACACAGCATCTGCAGAGGAAGAGAGACCAGACAATCCCTCAGAAACGGAAGAGAACATTTCTTTCCTTTGGTAAGTTCCTAATTCGTCCTGGATTCCCTATCTCTGCTGTAAAGAACTTGCCATTTTTATAGGAGAGGTAAATAGAGACCTTTGTATGCTAGAAGAACCCCGAGAGATGATAAAAGCTGTAATAATTTACCGGTGACCTCAGGACTTCTGGCAAGGTGCCCTGCCTGAGCTGGAATCCTGCCCGTTCATCTCAGTACAAAAAAAGACCTGCTGCCAGTCTTGGAAATAAGTGTCCCTTTTTAGTCTTACCAGCCACTTAAGGCACTAGCCCCCAGGGCCCAAGGCATAGCACCCTGAAGATGTCCTACTACCCCAGAGCTTACTAGACAGGCTGCTCCTAGAAGGGTCTGAGAGAAGAAAAAGCTCTCAGACAGTTCCTGGTAGCTCTAGCCAGCTTTCTGCCCTGTGGTTGGAACTTCGAGGCCATACCTGTCTAGAAGCCATTTCCTCTGTCGCCCCTCCCATTCCTCCCTCTCTCACACATCAACAAGCCCGTGTCTTGTGTGTGGCCTTTTCTTTACTTACATGCAAAATACTGCTGTCCAGGAAGTTGGCTTAGGACAAAAAAGTGTTAGGAGCTATAGATTCAAAGACCCTTTACCTGTCTGGACAGATATTGGCCCAGAATTACTTAGAGCAAACATTTAAAACACACTTTCTCTTCCTTATATACTTTCCAGTGAAGACAACTATGAAAAAAAGGAAGGGTATATAACAAGAGTAAATACGGTAATCTGGTCATTGCTAGTTCAGGTGTTGGACTTGGGACTTGGGAGTGCCAACTGGGGCCTCTTACTACATTGGACCTGGGGTGTAATGTGGGCAAGAATAAGTATAGTTCCTATGCCTGTGGACGACATAGCCTAAGATTAGCCAAGGGGGAGAATGGTAGGCTAGACACTGCTCATTTGTCTAGCAGGACGGTCAGCCTCTCCCCAGGAGCCTGACCTTGGCCCACACAAAACACCAAAGACTTAAGCTGAGACCTCTGTGTGCAACCAAGCGGCCACGGCAGGTGTGCTGAGCTCTGGGCAGAGCTGTCCTTCCTGAATCTTCAAAGTGGACCCCAAGGGAGAAATCCAACAAAAGCAGTGGCCACCAACCAGGTATGATTTTTGCCTTCTTTCTCTTTCTGGGAGTCAGATGCCCTCTGCCTCTGTACAGAAGGTCTGGGGAGCACAAATGAGGTCGGAGGTCAGCAATGTGATGGAGTATGGAGGACGGTGACACCCCTTCCTCTCCTCTTCTCCCTGGATCATACAAAGCATGGAGACAGTTGTGGAGCCTATGTGCCCTGCTACCTGGCCTGCATTTGTGTTGCCAGGACACATCTCAACAGAAGCCTTGTGTGTGTGATATCAGGTGTAAGACAGGCAGCTGAGCCCCTCTGTGACAGAGCTGGAGTCCCTGACCTAGGCCAATACCACTGCTGAAGACCGTGAGAACCAGGAACTCTTAGCGCTGGCTCCTGGAGCTCCTCAGGTTAGTGCTGGCAGCCCCCAGGGAAAAAGACAAGCGGCAAGAAGGTCACAAGGCCGCACATCCCCATTAGCAGTGTCTCAGTACATACTGCATCTGTGTACAGCAGTTAGCTTTAGACTCCGTCAGAGCCATTCCTGTTATGTTCAGCACTCTATGTCCCATCTCTGCCCCACATAACAGCCTGAGGCGCAGACCAGAGACATGGCTTTAAGGCTCTTCCACATCCAAGAGCTACCTTTAGGAGACACCTTCAAGGCCACCAAACCTCCTCTCTGTGCTTCAGGTGTGGCATGGTCCCTTGCACGTACATGGCTGTTTTTCATTGCTGCTGGGAAGGCAAAGGGCCACCACACAGATGAAAGTGTCCTGGCTGGTTGTGTGTGCCAACTTGACACAGGCTGGAGTTATCACAGAGAAGGGAGCTTCTACTGGGGAAATGCCTCCAGCTCTAAGGCATTTTCTCAATTAGTGATCAAGGAGGTAGGGCCCCTTGTGGGTGGTACCATCCCTGGGCTGGAGGTCTTGGGCTCTATAAGAGAGCAGGCTGAGCAAGCCAGGGGAAGCCAGCCAGTAAGGAACATCTCTCCATGGCCTCTGCATCAGCTCCTGCTTCCTGACCTGCTTGAGTTCCAGTCCTGACTTCCTTTGGTGATGAACAGCAGTGTGGGAAGTGTAAGCTGAATAAACCCTTTCCTCCCCAACTTGCTTCTTGGTCATGATGTTTGTGCAGGAATAGAAACCCTGACTAATACAAAAGGTAACTGAATTATCTACATTGAGATGAATCCTTGGTCTCTAATGACATGGCCAGAGTCTAAAGTATTCTGACCACAGAAGGCCTCTGAACTATGGCTTACCCTGTTGGTCAATAGACTATTTTTTTTTTTAATACACAAAAGTACTTGCTTAAAAATGTTTTAGTTATATAATGAACATAATCTAAACTGGGATCACCAAGTTAGCTCATGGGCCAAATCTGGCCCATCAGCTATTTTTTAATCAACAAAGTTGTATTGGAACTCAAAGTCATGAGGTTGGTTTTGCCCTATAATAGTGGAAGCAAATGGTCCTTCACAGAAAACATTGCCCGCTAGTCTAAAGGCAACCAAACTGATGCTATGCGATTGTGAAGTAAACATAGTAGACTGCTACAAAACTAATTAGACTGTTTTGATAGGTGGTCACTGTTTAAATTGTCAAGCTCCAAGTAGAATGAAAAAGCAGTGTAAATACAGCTAACTACTTCTCCTAGTTCCTGTCTCCCACCAAAGCAACCGGCACGGTGTGTTTATGCCAGGCCACAGCCTTTGCGTTTATGTCTGCGTTCATGCACTAACAAACCCAACTGCCGTGTGATTCGTATTGTTTCTCCACCACGCACGACATGGAGATCCCCATATGCATCAAACCCTGTCTCGTTTATTTTAACCACTCTAAGAAATTTCAGTGTTTATTTTTAAAATTTTTGTTACAAGCGTCTATTCAGCATGTATATGTGTGTGCATCCACTCAGCATGCATGCATGTATGTGTGTGCATACATGCCATGGCGTGGGTACGGGAGGTCGGAGGATAAATGGCGGGAGTCTGTTCTCTCCTTCCACTCTGTGGGCTCCAGGGAAGGAACTCAGGTCTTCAAGCTTGATGGTAAATACTGCTTCTCTGCACATGTTCACCACTTCTGGTTCTTACAACTTTTCTGCCACCCTCTTCTGTGAAGATGCCTTGGAGGAAGAAGGGTGATATGGCTGTTCATTTAGAGCTGAGAACTCCACTGCCTTATTAGTGTACGCTGACCAGTTGTGAGCCTCTGTATCAATCACCTGCCACTGCATGATAAAGCCTTCTCTGATGAAGGCTGAAGGATGCACTAATCTATGGGTATGAAGATAAGAAGAAGTTAGGGTTCAGTTAATAGTATGACTATGTAGCAGAATAATAATTATACTGGGTTCCCCTCCAAAGTCTATCACCTAGCCAGCCATGGAGTTTTGGCCAAGTTAATGGTACCAGGTTTGACTTCTGCCTCATTGAAGTGGCCCTTTTATCCAATTACAAAGTTGCCGCTCACTCCCGTAACATCCCTGCCACTACGTCGGCCATGTGCGTCTCTTGCTGGACTAATCTTTATGATGACTTGAAGGGCTGGTTCGCTTGCAGGGCAGGGCTGTGGATGCGTTTTCTCTCCTGGTTGCATGCATAGAACCTTTCAGCACTACCAAAGCTAGGGAGTTAGGGGTGACATTTCCAGATCAGAACCAGTTCCATCCCTCCATGTCTTATGACATACTACGTTGGCTGTGCCTGTAGCATCAAGTTCTGGGGGTGTGGGGGTGGGGAACCAAGAGCAATGGCAACAGCCTGTATGTTTGGGGGAAGATCTGTGAAACTGCCTTGACCAACAACTTGAATACAGGTAAGCCTTGGGATTTTTATATTATAGCCTATGGTGTCCGGGGAAAGCCATTGCCATCCCTCTTCTCCCATTATAGGGTAGCTCTGTTTAAACTCCTTTAATATGCACATCTATTTTAGGAAGCTTTCACTGCATATGTTTCTATGTGACTTTCCCAAAGGTCTTTAGAGTCGGTTATCCTTAGTTGCTGTACCCTCTCCTCCATCCTGCCTTCCCAGCTTGGACCCCGTTTAACCCTGTGGGGAGCCGCAGCTGCCACTATATATATATTGAACACCTGGTCTCTGGCCGGAGCAGAGAGCATTGAGATAAACAAGCCTTAGTTGGAAAAGCTGAGTGCCTCTAGTTTGTGATGCAAGCTGGCATGATTTTCCTGCAGCCTATTATGCTTTGCCACGTAGCTGGTGATGATTGGGACCAGGGAAAGTATTTAACCCGCGAGGGCTGGGGGCTAGAGAGAGATTATTGAGATTAGTAAGAAGAAGTAAAAATGAAGGTTCCTGATTAAACTGCTGGGAGAAGAGCTCGTTGTTGCCTCCTTATTTCCGCTGGACGGACGGGCGGCAACATAACCCTTCCTATTCCATTATTCCCCCTTTCCCTTGATACCACCTTGTTCTAACCTCCTTCCTTGAAATTCCTCCTCCATGTTCCCTTACTAATTTTCTGCCTTCTATAGGTACCCCAACTTAAACACATGCATCTAAGTATTCAAAGCCGGCATCTACATATGAGGGACAAACTGTGGCCTTGGTCTTTACCTCATTCAGGATGATTACTTCTAGTCACATACATTTACCCACAGGATTCCTTTTTCTTTGCAGCTGTGTGTGTCTAGCACATTCTCTGTTCATCACTGGAGCCATTATCATTTCCTAGCCTTTGTGAATAGAGCAGCAATGAATGCAGATTTCCGTTTCCTTGATTATAAACCGAAGGGCATTCTTTTAAAAATATTTAATTTCATGGGTATGTGTCTGATCCCAGTGTCCATATATGCATCCTATGCGCAGGAACCCATAGAGATCAGGAGCATTGGGTGTCCTGGAACTTGATTTCCCAGTGGTTGTGAAGGGCCACATGGGCGCTGGGAGCCAAACTCTGGTCCCCTGCAATAGCTGTAAATGCATTTACCCTCTAAGCCATCTCTCTAGGCCCCGATGAGTATTCTTCTATAATTCTATAATGTGTTTCTCTTTCTTAAAGTTGCCTATTCATATCCTGAGCTCATCTTTTTTATTTGCTTAGATTTTTGAAACAGGGTCCTATGTAGCCCAGGCTAGCCTCAGACTTGCTATGTATCTAGGGCTAGCTTCCTGCCTCTGCCTCCTAAATGCTGGCACCACAAGTATGTGGCTTTGTGCCCAGCCTTAGCTCGTCCTGTATTGAGCTTTTTTCCCCCTTATTTAAAGGAGCCTGTTGCTTATCCTTGGAGCTAACCCTTTAGTCCAGAGTCATATCCTGTATCACGTGTTTGACTTGTAGCATCCTTCTGGGATTGACTCGACACAGGCGAGCTTGTTTTCTGCTCTTGGTCTTGCTCTGGGAAGAAGCTTCTACAAGGAGGCCTTTTCAGCCTCTAGAATTATAAAGGTATTTTAGCAAGCTTTTATCACTTAAAAAATAGTTCACATGCAATTATTTCAGTGAATTTATCTAGAAAGGGTTTATCTTTCTCTGACTCGTTTGAAACATTACCTTTGCCATCACAGTAGCTAACATATTTGTCTTCTTAGACTCTCCCCCTGAGCCCCTCCCACTATGGATTTCATATTTTCTAATTTCTCTCCTGGCAATCTATTTTGTTTTTAGCTATTTTACCTGGGTATTATATTGAATTCTCTTAAGGGCTGCATTAAGAGATTCCTTTGGAAATCATATTTTGTATGGAAGTAGATCTTTACCCCTTCCTTTCTTATATAGATTAACTTTTTCTTACTGCTGTTTTCACGACCATCATGCATAAAGTGAACAATATCCATGACAGACAGCAGTCTTGGGTTGATGCACTCTGTTGAATGGTCTGTGTACTACCATTCTTCTTTGTTTAGTTTTTGAGATTTATTTTTATTTGTGTGGTTGTCTTGTCTGCATGTTGTCTGTGCACCATGTGTGTGCCTGACATCCATGGGAGGCAGAAGAGGGCATTGAATTACCTGGAACTGGATTTGTGAACTGCTATATGGGCGCACTGGGAATCAAACCCCGGTCCCCTAGGAGAGCAGCCAGTGCTCTTAACCACTGAGCCATCTCCCCAGGCCCTGGGTGCTATAATTCTAAGGAGTACCGCACATAGAAATGCAATGTTCTTGTCATGTTCCTAACTTTAATTTCAGATTGTAAATTCCTCTTTGCCTGACACCTTCTCTGCGGGATTCTTTGAAGCTGTGGCTGACTCTCCTCTCCTCTAGAGGATTTCAGTACTAAGGAGCCCCGCCATTAGGTTGGGAGTTAGTCACAGACCACTCAGGTGGTATAAACTGGAACTCAAGTCAATTTGATTCTCAGCTTGGCAGGAACTCTCAACTCAGCTATTTCTTTTTACCTCACCTGGAGCCACACCAGAAGAGGCTGTGAGCTGCTATGCTGACCTCTGTGGCATCACGCTAAGGCGATGACCCTGAGGACACGTTGGTTCATGCGAAGGCCATGACCTCATCCACCATGCCTCCTTAACCCTTCTGCCTCTGGTGTCCCTGTATCATCCCAGGCTCCAGGTCTGGAGGAAATAACCCTTTTTGTGTGGTACTCATGATAAAACCTATATTTTCTTTTCTTTTTCTTTTTTAAAGATTTATTTATTTATTTTATGTATATGAGTACATACTGTAGCTGTACAAATAGTTGTGAGCCTTCATCTGGTTGTTGGGAATTGACTTTTAGGACCTCTGCTGGCTCCGGTTGGCCCTGCTCCCCCCAGTCAACTCCACTTGCTGTGGTCTACTTGCTGCGGTCAACCTCGCTTGCTCCGGCCCAAATATTTATTTATTATTATAAATAAGTACACTGTAGCTGTCTTCAGACACACCAGAAGAGGGTGTCAGATCTCATTATGGGTGGTTGTGAGCCACCATGTGGTTGCTGGGATTTGAACTCAAGACCTTCAAAAGAGCAGTCAGTGCTATTACCTGCTGAGCCATCTTACCAGCCCCTATAATTTTCACTTTAATGAGAACCTTGTCTGTGTATAGAGATTTCTAGAAAATGCGATATATGTAGCCAAGAATTAAAAATCCTGAGTGGGTGTTGAGTTTTATTAGCAAATGCTTTTTAGCCTCTCTCTCTCTCTCTCTCTCTCTCTCTCTCTGTGTGTGTGTGTGTGTGTGTGTGTGGGTAGGGGAAGGAGAATAGCCTCTCAGTCTTCATAGGTTCAGAGTTGGGAGACTTCTATAATAAACGACAGATTAACAAGAGAAAATCCAGATGCTTACAAACACGTAGTACACACATGTGTTCCACAGACAGAAAGGAGCTCTTTCAAAGTCAGGGCTTGGAGCTCTGTCCTAAAGAGTAGTTCTAAGATGCTGAGTACAGAACAAGTCCTACCTCCCTGAAACCCAGCACCTTCGCAGGCTGAGGCAGGAGATCATGAGTTTGATGCTGTCGTGAGCTTATAGACAGGCCCTGCCTTATATTAAAAGGGCTTTTAAAGTTATTTTAAAATAGGCATTGTTAAAGTAATGACAAGACAAAGAGGTGAGTTGTGTCAGGTTTGCAAATGGAGTGAACAGAGGGAAGGAGCATTCTACAGGCCCTGCTGGTAACTCTGAGCTAAAGAGGTTCTGTGGTGTGTGTGTGTTTCTGTGCAGGAGTTAGAAGGGAGTGGAGAGGAGACCTTTGGTCTCTGTGATTTCCTGTGGTGGCTGTAATGAGCAGAAAGGGCAGCCGCTTCTCCGTCGTAGCCATCTCCAGCTCAACGGTCTTCAGTACTTCTGGGAGAAATAGCTGAAGGGTTTTCATTTTCGCGTTGAATAGGCTTCCTCCATGAGGTGGTTTATCCCAAGGTGGATGGGGAGAGAAATAAAGAGAAGGAATGACATCAGCTAGAGTGACACGGCTGCTGTGACTCCTACTCAGCCTCAGAGCCACTCTGGATGTTGGTGCTGGACCTGTCAGTGAGGCCTCTTTTGCACATGGGACCTCCCATGTGGTCTGTTTGGAAGAGGCTGGGGGAAAATACCCCGCTCCCTAGACCCTGCTTGCCCACCCACCACATACACCTCCTTCACTCCCCAGACACACAGAGAATAGTTTCCCTCTGATCCAGGAGACAAAGAAGCAAATTGAAACCCATGGGAGCACAGGATAACTCCCAGTCTCTCTGAGGGGCTGAAGTGTAAAGCCAAGGGTGTTGTGGCCACACGCATGCCTGTAGAGATAGGCACTAAAGCAGAGGTGTCAGTGACCTGTTAGATACTGGACAGGGGTACAGGGTGTACTTGTACTGACAGCCATGCCAGCCTTCACTCATATCCAGGCAGAATCATAGCCATCTGACCTCTCCCATCTGTTGACTGAGGCTAGGAAGCACAAAGGCCAGCTTTCATTGATAGCAGCTGAATTCTGTTAGAATACGTGGCTTGGGGGTTGCAATCTAAATGACCTCTGGAGGTCACCTCCATGCCAGGGCTAAGGGGGAGGAGCGTTTTGTTTACAACACTAAAACCATTTCAAAACAATTCTTCTTCCACGAGATTTGTGGTTGTCTATCCATTTAAAGTAATCAGAGAAGTGGGGCCGGGGGGAGGGGGGGAAGTCCAGCCTCCGAGTGCCTTCAGTAGCCCAGGCACACCTCAGAGCCCCTCCGGTTTCCTCATTCCTTGTTCTGTCCATCTGGGGATAAGCTCTGCTCTGCCCATGTCACAGGCATCTCTACATGAAGTCATGGCTTTGAAATCATTTTGTAAACAGCAAAAACCTGTGTAAATGTTAGTCAATACATTTACCAATCTTTTCCCCTTGTTGGACAAAGTTGGTAATTTTCTAAGTAAGTTCCACTCCCCCACTTTGGTCATCAAATACAATTTTCCTGTGGTTTTTGTTTTCTTTATGCTCTGTGGTTCTGTCATTTATTATGTATATAGCATTCTGCCTGCATATATGCCTGCAAGCCAGAAGAGGGCGCCAGATCTCTTTTATAGATGGTTATGAGCCACCATGTGGTTGCCGGAAATTGAACTCAGGACCTTTGGAAGAGCAGCCAGTGCTCTTAACCTCTGGGCCATCTCTCCAGCCCTGGTTCTGTCATTTATACAGGCATGCATACATCCTGGTGTCTTTGATTTTTGTTTTGTTTTGTTTTTTAAGACAGGGTTTCTCTGTGTAGCCCTGGCTGTCCTGGAACTCACTCTGTAGACAAGGCTGGCCTCAAACTCAGAAATCCGCCTGCCTCTGCCTCCAAGTGCTGGGATTAAAGGTGTGCTTATGATCACAGCTCCTTTGCCAGTTCTCCTCTGCCTTCAGTTAGACTGTTATTTCCCTTTCAAGTTGTATAGTATCCTTCTTATAATCTCAGGGATCCAAGCTGGATATTTTTGAGTCATGACTCACTGGGAGAACAGTGCACTTGTACAGCCTCCTCAATGGGCTTTGTATATTTCTTTGTATGTTGGCTTTAAAAACTAGTTACTAAGTGAATCGCTTCGGGCATCTATTGAAAGATGTGTTATCAGAGCAGCCATCTCCAGAATATCCTTTTGTGTACCACTGATTTGGGGTTCTATTAGCCAGGTTTCTGAGGTCCATCCCTTTCTCCCAGAATGGCAGGCACACCTGCAGCATCAAGTGTCACAGGGAGCCTGTCACAGCCCAGAGCCCAGACCTGAGGCAGCTGAGAAATTCCCAGGTGACTGAGTGTTCACCAAAGCAGAACACTCCCTGGAGTTAAGTCCAGTTCTAGATTACTATAAACAATGGGGATAAAGAAACAATGTAACAAAGAAGGTGGACCATCTTAACCCCCGTGCTCCAACCACACAGGGCTTTCTGGCACAGTTCAAAATCCATGCCTCTCAGATCTAGATGGCTGGATAAGCTTGGCTGCCTGTAGATCCCACATGCTCTGCACTGAACTCCAGTTATGTGCTCCTCCAGGCTGCTTCTCTGGCCTCCCTGTTCTGGTCAACTCTGTCTGTGCACAAGGCAGGATACTTAAACCATATCAATGTGTAGATTTTCCTCATAAAAGTCTTTAAATGTTTGATCAAAATTTGTTGTGGATTTTTAATATATATTTTAAGTAGGTTTAAAATACTCATAAATTTTTTTTATAATTTAAACAATGCTAAGTTTGAACTCTGGGTCTCACTCATGGTAGGCGAACCTCTACTCAGAGCCACATCCTCAACCACCTATTTTTTGAATTAGTTTTGTTTGTTGACCATTTCATACATGCACATCATGTATTCTGATGACTCCCCCACCCCCGACTACCATCTTTTACTTCCTTCCCTCCCCAGCAACCTCTTCCCTCATCCCTGCCAGCCCTTTTCCCAGAGTCATATCTTTCAGCTTTTGCTTTGTGGCCCATTTAGTCTAATCAGGGCTATCTATTTGGCCATGAGACTGGAACTATCCACTGGAAGCTGGTAGGGTCATTGGGGTACACAAGCTGAGGGCAATGACTGCTCTTCTCTCAGAATCTGCCCTTAACAATTTAGTGTGGCTCAGTAACGGGAAGCATACTGACATTGTTGTGCAATCCCTCTCTGGATTCTTCATTCTGTGACATCAAGTCTGTGAGTCCATGAAGCGCCTCCCCATTCCTTTCCCCTGCAGCTAGCTATTTAAAATGCTTTCTGTTTCTTGGAGTCTGGCTATGTGTACGAGTCTCACTTAAAGAAAAAACACATGTGGTTTGTTTTGCAGTTGGTGCATTTGGTTTAGCATACTGTCCTCAAAGCAGCAGCACCTCACAGCACACGGTACTGTAGCACACGGTAGCAGCTTACAGTACACGGTACTGTAGCACACGGTAACACATTGTATGATTGTGGAATTGACTGCCGTCTAGGGGTTAGCTAGTACTTCACCATTTTGTTGGTCAATTCTTCGAAGGGATCGTTAGTGCTCCTGGTGGTGCTAAGGGTGCTCTCTAGGGCCCTGAACAATCGAGGCAAGGGCTCTACCACGAAAGGCATATTCTCTGCCCACTCATTCAGTCTGGTGATGGACATGAATTCCTCCACCTTTTGAGTCTGCTGAAAAAAGCTGCTGCATTCAAGCTGTGGAAACATCTCTTCAAGACTCCAATTTCAGTGGTTTTTACTTAGACCTAGAAGCGGGTAGGTAATATGGTAACTCTGTTATTCATTGTTTGAGAACTACGGTGCCATTTTTTCTTTTAATAGTGGTAGTACCACTTTACACTGCGTCAGCAGGTCACAAGGACTCCAGCTTCTGCACATCATTGCCACTACACATCATTGCCGATGCCTTTCATCTGCTGATTTGGAGATGGCTACGGTCCTAATGAACGTGGGGCAGTACTGTGTTATAGCTTTGATTTGCATCTTTTTTCTAATGATTATAAAGAGGTTAAACTTCTTTCCTGGTCCCTTTTGGCAAGTGATATACTTCTAGGTTTTTGTACTTGTTTGTTTTTAAAGGTGTGCCGTGTTTTTTATGATGAGCATAATATTTTTTTTTCTGTGCAATTTCCTGTAACTTGGAGAACACCATTACGTGGTTAGATAACAGTCCATTCACTTCCTGAGAGAGGCTCTGTGCCACACATTACTCTGTTTGCTCTGTCTTCTGCTTGTAGCTTGTTGTCGTCTTGGAAGCTTGCAAGCATGACCCTGTATGATGCCACAGAAGCACACTCAGCATGCTACGGAGCCCAGTGTAATAAATCTTCACCCTATGACAGCTCTGTGAGAAAAGAACAGTTTGCCAGTTCTTTTTCATTTCTTCTTATTTTCCCCAATGTTTTATTTAATGCCTTTGAGTGTGGCAATCTGTAGGTAAAAATCAAAGCAGTCAGCCCTTTAATGGGGCTCTGCCTCCATGAGTGTCTGATGCCCACACTCAGTAGGACAGCAGCTGAATGAGTCAGCAGGCCACATGTCCCTAGGGGACAATGCCACCATCCATCACATGCTCCAAAAAGACCCCAAATACCTTTTTTTGTAAGTCTGACCCTGGTCCCATTGGCAGCCCTCTGGGGTGGGCGGGGGAGCAAGAGGGAAGGCCACTGAGCTCCTGCAGGTCCAAGGTGGCCAGTTTGTAATAATCTCCTATATGGGGACAGAAAGGACTATGGACACTCAACGGTGGCACCATTGTCCCTTCATGTACCTGCCTTCTTCTGATGGGGTTAGAAAGGACGTTATTCTTTCGTCTTTCCTTGGCCCTTGTCCTCCAAAGGGCTCTTTCTCCAAGCACAATCAAACTAGTGTGCTACATGATTGATTTAAGTGTCACATTATTTTTCAGGTTTTTGTAATGTCTGATTCATCTTTCCTGACACCTGCAATTTCTTTTTTTCATTTTTCCCTCATAAATGCATATCCTCTTTGGTACCTATATTTATACTTGCAATCTTCCATTCATTTTACTGACGTGTTGATTTTTTTGGGGGGACACAGTCTCTCTCTTGCTCTGTGCATCTCAGGTTTTTGGAATTCTCAGTGTAGGTTAGACTGGACTCCAACCTACGATCCCCACTGCCTCAGCATCCCGAGTGCTAAAATTACAAGACTGATCCACCAGGCCAGTGTGGCATTGTTTTCCTGGGGTGGGATTCCCCGCACAGTGCCAGCTTTGTTCCCAGTAACTGACTGAGGGCACATGAGCTAAGCTGAGCACCCAACGAATCTCACCCCTGACTCTGAAGTTGGCTGTGGCTGGGATGGTAAGGACACAGGACAGCAAAGGACCTGGAGAAGAGCAAAATGCAGACTCCATGGTGATCCTTCTTTTGGGCCTGATCCCAGCGAGCCTCCAAGCAGACAGGCTCTTAAAGGTGCACCCCCCCCCAAAAAAAAACAAAACAAAACAAAAAACAAACCAAGGTCACACAGCTCAGCCTTCTTGAGTCTAGGGGAGGGAGCAGGACAGAATGAGCAGTGAAAAGCCGGAGGGTTGTGCTGTTAGTTCAGTCAGCCTCTGTTCTGACTTGTTCCACCTGCCCAGGCAGCTGTGTCTCCCTCATTTATTGGGCCCAAACTACAACTTGCGGCCATTTTTCAGATTCTTCCCTGGCTTTTTGTACTAACCAACTGCCTCTCTTTTTGTCTCATGCTGCCTTAAGAATTCATCCATCCATCATCCTGGTTTCTCTTGGACCCCCCCTCCTCCTTCCCTCCCTCTGTCCCTCTACCTCTCCTCCTTCTTTGTCTCCCTCTCCCTCCCTCTCCTTCTATCCTCTCCAGGGTCTCACCATGTAGCCTTGGCTGACCTAGACCTACTACATAGACCAGGCTGGCCTAGAATTCACAAGAGCTCTTCCTGCCTCTGCCTCCTGAGTGCTGGGAGTTAAAGGCTCATGCCACTAGGCTTCCACTAGGCTTCCCGGTCATCTCTTAGCACTCTCTGCAGGCGTTCAAGGTCTTGAACTTTCATTCTGTTCCAGCTCTGGGCCACCAGCCTCTTCTCCACTGGCCATTCCTTATCTAGGATTTGTCTCCCTCTCCTATCTAGCTGGAATTGGCTATTCACTGTATCTGTCTGATAAACTTCCCAACCTAATCTATGGAACATCTCATTCTAGCTTGTTCCAAAGACCCTACTTCCCACAGCTATGGGCATGGCCGTGTCAGTGCATGGCTCACCTTTGCTCTCCTATACTCTCTAAATATTTAGCTCCAAAGGTTACTAGTGGAGCTCCTTCCCCACAACCTTTCACTTTCCCTGGAACACTCTATCCTCTACATGTCTCTCTAAAAGGACAAGTTTTGTTCTCTCTCTCTCTCTCTCTCTCTCTCTCTCTCTCTTTCTCTCTTTCTCTCTGTGTGTGTGTATGTGTGTGTGTGTGTGTGTGTATCGGTCTCTGTCTCTCTCTCTCTCTCTTCTTCTCTCCTTCTCCCTCTCCCCGCCCCCTCACTGTCTATCTTGAAGCACAGAGTCCTCTGAGATCATTGAAGCATTCACACAGATGCGCCACACACTGTAGCATCATCCTCTGTGGGGGTCCATATCTCAGTACCATGGAACTGAGTCAGGGTCTCGATGGCCCAAAGTTCAATCTAAACACCATCAATCTAAACACCCCTTTCCCCGAACCAGGAGCACTGCCCTGCCAGGGGCCCTGTGCTGAGCTGCTTTCTAATCCCTGTCCTCCTCTTTGTTGGCCACAGCCCAGAGCAACTTTACTTCTAATCCTTCAAGGCGGCGTCGGCATCCTTTCCGTGCCTTGGTCTTTGGTGCCATTTCTAAAAGGCTCTTCCTTACCCCATTGCTGTGTATATCTGTCAGACATGGATGTATTAGTGAGAGTTCACATCTGTAGTCTCAATCCTGATGTATCACACTCCGTGCCTATCTATGCCAATAGCAGGGTTTGAATAAGGTGAGCTTCATAACAAGAAAAGTGCAAGTCTTCTAAATGTGTCGCTCTTACATTCTTTTGGTGCCTCTGGGTATTTCACTGGCTCATAAGAGCACAACATTTTTCTCAACGTTATGCTTTTTGTCCAATTTATTTGTCATTCATCATTGTTCTTTTTAAAGTTTTTCTCATTTCAATATTTGGACCAGGGTAGGCTTGATTTTTTAAATTATTTTTTTATGTAAAACTTTTTTTCCCATATATTTTGGTCATGTTTTCCCCATCTTCCGACTCCTCCCAAATCCTCTCCTCCTCCCTATCCACCCAACTTTAAATCCTCTCTCTCTTTCTCTCCCTCTCAAACCACAAATATATAAAAATAAAAATGAACAAAAAAAGAATAGGACAAAACAAAAGAGAACAAAAGCAAACAAACAAACCAGAGAGTTTGTTTCGTGTTGGCCACCACTCCTGAGCATCAGGCCTGCCCTGGATTGAGGTTGCTACACTCGTTTTCATTTGCCAACAAGTAACAATCGCGAACAGCTTCTTGGTTAGCAGTGGGACCCTGTCTCTCCTACCCCCTCTCAGTTCTGGGACCCTGTCCGGTTTGAGCATGTGCAAGTCTTGTGTCTGCTGCCATGGTCAGTGTTAGTTCCTGTGCAAATGGGTCGGTCATGTTTCCTTGGAGCCATCTACCTTACAATCTTTCTGGTGCTTACAATCTTTCTGTCGTTTCTTCCAAGCAGATCCATTTGCTGCAAAAAGAGTCTTCTCTGATGAGGGTTGAGCAAAGAACTGACCTACACAGCACTGTATCGCTAGGAGCCATTTACTGCTGTCCCTTCGGTAGAATAGAGGCATTAGGTTTGCCCTTAGGCCTACAACCTACCTAGTCTCAGTTTCTTGGCTACTTCAGCAGGGAAGGTATGAGTCCCGTCATTCTGTGCTGCTGGGCTATTTTCTCTCAGCATTGTACATCAAGCACCTCTCCATTCAGACGTGAGTGCTTGTCGTCACACTTAGTTCTCCTGAGATGTCCTGGGATGAATGTATGAGTTGTAATTAAGTGGGGGTACATTCCACCCCCCACCACACACACACACACACACACACACACACTACCAGCCAACTGCATGGCTTCTTGCCTACTAAATTCTTATAGACCACTGTGGTGGTTTGAATATGCTTGGCCCATAGGAAGTGGCACTATCAGGAGGTGTAGCCTTGTTAGAGGAAGTGTGTCACTGTCGAGGCAGAGCGTTGAGGCCTCATGCATACGCTCAATCCATCTGGCCACTGTGGAATCAGAATCTCATTCCAGCTGCGTGTGGAAGACAGTCTCCTTCTGAGTGCCTTCAGATCAAGATGTAGAACTCTCGGTTCCTCCTGCACCTAGTCTGTCTGCACACTGCCATGCTTCCCAGCATGATGAACACAGACTAAACTGCTGAAACTGTAAACCAGCCCCAATTCAATGTTTCCCTTTGTAGGAGTTGCTTGGTCATGGTGTTTCTCTAAGACAGTCGCCCTGGTTTGATCCATCTACTGTAGCTGTGGTGAAACTCACCCAAAGCAACTCAGTTTACAGCTTACCTACCATCATGGAGGAAGGTCAGGCAGGAACTGCAGCAGAGGCCACAGAGAAATGCTGGTTACCAGCTTCCTCTTTGTCATTTGCCTTCCCTATTAAAACCCAGGACCACCTGCCCAGAGGTGGCACCACCCACAATGGGCTGTGTCTTCCTAAATCGATGTTAATCAAGACAATACTTACAGACGTACTGGAGGGGATAATCTGACAGAGGCAATTCCTCACAGACATGCTGGGGGGATAATCTGACAGAGGCAATTCCTCACAGACATGCTGGGGGGATAATCTGACAGAGGCAATTCCTCACAGACATGCTTGGGAGGATAATCTGACAGAGGCAATTCCTCACAGACATGCGGGGTGGGGGTGGGGGGGCGATAATCTGACAGAGGCAATTCCTCAGTCCGGGTTCTTTCTTCCCAGATCACATCAGTTTGTGTCGAGTTGACAAAAACTAGCCAGCATACCTAAGGTCCTTTGATGGGTAACTTTAAAATCTTTGTCTCAGTTATTGTTGTTAACCAGCAACAACTACTTTAAATACTACAGACTCAGATCAAGTGTGGCAGCACAGACCTTTAAACCCCGTACTTAGAAGGCAGAGGCAGGAGCATCTCTGTGAGTTCAAGGGCAGCCTGGTCTACAAAGCAAGTATCAGGACAGCCAGGGCTACAAAGAGAAACTCTGTCTCGGAAAACAAAACAAAACAAAAAGAGACCCTTTTTCATTCCTATTTCCTTCCGAATAAGCTCTAATGGTTTTCAAGTTATAACAGGAAACTGAAATTCTTTGAGAATTCTATCAAACTTATAAATTAAATTGAGGTCCTTATAATGCTCAATGTTATAGATTCCTTCCATTTTAGAGTTTTAAAGTTTTACTCTCCTCCCAGGTTTCTATGTTAGCATGGTTTGCTCACATCTCATAGAGTACTATCATATTCTTCTCATGTCATTGGTTATTTGTTGATGATATAGGTAGAAACTACCAGTTTTTATGTATTTATCCTATATCATCAGGCCACTGAACAATAACTGATTTTTAGAGTTTCCATTGTTTTCCTGGATATTTGAAGTAGTGTTAGTTGTGCTTTGAGAGTTACGTCTTGGTTTTTGCTTGTCTGTCTCATGTCCTATTGCACCGAGCAGCTCCTTCACTAGTAAATTATCTAGTGACACAGACATGTTATTTTCTTCCTGATTTTCCTGAGAATAAATCTTTCTTTTGAGCATGTATTATTAGTTCTGCACGAGTCACACTGTCATTACCTTAGGAAGACTCACTCCATTTCTGGCTTTTAAAGGTTTTGCTCTCTGTGTTGGTTTCCTGTCTGTGTTGGCTTCCTGTCTGTGTTGGTTTCCTGTTTTTGTTGGTTTGGATTTTTTTTTTTTTAATTTGTACGAGCACTATGCCTGCATGTATGTTCTGACCACATGCCTGTCTGATGCCTGCAGAAGTCAGAACAGGGCATCTGATCCCCCTGGAACTGAAATTAAAGAGGGCTGTTAGCCACCATGTGGGTGCTGGGAACTGAATTTGGCTCCTCAGCAAGAGGAGCGGTTGCTCTTACCTGCTGAGCCCTCTCTCCAGCTCCAGCTGTTTGTTTCCTAATCAGAAAAGATAGTAGAGTGCCAGTGTCACACATAGGAAGTGCATAGAGTACAGACATAGGAAGGGGAACACTGCAGATAGGAACAGAGCATCTGCCTCTCTCTTTGAGGTCCCTTGAAAGACCTCAAGTCCATGTTTAAGCATGGGCTTTCTGTGTGCTGTCAAGTAGGCATCAGTAAAAGTGTTCCAATTCACTCCTTCAAAATGGAAAAAAAAAATCTATTCAAGGAACCCTAATTTGTATTACATATAAAAATGTTCATTGCTCTTATGTCACCCCCCAAACAGTTTAGATGACCATTCAGCCGCGGCTATGAGGCTTGGAAGTTACAAGTGCACCTGCTAAGGCACTTGATGTCTCACAGGAGCCCATGCGGCTCCAGGCCTCCGTCAGTTCATTTCAGCACACAACCCGCTCAGTGTGTTCACTCTGAGGCTCTCCAGAGGTGACCTGAGTCTAAGCCGAAGCTAGATACTTAGTACAAGAAAATGCCTCTAACAAACACAGAAAGATACAAAGGCTGAGAACTACAGAGTGAGTAAGACACCAGGCTGTAGTTTGAATAGGAATGCTCCCCCACCTCCCCGCCCCCAGGCTCATCGCTTTGAATGCTTGGTCATTAGGGAGTGGTGTTACTGAATAAGGATTATGAGGTATGGTCTTATTTGGAGAAATTACGTCACTAGGGGGTGGGCTTTGGGGTCTCAAATGCTCAAGCCAGGCCCAGAGTCTCTCTCTTCCTGCTGCCTTTGGATCCAGTAGAAGGCTCAGTTACTTCTCCAGCACCATGTCTGCCTTTATGCCACCATGCTTCCTCCATGATGATAATAGACTAACCCCTGAACCTGTGAGCCAGCCCTAGTTAAATGCTTTCCTTTATAGG
The DNA here is from genome assembly GCF_008632895.1 of Mastomys coucha. Classification (NCBI taxonomy): domain Eukaryota; kingdom Metazoa; phylum Chordata; class Mammalia; order Rodentia; family Muridae; genus Mastomys; species Mastomys coucha. The sequence continues at coordinate 36,205,180 of NW_022196894.1, read as the reverse complement.
AGTTGCTGTGGTCATGGTGTCTCTTCACAGCAGTAGAACACTGACTAGGGAACATGGGAATGAGGACTGGAGAAACTGAGGTTGTTTTTGACATCTGGCCTTACAATACCCTCAGCTTATAAACAAAGTTTGTAGATTTCATCCAATGGTATTTGTTTTATGAAGTTGGGTACACTCGAGTGTCGTGTATATATGTTTTGAATTTTGATAGTCTCTTGACTGCTTCCTTCTTCCTCTTCTTTCTCTTTCTCTTCTTCCTTTTCTTCTTCCACTAGTTTTTTTTTCTATCTTTTTTTTTTTTTGAGACAGCATTTTTCTATATAGCCCTGCCTGATTGTTCTGGAACTCACCCTGAAGACCAGGCTGGCATTGAACTCAAAGATCTACCTGCTTCTCCCTCCCAAGTACTGGGATTAAAGGTGTGCGCCACCACCACCTGGCTTGCTTTTACCTCTTCTGATCAGTTTTGGTTTAAAGTTTATTTTGTTAGAACAGTGATGCATGTTTCTTTCCTGGTTCCATTTGCTTGAAATACCTTCTTCTATACTTTAACTTGAGGTAGTGCCAATGCTGAGGTTATGTGTCCTGTAGACAGCAAAATGTTGGGTTCTACCAGGTGGTGATGGCGCACGCCTTTAATCCCAGCACTTGGGAGGTAGAGGCAGGTGGATTTCTGAGTTTGAGGCCAGCCTGGTCTACAGAGTGAGTTCCAGGACAGCCAGGGTTACACAGAGAGACCCTGTCTCAAAAAAAAAAAAGTTGGGTTCCGTTTTCTAATTCATGTGCTAGTCAGTGCCTTTTGATTGAGGAAATGAGACCATCAACTGAGAAGGTTACTGAAAGGTGTGATGATTCTTACCACCTTGTTGATTTTGTGGTGGTTTTTTTCTCTTTTGCTTAATAACTATCCCAGCACTGTTTTTTCCCCTTTTGGTCTCTTGGATGTTGTTGTAAGTTTCCCTCCTTCATGCTCAATCTGAAGCATCCCTTCCAGTGTCTTCTATAGGGATGGTTTGATGGTCATAAGTCCTTTCAGCCTCCTTTTTCCATGAGAATGTTTTTCTTTCCCCTTCAGTCATGACTGATAACTGCTGCACACACCCGTTTGGGATTACATCTGTCTCCTTTTAGAACCTGAAATACATGCTCTGGCCATCTGGGTTTTAAAGCTTCCATTGAAAAGTCAGCTGTGAAAAATGGTGAAGAGGTCTGTGTTTGTAGCTGGTGTGAGAATGCACACACACACGCACACCCACACCCACAAACAACCCTCATCCCCAAGCACTTTTGTGTATTGGAGCATATGTGTGTGTATGCATATGTATAGTGTGCATGTGTGTGCATATGTATGTTGTTTGTGTGTTTCTGTGTGTATGCACATATATGTGGTGTGCATGTGTATGTTGTTTGTGTATTTCTGTGTGCATGCACATATGTGTGTGTGTGTGCGTGCACATGCGCGTGTGTGCATATATGTGGTATTCCCAGTGGGATGAGTGCCAGTGAGTGTTTTATCCCCCTGTATGAAGTGGCTGGAACCATTGAAGTACCTACACAGACTTCATTATTGCTTTAATATACTCTCTCTGTGTGCATATGTGTATTAGAGAGACAGATTTTATGACCTATGCAAATGAGCAGCTTTAGAGTATATGCCCCATCATTCTTATTTCAGGACTAGCTGGAATGTTCACACAGCAACAGTACTTCATAGGTTTTTATCTGGTTTCTGCTTCTTTCAGGCAGCTTGAGGGTGTCTCTGCTTTTTCAAGATGTCCGTGAAGGGACTCTAGCCAGCCTTAGCATGGCAAACACGGCTCTGGCAGGCCACGCCCTCTGCCTTGCTAAAAACTATTACATTGTATCCCTAAAGCTAGCCACAGAGGTCTACTCCCTTATTTGGCCACTTCCTCCTACTGAGTCTGACTACCAAGGTCCTGCTATCAAAGTGTTGAAGTCCAGCAATCTAAAGCCCCGTTTGGCTCACTCAATTAAAATTAAACACTTCACCCTAACACAGTGTTTCCCCCTTCTACCTTTATAAACTGCTTTTTGCCTATTGCCCTGCTGTCTCCTCTCCATCCAGAGACAGTCCTTTGTGTCCAATACCCCACCACCACCCCTGACTTTCCCAGGACAAATATCCCTTCCCCATATTCCTTGTTCTTTCCCTCTTCTCCCTTGTCCTCTATCTCCTATCTTTGTCTCTTATTTGCCCTTTGTCCCTCTGGGGCAAATAAATCTCCCTTGTGCTGAGAACTTGGTGTTGGGGTGATATTGTGCTGATAGTGGTCCCGTCAGTCTGGGCTTGTCTGTCTTTACTGTTTGGTTTCTCTCAGGAAGGGTAGGGCCTAGTGAGTCTTGTCACTTTCAGGGACTTTGGGGAGCTTTGTTGAGTTTTTCATTCCTCTGTCTTAATGAGCTTCCCTGCAGGATGAGGTGTTTTCAGTTTCAGATGAAACGACACAATACTACAATCAAATAATGCCAACACTATTTCCTACTAGAAGTGACACTTGCAGGTCACCATAGCACTTTGTGATTATAAAAGTCCCTGGGGTTCAACAGTAATTCCGTAGGAATTCCCAGAGGGTTCCTGAAATATCTGTAGTAATTGTTAGTCATTTTTGAACAAAGAATTTTATTGCACATGGTTTGAACAGGGCTCTGCATGCTAAGGCTACTGTAGACTTATTACACTATCTCTTGGTTTTATAAAACCAGATTTAAAGTGATAACTTTGTTTTATGTGTAAAAAGGTTTCTTAAGACAAAGAAAAAACTGTTGATCCTTCTTTCAAGGCTTTCAATACCCCGTGTTACTTAATGTTTTAACTGTAATATGATGTTAGGTGTTACTTTTCGGGTCCATTTCCTGTTCTATGGACCTCATACTTAGAGAGGCATCTCTTTCCATACATTCCTTCTATGACTTTATTGAAACTTTTCTCTGCCTTTGGCATGGAATTATTCTTCTATGCCCATAATTTAAAGGTTTGGTCTTTTCATGATGTCCCAAAGATGTATGCTCCACTCATGCAGTTAATTTTATTTTTAAATTTTTTTTCATTATCGTTGGTGATCCAATCCCTGTGCCTCATTACTAATCCCTGGCATTCCCACGTCAACATAACCTAGTCTCTTGTTGAGACTTTCCATTAAGTCCTTTGTTTGGCTCATTCAGTTTTCCATCCCCAGCTTCATTTTATCTCAGGTTTTCTTCACTGTTTCTATCTTCTTACTGAATTCGGTGTCCATATCCTCAGTTGCCTTCTTCAGTCATTTGTCTGTTCGTTTGTGTTCTTTGGAATTTATTTCTGTCCTCTTTAATTTCATTTTGGTGTCTTTGAATTCCTTCAAGAATATTAACGACTCTATTTGAGCTTCTTGTCTGTGATTCCATCTAAATTGTTCTTAAAGTTTCTTACCTTTTCTTTTGAGGAGACATACTGTTTTTGTTGTTGTTGTTGTTGTTTTTGTTTTTCAAGACAGGGTTTCTCCGTATAGCCCTGGCTGTCCTGGAACTCACACTGTAGATCAGTCTGGCCTTGAACTCAGAGCCTGCCTCTGCCTCCCAAGTGCTGGGATTAAAGGCGTGCGCTACCACTGCCTGGCACTGTCTTGGGTTTTTATACTACCTGTGGCTTTACAATGGGAATTGTGCAGCCTTCACTGTCTTAGTTAGGGTTTCCCTTGCAGTGTACAGACACCATACCAAGGCAACTCTTATAAGGGTAATATTTAATTGGAGCTGGCTTACAGGTTCAGAGGTTCAGTCCATTATTACCATGGAGGGAAGCATGGTAGCATCCAGGCAGGCATGGTGCAGCAGGAGCTGAGAGTTCTTTATCTAAAGGCCTCTAAGAGAAGACTGGCTCTCACGTGGTTAGGAGGAGAATCTCAGTGATACATTTCCTCAAACAAGGCCACACCTCCTAATAGTGTCACTCCCTGGGACACACATATGTGGATTCACTTTGTAACTTTTGGTATGGGGCGCACCCCCTCCCCCCATGTTTTGTGTTTATTTGAGTCTTTGCTTGATGCTAACCCTTCATTGGTTAGGCTCAGCTAGGTTATTTGAAGTTCAGCCTTGGGCTTGTTTGGTACTTTATAGGAGAGGGGTCCTCAGATTGGATAGGGGAAGGTGTGGCCTCTGACCTCACAAGTGGGTACTCTATGTGAGCTGGGCAAACACGGGTATGGGGTTGTCAGGGTTAGAAGGGTATGGGGTTGTCAGGGTTAGACGGGTATGGGGTTGTCAGGGTTAGATGGGTATGGAGTTGTCAGGGTTAGAAGGGTATGGGGTTGTCAGGGTTAGACAGGTATGGTTTGCCAGGGTTAGATGGGTATATGGTTATCAGGGTTAGACGGGTATGGGGTTGCCAGGGTTAGAAGGGTATGGGGTTGTCAGGGTTAGATGGGTATGTGTTGCCAGGGTTAGAAGGGTATAGGGTTGTCAGGGTTAGAAGGGTATGGGTTGCCAGGTTGTTAAGATGGTAGCTTCTGACCTGAGATGTGAACTAGTACTTTAAGAAGGTACTGAATTGCTGGGAGCTGAGACACAGGTAGAGAGCCTCTAATATGAAGAGTCCCAGCTATGCCACACTACCTAGGAGGGCAGAGATGAGGGCAGCAAAGGGCGATGAGGTATGTATGATCTGGGGAGTAGAAGGTGCTCTGCACAGGTGATGGGAAGGTTAGAGGGAGGAGGGAGGCACAGGTATAAACTCTAAGTTGGGGCGTTAGCTCTGTTCAGATGCTGAGATGTTGGGGTATAAGATACCAGAGGCCTCTCACATGGGGAGCAAGCTCTGCTTGGGTCCTGAGTTGCTGTGTGGCTAGCTTCACATGGGTCCTAAGATGCTGAGGGCTGGGATGCCAGAGGATAGAAGATGTAGTCTCAGACCTGGGGAGTGACTGCCATGGGCCCTAGGGCACTGGCTGCTAGGGTAATGGAAGTGTGTGACCAGAAACCTGGGAGTGAGCACCACTCGGTTTCTGATGCTCTGGAGACAGGTTCCACATGTGCTCTGAGGCATTTGTAGTTAGGCTGCTGGAGGAAGGGAGATAGGGCTCTCATCTCAGTCGTAGAAGGTCTCATACAGGTCCCTCAATCCAGGACAGTAAGTTACATGTGGGTCCTGAAGGGGTAGAGCCTAAGTTGACGGAGGGAGATGAAACTTCTGCCCTGGCACGTGAGCTCCACCTGGCTCCTGAGGCACTGGGTAGCAAACTCCTAAGTCCCGGGATGCTGGCAGCTGGAGTGACTGAGGAAGGGAGGCATAGATTCTAACTTGGGGCATGAACTCTGCTCAGATGCTAGGATACTGAGAACGGTCTCCAACCCAGAGAGCTGGGAGTTAGGGTGCTAGCAGGAAGGAGACATGGCCTCTTGTAGACTAGGTTCCCCTGAGGTCCTGAGGTAGTAGGAAATGCACTTCTATCCTGAGAGGCCAGGGTTAGCGGATGCCAGAGGAAGGATGATGCAGTCAACAAGCTCCAGTGGGCGAGTGAGCTCCATCCCTCTCCTGAGCTGCTGGAAGGTTGCTAGGGGGAAGAGGAGATGTGACCTCTAGTCTTGGGAGGGAATTCCATTCAGGTCCTGTGGTGCTGGGGATTATAAACCTTCTTTGGAGAAAAGTCTATTCAGATAATTTACACAGTCTCCCCCTCCCCGCCCGCTTTGTGTTCCATTTTGAGAAGGATCTCTTTGAAAACCTGGGCGGATGCCAGGCATAATGTGCTGTCCCGCCAAGCTTGCGGTCTCATGTTGTCTGGTGCATAACTTCTCTGTTTTGTGTTGTGTTCCTTATACAGTCTGGATGCTAATCCACTGTCAGATAAGCAGTCTGCCAATGTTCTCTCCTCTCCTGAAATCTTTCTTTTCTGCCCTCTGGCCCTGGCTTCCAGGAGGGAAGAGGGAGAGGAGGAAGACATACTCCTCAGCTTACCATCTGGAAGATGAGAGATGGGCTGGGAGGGTCTGAACCTTTGTGGGGATAGCTTTTGGGAAGGGAAATCCCGTTTACCTGGGAAACCTTTCACAGCTAGAGTTAGCTTCCACTGTCAACCTGACACAAACATGGAGTTACTTGGGAAGAGGGAACTGGTGAGATTAGGACTGATGGAGGCAACTTGGACATAGAAGAAAGAGATTTGGGGTGGGGGGGGTTGGAAAAAGGAGCTTTGGGGATGGGAGATTCCTGTGGGTCCATTCCCCGGAGGCCTCCAAGCGGTAAATACCAACAGAGGTACGTATGCTGATCTTATCAGAGGCGTCCAGGATCCTAACAGCCCACAGGTGTTAACTGTCCAGTCAGCTTTCTGACTTGATTTTCTCAGGAGGTTAAGTGATTAATCCTTCAGGAACCTCACCAGAAGAATTGCTTCTGTCAGATTGCCCTGTAAGGCATTTTCCTTATTGCTAATTGATGTAAGAGAGCCCAGCCCTCTATGGGCATGCCATCTCCAGGCAGGGCAGGGCCTGGGTTATATAAAAAGGACAGCTGACCATGAACCTGGGAGCAAGACAGTACGCAACTCTCCTTCATGGTTTCTGCTTTAGTTCTTGCCCTGAGCTCCTGCCCAGACCTCCCTTGACGACAGACTTAACCTCTAAGATAAGCCCTCTCCTCCTCTAGATTGCATGGTGATCCTGTGGCAATGGGAAGAAACAGAGAGGAGGAGATTCTGTCTGCCCTTTTACCCAATCTTCCTCCTCAGGCTTCTGGATCTCATCCTCTCCTCTTTCCCTTTCTAGGTGGGGTTCAAAGTGACCGAACTCAGGGAAGAGACGCCTCTGAAACTCTGGTGTGGGGAGTTATCCCCATATCCCTGCCTTCCCTTATATTTTTTCAGACTGGTCCAGATTTTAGATTTAGGGATACTGACTTCTCTGGGGTCCTTGTACCTGTCTGTTTTTCCACCTGTAAAGAGAGGGATTCCACAGATGAGTGTAGGAGGGGTCAGAGGTCGGCCTGTGCTGGCTCAGAGCCCTCCCCTCTTGTGGACAGGAATATAACCTGTCCCTCTTCCATCCCTGACTACAACCCAACTCTGCGGGACCAGAGCAGAAGAGTAGCACATTTGTGAAAGTAGCATAAATGCCTATAAATAGTTTTTATCGTTTGGGGCGTAAGTGTATCTCATGTATGTGACAGCCCTACTTAACTAGAGCATTATGTAACTCTTAGTACCATTTATTTAAAATGGATTGTCTATTAGTAATGAATTAATGTTTGGCGATAATTTTTTATTCTAATAGTAAAATTAGTCCATTTCTAGGTTGAAAAAAAAAGTAAGTACATGTGTTTATACATATATACATAGAGCAAAACCCAGAAATCATGCACTCCACCTCACTCCACATTTTGAGACTAGGTTTGTCTGTGTAGCCCCTGGTTCTCCTGGAACTTACTGTGTACACCAGGCTGGCCTCGAACTCAGAGATCCGCCTGTCTCTGCCTCTACCTCGAGTGCTGGAATTAAAGGCGTGTACCACCACCTCCTGGCTAAAATTAATCTTCAAAATTTACATTTAAGTTTTCCTAGCATAAAAGAATGAAAACTTTCTCAGCATTTAAAAAATACAACTTACCCACCTAACCATCCTTCAAGTGCAAGATATTAGCTCTTTCTTTTGTAAATCCTGGATCAAGATTTTTTTTCCCCCTTAGAATTAACATTTGAAAGCAGCAGACTCTAATCACCTATCCTACCTATAAGGTCAAAATGAACATATCAAGTATTTAGTATTTTAGTTATCCTTGAGAAGTGCTATGTAGCCACTTTTCTTTCAGTTTCAAATTCTACAGTTAAATGTTAGAGAGAAAACATTAACGATAGTTCCTCTATGTTAATGTGGTCCAAATCCTCCCAACACACATGTACACACATACACACATACACACATACTTTAAATTATGCATGCCAAGAGAGTGTTCTTATTAGTCAGTAAAATTAAAAAATTTAAATATATATTTAAATAAATATAAATAATAAATTCTTTGAGACTTTAGTACATGTATACAAAGGTTTCTCGTGGTCTTACTCTCTCCCTTTCCACTCCATCTCTCTCAGATTCCCTCCCCTTGTGTTGTCTCCCTTCATGCCATGCCTTCTTTTTAACTTTTAATAACCCATCAATCCACTTAGTTGAATTGTTATGGACTTGACAGTCACTACCTGTTCTCCAAGTCAGGCCCAGACACCCCAAAAGTGAAAAGCAGAAAAAGAGTTCTTCAATGTGGTCATATCAAGAAGAGAAAGGAAGACCTAGTGAACCCCCCAAATCCATCTTCTAGGTCTTGAAGTGAGATGGAAGTTTAAACAGAGGACCAAGCGCACATCTCTGTAGCATCAAGGCGTGGCCCATCAGTGACCCACCCTTATCTGGGATTCAGTCTCATCCCATAAAGTCATCTGACATGTTGTTAGAACTCTGTAACATCTTTCTCAGGAGACAAGTCAGTCCTGCTAGTCCTCACTGTTGCTGTACCGCACCCATCACCCCCCTGGTCCCCTTCAGCCCCAGCTGCACATTTTCCGTCTCTCAGCATGAGATTCTTGGGAAATTCTCATTAGGGCCCATTGTTTCAATAGTCTGATAGTTAGACTGAGCAACATTAGTGTCTGTTTAGAACATCTTCTTGTCTACCCAACCCCTTACACTACCACTATGCATGCACATGGGTGTGGGGGATCCACTGGAGTCTGGGTGGGCCGCCAGGGGCCATATCCCGCCAATAAAACAATTTCTCTATCAACAGCCCCCAGCTGTCAATAGCTCTTCAGTTTTTTTTAGAAAAATGTCAGTTTACCACTCATTTATTTTTTGGAACTCTAGAATAACTTGCCCCATGCTGCTTTAAACACAAAATGACATGAAAATAATTATAAATACAAAAATGTACTCTTAGATAAACTACCAAAAAATTCACAAAAGACTAGTCAGCTAAAATTCTCCCCAGTGGGACCCCTGACTGTACAAACTTACTATTTTACCAGTCACAATGATATGACAGCAAGAGAGACTTTCTCAGCTCTTAATTACTCATATACAAGTAATGTAACTTATGTAAATATAAGTTATAAATAATAACTTATATCAATATAAATTATAAATATAATATATCAATATAACACATATTATAGTATATATTATGTATATAATATGTTATAAATTATATATTATGATGTATATATTTATAACACAAATATATTTTATAACATATATTTTATATATACAGATATATACATATATATCATTATATATTAATATATAACATGTTAATATATATATAAGTATATTATATATAAAAAAATATAAAACTCTTGAGAGTTGAGAAGTTTCTAAAGGTACAGTGTTATAGCACTGTCCTGCCTAGTGGTTTTTAAGATTCTTATATTGGGAGTTAGATGGAAACTGGACTGGTATTTATTGACCATGGTAACTTTTGAGTTATTGTGGGCGGAGCCAGTAAGTAGCCCACACTCCCCTTCGAATGCCCCCTTGGCTAATCAAAGAAGTGAGCCTATACTACTCATCCAGCCAGGGGAGTGGACACGCAACATGCTCCTCTTCACTTGCTCTCCCAGCTCTGTCACTCATTTTGTAGACTCTGCATTGAGCCACCTCCTACTAATGAGCTCATGACTTACCATGACCTGCCCTTACTTCTTGTGGAGAGAGCTACTGTTTATCTCAATGATAGAGATACACTCAACATCATCATTTCTCTGTCAACCTAAATTGGTTGACAGAACCCCAGTGGTCAAAGGACCAACACACTTAACCCCTCCTGTCATATGGCAGATGCCTAACTAGTTCAAAGAAATTTCCAAATAGACAAAATTTGCCATATGAGTGGCATACTAGTCCATACAGCTCCATAAGACACCAAAGAGTTCAGAAAAACGTCTGGGCCAAATGGAAGGCCCAAGGTGCTTTGACCAGAGAACACTTATCAAGGGTTAATAGTTCTTGAGAATTAAAACTAGAACCCAGTCATTTATTTCTCTGTTTTAAAAAATGAGCTGATATTGGCTGGATTGGGAAGATTTAAGAAAGGAAAGAAGGTCCCTGGAATGTAGTGATTCCTGCAGTGTGATTCCGCTTTATTCTCATGGTTTGTTTGGTATTCAATTGAAAAACCTTTTTGTGGCATAGCCTTTTTCTCCCTGTGTGGAATTCTGGGTTACAACACACCCTAGAGGCTATCATTTTTCCAAGATCTCCCCAGCCCCAGAAATAATACTATATGCCAATCTTCCCCACGAGTTTGCTAGCCATTGGTCAACTTATGACCCCTTCAATCCATTCAGTATCTCTATAGTCCAATCCAGACTGTGTCTTCTCTTCTCATTTCTTCCTCCTGTAATAAACTCTTTTCCATGTTCTGGCTTAAGTGTTCTGTCTAGGGCCCCTACTGTGCTTAAAAATGCCGTGGTCACGTTTTTCTTAACAACAATTCAAATAATCACCTATACTTTCCCCATAGGATGTCAGGTCCAACATCAATCCCAAATGTGAGTCTTGCTCAAAAGGAAGAGTGTCTCCAGTATCTCCCTAAACAAACCTTTCATTCTGTGTTTTTTCCTGTTCTAGTCCAGGACACACAGATGTAAACCTGGAGATGAGACCTGAGGAGAGCTGGAGCAGTGGTGGCCTTGTACAGTGTGAAGAAGTAGATTCTGCCTTGGAAGAGCCCATCAACATAGATGAGGAAGATGGAGGTCTTCAAATCTGCCGTGTATGTGGGGACAAGGCCAATGGCTACCACTTCAACGTCATGACATGTGAAGGATGCAAGGGATTTTTCAGGTACGATCACCCACCAGCCTTCATTCCCTTGCCGGTATTAACACACTAGGTCACATCTAAGTTGGGTTTTTCCATTAACTTGCTGGACAATGTCTGTAGGCCTCAGCTTGATCTGATGTCTGGGGTCATTTGATGCAACCAAAGCCTACTCTCCTAATTATTTCAAGAGCCATGTATACTTAGAAGAATCCTCGTCTTCAAGGCTTCCTTCATCTACCACCCAGGAAAGGATCACTTCCATTAAGTTAGCACTTTGTTCCTCTGTGTGTCCTTGAGTAAAATAAAAGGTCAGGAAAATGAAAAAATAAATAAGTAAAATAAAAAAAATGTAAAAGGCAAGTATTCAAATCACTCTTATGGTATACTTGTTAAGAAAGGGATGGAATAAAGTAAATCAAAACTAAGATAATCTCATCTAGAAAAAAACCATTTAAAAAAAAAAACTAAACCAGACTGATTCAAAAGAGAGAAAAAAAGTTCCTACTTCACAGCATGATAGGTCTGGACAAAAGGTTCTCCATCATCCAGGTGAAGAATAGAAAGACCAGTGACAATTCAGCAAAGCCACCTTCGGCATTGGGACTCAGATCCAAGGTGGGAGGGAAGGTGGTATGTGAAGAAAGAGCTCCAGTTCACCTTCACCTTCAGGAACAGAGAAGAAGGTCTACAGTTCTCACCTCAAGGCCACACTTAGGGCATTCATATATTTCCAAGACAGCAGCTCTTATGTAACTTTTCCTGGGGAGACATCAACAAACATCTGTTCACTACGAATGGGCTGTCAGCAATACACCAAGAACTTATTCTACTCAAGTCTACTTTGGTGAAGCAGTGGATTTATATTATTCTTACATATAAGCTGCATTACTAGTATTTCTCTGCACGACTTGCAAGCAACTCCACAACAGGGTCTCCTCTGCTCACAATTTATGTAACATTTGAAAGTACCTTTGAGTCTTGCACGTTCTGACTTCATGAACTTCCCAAGTGGTGTAAGTCTGCCTCCTCTATCCAGGCAGGAGACTGTTTTACTCCAGAGGACCCCCTTCCTTCAGCTCTTACATTCTTTCCCATTTTACATTCTGAAAATTTCCCTGAATCATGGGATGGATAATATGTATATCTGATTATTTTCTTTCATTGGCATATAAGCATCAAGCCACCAAGCAGTTGCAACAGCTATCAGTAATTTGAATGGTTAGGAATCTCTAAAGTAACCACTGCTCACTGCAGAAAGTTTCAACAACTGAGGTTGACAGTAAGCAGTGATCTGTGGGTCCAAACATGTTTTGTAAGTTTAGAAGTAGAAGCTTTCTACTGCTGTGATGGAACACCCTGACCAAAGCACCTTGAGGAAAGGAAGTTTTATTTGGCTTACATGTCCAAGTCAGTTCATCATGAAGAGAAGTCAGGGCAGAAACTCAAGGCAGAGATAAAGGTATAAAGTAAGAACTGAAACAGAATCATTGGAGAGATACTGTATTCTGGCTTGTTCCTCCTAGCTTGCTTTTCTTATACAAGCTAGAACACTTGCCCAGGGGCCCACCCCGGGGCTGGGCCCTTCCATATTAGTCATTAATGAAGAAAATGTTCCACAGACTTGCCTACAGGTCAATCTCAATTTTCTCAACTCAGGAGGCTTTCCCCAGATAATTCTAGTTTGTCTTAAATTGATGAATCAAACAACACAAAACAAAAGCAAAGAAAACTAACCAGTACCCAAATAAAATTGGCAGGCATACTGTACTTGTTTAACAAAACAATAGCAGTCACCTTCAAGTGAGACCTATACTCTCTCTAGTAGTAAGATTTTGCCCTGGATTATAGTACTAAAGAAGTATTCCCTCCTATGGAGCTGGCTGTAAATCCAATAGAAAAGATATTGGTTGCATCCATAACAGTTGGACCACTACTGCACTGGCAGGCCTATCCTGCCTGCTGTCTTAGTTAAGGTTTTACTGCTGTGAACAGACACCACGAACAAGGCATCTCTTATAAGGACAGCATTTAATTGGGGCTGGCTTACAGGTTCAGAGGTTCAGTCCATTATCATCAAGGTGGAAGCATGGCAGCATCCAGGCAGGCACGGTGCGGGCAGAGCTGAGTTCTACGTCTTCATCTGAAGGCTGCTGGTGGAAGACTGCCTTCCAGGCAGCTAGGATGAGGGTCTTATAAGCCCATACCCACAGTGACACACCTACTCCAACCAGGCCACACCTACTCCAACAAGGCCATACCTTCTAATAGTGCCAGTCCCTGGGCTGAGCACAGACAATCCATCACACCTGCCATGCTTGTTGTGTACCACGCAGTGTCTTAAGCAACAATTCTCTTCCAGTAGCTTGCATAGCACTTTCCAATATGGCACAAGCCAGTCCAGAACAAGCTTTCACCTCAGCGCCAGCTCCATTTCTCCACATTTATAATTAAAGCATGAAGTGTAATCCAGTAGAAATTTACCATCTAATTCTATCATGCAAGACTGCAATAGTCGATGGTATGTAGGGCCTACCTAGTCAGAAACGTGTAAGGAGGTAACCCACCTCGGGCATTCAGGTTTTCACTCACTGATTGTATGACCCCTGGGAGTACCTTTTCACACACACACACACACACACACACACACACACACACACACACACACACATACACACAGAGTACCTTTTGTTTATACTCTTTAACCCCTGCTTTAATAACTCATTCTTTAAATCAACTCAACTCTTATAGGGTTATAAGGCAGGTGGAAGTTCCATTGAATTTGTTTGCCTTCAACTCAGTTCTTTACATCATTGCTTATGAAATAAATATTCCCAATTCCTTGGGAAAGCCAACGCATAACACCGAGATTTATAAGAGACCCCAGAGAGTAGCTTCACTCATTGTTTATTTGCATGGAAATGCTTGGAAGGGGCCTGTGGCTATGTCCACACAGGGGAGAACATATTTCATAAGCATAGGCCCTATAGTCTGTCTGCCAATCCTATATGAGATAGGTCAAATAGGTTCAATTACATACTTGCACCATCAATAGCATTCATCTATTGGGGCCACGATCGGGAACAAGCCTCACATGTTTGGGTACTATGCAGAATGTCAGAATACCTCATGAGAAGACAGTGACCTTTATCTATTTCTTAACCTCTGCTAACTGCCCCCTAGCCAGACTGTATGTGAATCAAATGAGCAACCTCTACTGGGATCTGGGGCAGATGGTCTGTGTTTGGGTAAGGCCATCTACTTTCTGAGGAGACTCAATGGGGTATGGGTGCTCATGGAAAACTATGAGGGGCTCTGACCCTTACAGAATGTTCTTGCATAGTTCCTTCCACATCTGTTTGTCCTCATTGTGGCCAAAGCAACAACTCTGAGTCCTTCATTTCCCAGCACAGACTGTTATAGCCTTGTCTCATGAGTTACTATGGCTACTCTTCCCTTCTTCTCCCATCAGCCACACAGTGTCAGTATTTATTTGTATGGCAGCAGCCATCCATTCCTATTTGTTGTCCATACTTGTGCGGCCACCTGGGTACCAGGCATCTACATGAATAGGTGTTGACCTTTCCAGCACTTTATTTGGCTCTGATGTTGGTTTACTCTGGGGGCAGGGAGGAGTCTCAACGGCTCAGAAAAACACTGATCCCAGTGCGGACTTCATGGCATGGGTGGCAGAGGAGACAACACATCACATGGCTGTAAACAAACATGCCACCTTTGCAGCGTTTGAGTCTGTGCCATCCAAACAGCCTTCAGTCCAAACCCTGATCATATGAGATGCTTTCGTTGTTGCTGCAGCAGAACTGGCAATGGATCTCTCTCTTCCATCTCATATACACCTAGTTATTGCTTAGTTCTAGTGCTGTTTGATGAGATTCTGACTTCCCTCTCCTCTGTGGGATTCCCACCATATCAGAACTGCTTGTTTTTGTCATGCCTCTCCTCCCTCCAGCCCTCTAAGTTGCTGGTGACTTCTAACACAAAGGGATCCTGAGGCGTCGTAAGCCACACCTGTCCTGCAAGGAGCTTCCTTACCCAGCTCAAAAGCTTCCCTTTCTGAACCAATCCACACAGCACCTCCCTCTTATCAAGTGATATGATGGATACTTGGATCCTTTATCAAGTTATACTTAATCCAGGGTCAAGTTCTACTTGGATAACATGGAGTACAAACATTCACCAAGACCCCAGGAACTCCAAGAACACCTGGAGCCATTGTACACTTACAGGCATAGGTGTTGTAGAATTTTCTCAAGAATACCGTCATCTGCCATTGGCATCTTACCTGGCCATATGTTCCTAAGAATTTTGTGCCTGGTACTAGTTGATTTCCATTGCGTTTCTTTAAATGTACTTGTATGTGTTTCAAATGCTTCTCTAACTTTTTAACTACTTTCAACTATCCAGAAGTTAACATCATATCACCTGTGTAGTAAAACCTTTTGTTACAGAGGGCAGACAGGATAACAAAGCAAGGGCCACCATTCCATGACAAACAGCAAGAGTTTGGACGTGATCTTGGAGGTAATTGAAAGGTCTGCTGATGATCCTGTGGAATGCAAACTGCTCTTGGGATTCAGCAGCTAACTGGATAGGGGAGAAAGTGTTAGCAAGGCGCAGGACAGCATAAGAGGGCTCCATCACTGTGTTAGTTGTTCTGTCAGGAAGAGCGATGGTTGGGTGCAGTGGATGCTAGGAGAAGAACATGGTCCATTCCCCTCTAATCATCTGGCTTCCTCTCATTCCACCCTGGACTGCTGAAAAGGCATTAGTCAGGAATACTATCCACGTTTTCCAATTCCTCGATGAAATTAATACTGTTATATAGCCACAGCCCTCAGGCTGGCAACTTCCCAGGCTCCCTTCCTGCCCAACCAGGAGAGAAACCCATAAGGTTAAGCTCTACAGGGAGAGGGAGGACAGTGACCCAGCCCTAGGACAGGCTTAGTCCTTTTCACCTATACCACCTATCCCTGTCTCCATCCACTGCTGTACACATTCCCAGTCCTTCGGGGCATGGAATAAGATTCGCTCAGTTGAGGATTCTGATAAAACCCAAGTGTTTTACACATGAGTAGGGAATCAAGAAGTCAACAGCTCAACCTGGTGCTTGGGATTTCCAGACATGGCCCTCATTGTGGGCAGCATTTGCCATCCCATCAGAGGAGCATCTGGCGAAGCTTCAATTCCATATCTCCTTCATTCATACCAGGGGTTACAGTGGGGCCACCTGGACTGCTTTATCCTCCACTCCTTTTGCCCCCACTCCCCTACCCCCACTTTGGTATACTACCACTTAGGTTTAAAAACCTTCCAGAGACAAGCATGGCGTTTGACTTTACATCATACCCCACCTCATCTCCCCCCAAACCCTCTGGCTTGACTCAAATACTACCACATTTGCTTTCAAGTGACTAGGACAGCTTCCCTCATTCACTTTCCCTTTATTTCATCTGCCCTTTAATGCTTTAGCACCGGAAGAACCTAATTTACATGACAGTCTAAATTGTTCAGATTCACCAAAGCCTCTTCTACCCCCTAAAGATCGTGTCCTAGCCACAGGGCACAGCAAAGCTGAAGCCCCATGATAGCCCTGAGGTCTTTGTTAAGTAACCTTTTAACTTGTTTTTGGTTTTGTTTTTTCAAATTTTTATTAGATATTTTCTTTATTTACATTTCAAATATCTCCTTTCCTGGTTTCCCCTCTGAAAAACCCCTATCCTCCCCTGCCCCTGCTTCTATGAGGGTGTTCCTCCACCTACCCACCCACTCCTGCCTCCTGCCCTCAAATTCCTCTACATTGGGGCATCAGGCTTTCACAGAACCAAGGGCCTCTCCTCCCATTGATGCCCAACAAGGCTATCCTCTGCTACATATGCGGCTGGAGCCATGGGTCCCTCCATGTGTACTCTTTGGTTGGTGGTTTAGTCCCTGGGAGCTCTGGGGGGTCTGGTTGGTTGATATTGTTGTTTCTCCTATGGGGTTGCAAACCCCTTCAGCTCCTTCAGTCCTTCCCCTAACTCCTCCATTGGGAACCCCGTGCTCAGCCCAGTGGTTGGGCTGCAAGCATCCACCTCTGTATTTGTCAGGCTCTGGCAGAGTCTCTCAGAAGACAGTCATATCAGGCTCCTGTCAGCAAGCACTTCTTGGTACCCACAATAGTGTCTGCGTTTGGTGACTACATATGGGATGAATCCCCAGGTGGGGCAGTCTCTGGATGGCCTTTCTTTCATTCTCTGCTCCACACTTTGTCTCTGTATTTCCTTCCATGAGTATTTTGTTTCCCCCTTCTAAGAAGGGCTGAAGCATCCACACTTTGATCTTCTTTCTTCTTGAGCTTCAGGTAGTCTGTGAATTGTATCTTGGGTATTCCTAACTTGTGGGCTAATTTCCACTTATCAGTGAGTACATACCACGTGTGTTCTTTTATGATTGGGTTATCTCACTCAGAATGATATTTTCTTTTCTTTTTCTTTCTTCCTTTTCTTTTCTTTCTTCCTTTCTTCCTTTCTTTCCTTTTTTCTCTCTCATTCTCTCTCTCTCTCTCTCTCTCTCTCTCTCTCTCTCTCTCTCTCTCTCTCTCTCTCTTTCTTTCTTTTCAAGACAGGGTTTCTCTGTATAGCCCTGGCTGTCCTGGAACTCATTCTATAGACCAGGCTGGCCTCGAACTCAGAAATCCACCTGCCTCTGCCTCCCAAGTGCTGGGATTAAAGGTGTGTGCCACTATTGCTCAGCTCAGGATGATATTTTCTAGTTCCATCCATTTGCCTAAGAATTTCATGAATTGTTTTTAATAGCTGAGTAGTACTCCATTGTGTAAATGTGCTACATTTTCTGTATCCATTTCTCTGTTGAAGGACATCTGGGTTTTTTCCAGCTCCTGGCTATTATAAATAAGGCTGCTATGAATATAGTGGAGTATGTGTCCTTGTTAAATGTTGGAGCATCTTTTGGGTATATGCCCAGGAGTGGTATAGCTGGGTCCTCAGGTAATACTATGCCCAATTTTCTGAGGAACTGCTGGACAGATTTCCAGAGCCTCAAACATATGGGCACAGGTGGAAATGTGCTAATGGCTTATTGCTCTAAGATAAGAATTAACAAATGGAACCTCATAAAATTGCAAAGCTTCTGTAAGGCAAAGGATACTGTCAATAGGATAAAACAGCAACCAACAGATTGAGAAAAGGTCTTTACCAACCCTACATCCGATAGAGGGCTAATATCCAATATATACAAAGAACTCAAGAAGTTAGACTCCAGGGAACCAAATAACTCTATTTAAAAAAAATGGGGCAAAGAGCTAAACGAAGAATTCTCAATGGAGGAATACTGAATGGCTAAGAAGCACCTAAAGAAATGTTCAACATCTTTAATTATCAGGGAGATGCAAATCAAAACAACCCTGAGATTCCACCTCATACCAGTCAGAATGGCTAGGATCAAAAACTCAAGTGACAGCAGATGCTGGCAAGGATGTGGAGAAAGAGGAACACTCCTTCATTGTTGGTGGAATTGAAAGCTGGTACAACCTCCTAACTTCTTAACTCTCATGTAAATACACTCTTCTCTGGCCCTACAAAAAGGAACTGAAAACACTGTCTCATGCTTAATTCTCTCAGTAATTGCTCCCATTGCTCCATTGCCTTCCAGTCCCCACATCCATGGGGGCTTCAGCCGATGATAGCAAAGCATGTGATGGACATATGAACCATCCCCCTCAGAAACTGACTTTCCTCATATGGCTTCAGGTTACACAGCTTTTGCCTCAGAGAAATGAAGCTCAATCTGTCCACTTCTAGCTTACCCAGACTGATCCCAGCTACTCAGACTTCCCACAGCCTCAAAGGCCAGAGTGCAGAAGGGAGGCTCTTTCATTCCTTGTTTAAGTCTTTCTCAGTTTACTCAGATCTAAGACATTGTGTTTCCTGTGGTGGCCATTATCAAGAACTCCTAGTGTTCTCTCTTCCTCTGTATTAAAGGTAGAACTCAAGAAGGTCTTCGATCATTCCTACCCGGCCTTTTCCCGAAATCCCCTTATAGTCTGGTTCTCTCCATGGCTTCTCAGTTTGGGATCCCAGGAAGAGCTCTTTTATTTTTTCATATGTCTTTCCAGGTGTAAGGATGACAAGCCAAATGTCCACCCCTTCCTCACTTTGCCCACATTTCCTACCCATTGGGGTGGACAAGGTTAAGGTGCACCTGTGTGTCTCTCCCAATGTACTTCCTCCCTTTTCAATAGGACTCTCTGGTCCATCATCAGTTTGCAGAGTGTCCCCATACTTGAGTGTCAGACCCCATTTACCAAGGGGATTTGTCACTCTGTGCCATGTAAAGAAAAAAAAACGGCTCCCCTGGGGTCCTCCTGCAAGGACGCCCTACTCTCAGATGGCTCGGCCTGAGCTACAGCTCTTATCGCCCTCTTCAGGGGCCATGCAATTTCTCCTCCTGCACACACCTTGGTTCTGTTAGTCCTTGCTCAAGTACCCATGTGTCATGCAACTTTTCCTGCATAACTATGTACCTCAGGGAGGGCAGTGGGGATAGACCAAAGAAATGATCTCAGATGTCTAGTTTGGTGAACGGGTGAGTTTCTTAGACACACTTGTCTGAGATGACTTGGGTAGGTACAGCACTGAAAGGTCCTTCCGCAGCACAGTGGATGGCTCACGGGAGCTGCATCAATGAGGTTCCCCTGCACAGTTTGCCGTTAGCCCCCACCAAAGTCTCCTCTCCCCTAGAAATTGCTTATTGCTTATATATAACTTTGGGGAGAGGGATCTCTTGTGAGCTTAGTGAGTCTTTTGAGTCCCCTCCCCTTTGTCCCCTTAAGGTAGAAGGTTCCAGCCTAAGTTCACAGCTCCCCCCGGCCCCCAACTCCCGGCCCCAAGTTTTTGTTAGCAATAAGTCTTTTAAATGGAAATGAATGTTCAAGCTAAGCACCATCCTGCAATCCCAAAGATGTGGTGCTGCTCATCCTATGGAGATGCTCCGCAGGGTTTGTCCCTCATAGAACTTGATGATTCCAAAGAGGCAGTGCAGTTCTGGGTTATGACCACCAGGTCGGTGTCCCCTGACTTTGGGGATAATGCGGTCATGAGGAACTGATCTCAGGTCACTTGGGGCTAACTCTACCAGGATAGGTCCTAAGGCACATCGATCCAGGGAGACATGATCATTGACTGTGTGGGCTACAGTGGGGTAACGCACATGAGCAGCTCCAGGCCACTTCCAGTCACAAGTCACAGAACAATTGGATCAACTCATGGGACAATAGGGAATGGTGGGACTGACTGAAATGAGGAATCTGAGGTCTCCTGTGCTGACAAGCCTGCATTTTTCTCTTCTGCCAACCCAAGAGCTCTGGTTGCAGCTGGCTCCACTTGGAAAAGCATAGTGCCAGGAAACCCAGACAATAAAAAGGATGCTTATCCAAGGGGGTTGGGGGGATCTGGTCCAGAAGACACCACTATATCATGTAGGTTAGAGCTGACTTCAGCCTACTCCTGAACCAGTAGCAAAAAACCACCGGCTAAATTGCTCAGCTGAGCATGTACCACAAACCCACACATGAAGGCAGGTTCTGGTTCTTCAAGCCAGAAAACCTGGCTTCTATTATGGACTGCCCCTGGAGCTGCGGGAATCCACCCCGTTTGGGTACCAACTTGGCATACCAGGAGGGAGGTGAGGCATCCGTGCTTGGGAACTCGGCTTCTTATCAAGCAAATGTGTCACTTATCGAGCAAAGTTTCTCACTTACCTGGAGGACAGGTCAGTCTCCTTCACCTGCCAGGGAGTGACGGGTGAATATATCATAGGGTTGGATTTGAAAACCATGTCTATAAAACTAAAAAAAACCATGTAGGCCAACATCTGATACATGGCATGCTTCTGGTGAACACCAGTCCCCTTTAGCCATTCTGGGGGTATTCTGGGGGTGGCATCAGGGGCCTCTTTTCTAGGTCTGCAAAGATGAGAGTGTGACCCCCATGGGAATACTCCCAGGCTGATGAATGGTCTGAGCCCCGAAGCTCAGTCTCAGGTCCGGAGCTCCCAGCATCCCTCTGTTCTGTTTCCATCCTTCCAAGCCACCTTCCCTTATTGTCCACACTGCTGGGCAGGACAGAAGCCAGAGCCAAGGCATCATTTGGGTCATCCAGATGTGGAGATGAAGGGCAACCAAGTCAAGGCAGCAGTGGAGGTCTTTGGTGGGAAACTCAGGATGGCTGAGCTGCAAAGATTGGTCTGACTGAGATTTCCGACAACACTTACAACCTGCCTGCAGGTGCCTCTCTTACAAAGGCCAATAGCCCTTCAGGACCCTTTAGGCTGGTGACAAGGAAGCCCCCCTCTTCCCCCAAAAACATATATGCTATTCTACAGAATGCCCAACCTCCTCCTCCTAGGCCAATCAGAGCTGGAGAAGGACAAGGGCCTTAGATGTTAAGAAGGTGCTGGGGCTGGGGGTGGGAGCAATGTGTGAAGGGTACAAATTTTCTCTGGCTTCCTTTTCCAAGGAGAAACACATAGAAACCCATCCATGGAAACCATGAGTAACAAGGCCTTGAGGAAGGATGGGAGGTATTTAAGAAAAAGGTCTGGAGCCTGCTTTTGACCTGTTCTAGGAAGAGACTCCGGAGTTACAGGCGCCCGTGAAAAGCACAGGTCTCATTTTCTGCAGAACCATCTTAGAAAGTCTCCTCCTCCTTTGGGTCCTTGACCTTGAAGGAGAGCATCAATCTACACCTGCCCCATAAAATCCCTGGTGTGCGCTACCTGCTGCTGGCAGGGGCTGGAGTCCTGGCCCTGGAGCTGAGTGTCTGATGCTCTTTCTCATCCCACAGAAGGGCCATGAAACGCAATGTCCGGCTGAGGTGCCCCTTCCGCAAGGGGACCTGCGAGATCACCCGGAAGACACGACGGCAGTGCCAGGCCTGCCGTCTGCGCAAGTGCCTGGAGAGCGGCATGAAGAAAGAGAGTGAGCGGCTGCGGGGCAGGTGGCTCAGGCTTGGTGGACGGGGGCGGTTGCCAGAGAGCAGAGGCACCAGTGTGGGTCTGGCAGCACCAAAGCGCCCGAGCGCATGCGCATTTGTGAGCCTGTGGGACTTGGGCGATGCACCAGTTCTTTGCTACTGGAAGTGTGGTGGGAGATGCAGGTCAGGGCTGTGTCCTCTCTTTCCTTTCAGCTGTCCCTGCATGATTCCTTTTGTCCCCAGTCATAACTGTAGTCTTGGTGGTGTATGGAGGTTGTGAGAGGGGGACGAGCCTGCTGGGGCACATATGCGACTCCTCTTTTTTAACACGCAGTGATCATGTCCGATGCCGCTGTGGAGCAGAGGCGGGCCTTGATCAAGAGGAAGAAGAGGGAAAAGATTGAGGCTCCACCGCCTGGAAGGCAGGGCCTGACTGAAGAACAGCAGGCGCTGATTAAGGAGCTGATGGATGCTCAGATGCAAACCTTTGACACAACTTTCTCCCACTTCAAGGATTTCCGGGTAGGGGGCTTAGAGCTGTGACCACATCCATGGCTACGCCAGCTCCTCACTTTCCCAGGGTTTCTTGTAGTCAGAGGCATCAGGATACTCAGAGAATTTGCTAGAAAATTATCCTGCCCCCCCAACCTCAAACTCTGGGATGGGAAATCTTTCTGGTGATTCCCCAGCCAACTCAGATCGGAGGATCTTCTCTGTCTTCTGCGAGTAGGAACTGGGTTAAGATTACGCAGAGGCAGGCACGGTGCTCACACTGAGATGTGAGAACAGCCACAAGGAGAAGGGGGTACGGACTTCCTGTTGGCTAGCTCTGCCTTTGCTCCCAGTGCCAGCACCCCTCCTCCACCCCACCCAACCCCAGAATGGTGACAGGTAGCTCAGGTGACTGGACTAGCAAAGAAGAATGGTCTAGCCTCAGTATGTGTATTTCCATCTACAGCTGGGATGCTCAGGGTACACTATGAAAAAGGACGTCCTTACCCTTCACAGTGAGCAGGCAGGGATATGATTATATTAATTCATAGAGCATCAGGTTGCCTCACAGTGAGCAGGCAGGGATATGATTATATTAATTCATAGAGCATCAGGTGTCCGGAGGCATGCCTGTGATTGTGACTGTAGCTGGTCACTGCCCCTCCTCTCTTTGCCTCCTTCCCTTCATTCCAGCTGCCTGCAGTGTTCCATGGTGACTGTGAGCTTCCAGAGTTTCTGCAGGCCTCCCTGTTGGAAGACCCTGCCGCATGGAGTCAAATCATGAAAGACAGGGTTCCAATGAAGATCTCTCTGCAGCTTCGCGGAGAAGATGGCAGCATCTGGAACTACCAACCCCCTTCCAAGAGCGACGGGAAAGAGATCATCCCCCTTCTGCCACACCTGGCTGACGTGTCAACTTACATGTTCAAGGGCGTCATCAACTTCGCCAAAGTCATATCCTACTTCAGGTAGGTCTTGAGGGCCGAGCGGACAGATATAGAAAGGAAGAGGAAGTGGTTAAAGAATCTACAACGAATCCCCATGAACTTGGGGGGAGAAACTGGTGCCAAAAGACCCACTATTGTCCCTCTCCTTGGGGGACTGTTGCTACTGGAGAATAAGTGCCCCCTCCCTATGTAGTTCAGTGGCTTTGTTGCTGTGGGCTTGACAGCCTTCCCATTTTGGAATGGGAGCTGATCGTGCCAACTTTGTAGGGCCAATGCATGAAATAATAAAACATCTGAAGAAGATTGGTACGTGCTGGTCACCGGACCTTCCTAACCCCCATAAGGATAGAAACCATGACTGGAAAATTTCAGAGTAAAACTTAAGTTGGCAGGAAAAGAAAGAGATCCATAGAGAGAAGAAGAAGGAACAACATTTCTAGTCTGCCATCCAGTAGGCCATGGGGAAGCTGGATGGGATGGTCCTGTAATCTTCAGAGCCCATTTCCCCAGAGCTGGACATGGAGTCAACAATCATAACACATGGTATCAGCAAGAGAACCAGGAACCTGCTGGAGTAATGGGAACCATTCCCCCATAAGATGTAGCCTGTGGTGCTACGGGGTAATGCTAGGCATATTTGTACCTGAGCCTTCCACCCGGCCTCGCCCAGCCTGGTCAAGTAGGGGCTGAATCACACATGCAAGGAGCACACTGTCAGGCAGAGAGCAAATAATAGGAGGCTGTCATTACTGGAGAGAAACAGTGGGGGGCATGTATGTGTTACATTTAACATCAGGTACCAGATGGTTCCAGTGCAAGGCATGACATGCGTAGGATTCTGCTCTGTAGAAACATTTCTGGGAAGGGAAGACACTACTTGACCTGAAAACCCATCAGGATTAACTTCAAAGGGGCAATCCTTCCAGATAGGCAAACAGAGGCAAAACCTTATGAGGCTAACAAGGAAGACCCAAGACATTAAGTGTTGGTTAGGGGCTGTGTAGGGTGTCAGAAGAGATGGGCCAGGCTGTAAGGGGGCTGGACACAAAGCTAAGGAAACATGAGAACACCTGGAGGTGGTGGGAGAGAAGATCTTGGTGGGCAAAGTAACCTGATGGCCTGGATTATAAGGGAGAAAGATTGGGGACCACCCGAAAGGAAAGGCATCCTCAGAGGGAGGCTGCTCCATCTCTTCTTTCCTCCAACTTTGGGCTTAGGAGCTAGGTACTGTTGCCAGCCTCTGGACAGCCTACCTAGGGGCTGTCAACCCCTCCTGTCCTCGCTGCCAGGGACCTGCCTATTGAGGACCAGATCTCCCTGCTGAAGGGGGCCACTTTTGAGATGTGCATCCTGAGATCCAACACGATGTTCAACATGGAAACGGGAACCTGGGAGTGCGGTCGGCTGGCTTACTGCTTCGAAGACCCTAATGGTGCCCAAGAGATGCCTGACGGAGGGAGGGAGACGGCAGCCGAGAGAGACTGGGGGATGGAGGGAAAAAGCTCGGTGAGGGACGCCTGGGTTCTTGGGTCAGGTTCCTGAGGTGCTGGCTGTCTACTCTATACTCACCCACAGGTGGCTTCCAGAAACTTCTCTTGGATCCATTGATGAAATTCCACTTCATGCTGAAGAAGCTACAACTGCATAAGGAGGAGTATGTGCTGATGCAGGCCATCTCCCTCTTCTCCCCAGGTGATGGCTTTCCCCCAGCTGCCGGATACCTCCAGTGATCTGCAGGAGGCAGCAGCTCCTTTTTCTGTCCACCCCAGGGAAGGTCTCAGCCATTAGCCTTGCTTTACCCTACACCTACAGACTGCAGAGTCTGTTTCTTTCCTTTGGTGAGGTGGTTGGCCGGAAGTTCTTTTCTCCTGGGCTGGAATGAACTTTCCTTTGTTCCGCCCCGACCTGCCGGAACCACAATGCCTTGTTTGCCCCCCTCAGATCGTCCTGGCGTGGTACAGCGTAGCGTGGTAGACCAGCTGCAGGAGCGATTCGCCCTCACCCTGAAGGCCTACATTGAGTGTAGTCGGCCATATCCTGCTCACAGGTGAGGATGAGCCGGGAGAGGCAGATATGAAGTGGCCCTTCCTATCCCCTTACTTTGGGCCTGCCATGTCTGAGGCAGCTCCTGGTGATTAAGGATTTGGGACTGTTTTGTGACCTCTGTTTTCCGGCCTGAGCCTAGCTGAGGGATACTTGTCTACCTAAGGCTTTCTACATTTTCTGTCATCAGGATGTGGAAAGAGCCCGATTCTACTGCCTTTTCTATAGGGTCTTCTCATAAAGGCCAGTAGCAAGCACAATGATGGTAAAAATAGTGATACCATTCATGACAGTGCACCTATAACAGCTACTATTGATTGGGAAGTGTCAGCTCTGAGGCCAAGAGGTTTATGTATATATAACCTATAACCTTCAAAACACTCTCCTGAGGTAGGTACCAGCACCACTGCAAGGGAGCCAGATCTATGCCCGGGATTCCACAGGGTGGACCTGTGGAGCCTGGCAGCGGGGATTGTCAAAGTGTGAGCTTGTCACTTAAAACAACCTGCTTGTGGCTTGGCACAGATAAGAGGTCCTATGCCGTCGCCAGTCCTTAGATTCTTGTATCCCAGTGCCCAGCCTCATGCCCACAGGAACAAAGAAAGCAAGAAACTTGGTTAAACAAGCCCAAGGCTTTGAAGATTAAGGCTAATTGGGGGTCTTTCAATTATTTCCTGTAAGGAGGCTTGTCGTGCTAGCTTCCTTACCTGTCATGGCGAAGCTAAAGTAACTGTGTGAGAGGAGAGAGACAGAGAGACAGAGAGAGACAAGAGAGACAGAGAGACACATACACATACACACAGAGAGACACACAGAGACAGAGAGACAGACACAGAGAGAGGGACAGAGACAGAGAGACAGAGGACACACAAACACAGAGAGTCAGAGACAGAGAGAGACAGACACACACACACAAAGAGAGAGAGAGAGAAAGAGAGAGAGGGAGGGAGAGAGAGAGAGAGAGAGAGAGAGAGAGAGAGAGAGAGAGAGAGAGAGAGAGAGAGAGAGAGAGAGAGAGAGAGAGAGAGAGAGAGAGAGAGAGAGAGAGAGAGATTGAGGGGGGGAGTTTCAAAGGACTCCAGCCTGGAGGTCTAGAGTAGTGACTACCTTAACCCAGATGATGACTCACCTCGCCTCTAAGTTAACCTGCAAGGTCTGAATTTTCTCCATGGGTCTCAGTGTCCAGGGACTCAAGTCGATGGGTGGTGAAGGAGGAGGCAGGTAACAGCTTGGACCTAAAACAGCATCGGGCTGTTCTGCCTTCTCATGTATAGAAGGAATTCCAAACATTCTCGCTGGGTTGTTCTGAGCTTGAACTTGTACACTCTCAGAACCGGGTCAGTCTGGTAGGATGGCGAGGGGTGGCCTGATGTCCCAACTTCTTCTCTGGCTGCCTACAGGTTCCTATTTCTGAAGATCATGGCCATCCTCACTGAGCTTCGCAGCATCAACGCCCAGCAAACCCAGCAGCTGCTGCGCATCCAAGACACACACCCCTTTGCCACCCCACTCATGCAGGAGTTATTTAGCAGCACAGATGGCTGAGTGGCTGCCCTGGAGATCTCATGGGGCAGCCAAGCCCAGACATTCTGAATTACTACTTGTAGGGCTAGACAGATGGACACACTGATAGGCAACACTGCTCTCTGACTGCAGCTGACTAGCATTTCTCAGGAAAAAGACATGGGAGCCCCCCCAAGTTCAGCCTGTGGAAAGCGCTGGCCTATTAATTAGACAGTCTTTGCGGTTGGGAACAAACCTCCAAATCCCGATAACCTCTCAGGTGTTAGGTGGGAAAGGAGGGACCAGGTCAAGCCCCATAACAGTGTACACCCATGCCCGACACATTTCCAGCCCCGAGTTTCTTCTCCAGCTGCTTGTGTGTTCCAGACGCAAGCTAACCTTCAGATTCACGAGGGTCACTGCTGAATGTCGGCAGCTTGAAACGACCTTGTTCTGGACATATCAGTCAACTTCCTGCATCTGGTCAAACACACTGTTAATCACTAACAATGTGACCAGCTGTGTGTGTGGTTTTACAGCACGGACTCAGATGTGGATCCTGACCTCAGACTTTAAGAAGACTATGTAGAAATGGCTGTTAATAGTTTGTAAAACCTTTTTGTAACAACTCATGTGGCACCAAAGAAAGGGTATGTGACATACAGCCAAGGAACTTGTGTGGGGTCTGAGCTGCACTGGGGTTCTGTGGGTCACTGGCAGCCAAGGAAAGGTTCCCAAATGCCAGGAGCATTTGGAGGACAGGGTGAGAACTTCAGGTGTGGGGACCTGTTTGTGACTTGGTGGGGGTCTGCACCCCCATCTGACCAGGGTCTGGCTTGCTCCCAAGGCTGTAACTTACGACAAAGCTACAGTGACAGACAATAAATGTATGATAGCATAATTACCTGTGTCCACCTGATCCTCAGAGCCCAAGTGTACGGCAGTGTCTGCCTCTTTATAAGTTTATAGGATTGTGCCTTCTCACAAGTTACACTTTAATTTCACATGCAATGTTCCACAAGTAAGAACTTAGCAAGGATGTTCCCAGGCTTAGTGGCAGATCGACAAGAGGACCTCAATAAGGAAATTTTGGGTAGAGATAGAAAACATTTGAAAAAATATTTTATTTTTGCATGTGTATGTGTGTCCACATGTGTGGGTGACTGAGGTGGTCAGAAGAGGGCACTGCATCCCCCAGAGTTGTAGTAGTTACAGGTGGTTGTGAGCCAACCGACGTGGATGCTCAGAACTGAACTCTGGTCCTCCGGAAAAGCAGCAAGTGCTCTTAAATAGCCGAGTCATCTCTCCAACCCTATATTTTTATTTTTTTCTGGAGAAGGAAAAAAAATTGCAAGAATGAGAACACAGAAATAAAAACAGAGCAAGTGAGGCTGAGGTAAGAGCATGGCGTTCAGACAGCAGCGAGACCTCGTCTCAAAAAACAAAATAAGCCGGGCGGTGGTGGCACACGCCTTTAATCCCAGCACT
>NW_022196894.1:36169730-36176906 GCF_008632895.1 Mastomys coucha | reverse complement strand
AAAAACAAAATAAACAGAGCTCCTCCATCCCCCAAACCAAATATCACACACACACACACACACACACACACACAGAGTCATTTACTACTTATTTCAGTGCCACCTTTTACAAATCTGATAATCTGCTGGTAGAACATAAAAATGAATTATTTAATCACTTGCTTTTGTGCTCATTACATAGAAAAATACTTATCATAAGGTAAAATGCAGTAGCTGAAGTTTAAGTATGTAATATTTGGTTGCAAAGGAAGCTGAAAGTAACTGAATTTTAACAAACAGGTAATCACTTAACTCCAGCCATCTTACAAGCAGGCCAAACTGTAATAGCATCAGATCAACACAAGCCAAAGAAGCAAGCATACTTCCTACTCCATCCCCAACCTCTACCCAAGGAGGTAATGAAATCATTCATGTTTGGGAGAGAAAACTGAGATCTTCCCTGCAAATTCATGAATATAGATTCCACTCCATAAAATCTGGAATAAAGACTTGGTTATAACTAGAAATACATTTCTCATTTGGAAGTCTAAACTCCACTGGACTCCATCCATTTCCCCTTCCTCTGGGCAGTTACCCGTATGCTACTCACTCAGAAGCCTGATAGTAGCTACATGTGGGTTCGGATAAGTAAGGCTAAGATTAAAATGTAATACAGATTACGCCCTCGACCTCAGCTGACTTGTAAAACACCCAGACCGTGGTCCAAACATTAAACTGGCAAGGGCCTAGGGATTACAGACAGTAAGCACTTATGCCAAGCACAGCACAAAAAGAGCACACACAGAATACACATTCTCTCAGCAACCAAGGCTAAGTTTGAAGACCCAGAGCTCCAACTTTCCTGCTGTCCAACATACGTTCCTCTTCACTCCCCAACCCTGGAGCTTCTAAACAAGTAGAAGCAAGCATTGATTTCTAGGCGTCTTGGTGGCGGTGACCCCTTCTTTTTTCTGGTTTCTTGCTCAAGAAGGGATGGTTCATTTTCCAAAGGGCTGAGGAAAAGATCTGGGTGAGCCACCATATTCGTCTGGCTCTCCCATCAGTCAAGAGCCACTCAGCAGCCGTGTCTTCACACGAACTTCTTGTGAGAGGCCCCAGGAGTGGCCCTTCCTTCTCTGGGAAAAAGACAAGACTTATGAACAAAACAAACCCACCCCAACCCCACCATTAGCCAGCTCTTCCCAGCTCCAGACAACTTGCCTGCCTCCAAAGCAGTCGTTTTTTCCCAGGTTGCTTCGCTTTCCATAGCCACAGCTCCCTTAACACCTATAGGTGCTCAGTAAGACCATTCCACCCATCACCCTGCCCAGCGGCCTTCACAAACTGCACCCATTCCTGCTGTCCCAAAATCCAGAACTACTCTTTGGAAGGACTAAGACATAAGGAACCTTTGGGGCTTTTGAGGGGCAGCTGGCAAGTCCTTTAGTCCCGATTCAAATGGCCAATGTAAGACCTCTCCAGAATGGCAGAATCACGAACCAGCCCGCTGCTAACCCAGCCCCTTCTGTCACTGCTGGAATTACAGGCATGTGGTACCACATCCAGCATCTCCCCAAAATGTCAATGTAACGGGCTCACTAAATAAAAGACCACACTTAGTCGAATATAAATTTGTCTTTATTGAAGCAGCAGTCACATGACCTTATATCTAACCTTTAGGCCTGACAATGAGCCAGCCCTAAAAAATGGTGTTTCTGTTTGCACTAAGAGACATAACAGGTTAACATACATTATCCAGTATTGGAAATGAGCAGACTCAAACACGTGTTGGTTACATGGGTGGTACTGACCCAATGTCCACGGTGCTCATGGTTTACAAAGACTCCCAACGACCATTACTAATAAGATGGAAGTTAAAATAAATACAGCCACACCCAACCATGGACACAGTAACCAAAGACAGCAGCTTACACATGTTGTCACAACTGTCCCTTTCAGGGATATTTTCTTTCCCAAAACAGTGTCTGCAAAGCTTTCTCTACATTAAGTCCAGGGGTTTCCAAGCTGGAAGCTGCACTTCCTGTCTACACATCAGAGCAAGGTCATTTCAGAGAACGAGAGCCCTGACTTTTCTAACAAGGATTCATGTTTCCCCGGTCAGGAGTGGAGATGGCAGTGTGACTGCATGTGGCGATGGCAAGTAGTGAAGAGAGAGGGGTGGGCACTGAAATAAAGACCACACACTGGTGAAGTTTAATTTCATTTCCAGGCTAACCTACTTTTTATTTAATGCAAATTACAGTACCAGTTAACTATTTCCAAACCAAGTCACATAGAACAAAATGTATTTACAAGGGAATGGGGGGAAAGGGGAAAAAAAACATTGAGCATACTTTCCACAAAAAAGTTTATATTTAAAATGAAAAAAAAAATTCAGTCACAAAGGCATTCAAGTAGTAATGTTACACAGCGTTTGCTTTTCCTTTATATCAAGACAGATTTGCACAAGTGTTTGCAATAGTTTGTATACAACCCACAGTCCTTTATATATATATATAGTAATAATAAATTTTGTTTAGATTTGTTTTTAAGATGGAAGTGGTCACGCTAATTGGATGTGTACACAGGCCCAAGTGATCCATCGCAACACATTTATAAATGCAAATTTTACAGGCAAGCACATTTCCATATACCTATCTGTATCTGCCTGTAGACAGATATAGTTAAGAAAAAAATTTAAAAATTAACACAAGGAAGTCTACTTTGTCAAGCTAACCCCTTATGTACTGGCTGTCATTTTGCTTGTATTGTGGAGATTGCACAACGGAGCATCGGACTTGAATAAAATGGCATAACCCTGGGAAAATGATCCAGACCCCGAGGATTGCTTCTGAACACTCTCGAGGGAGACCTTCGCCTGGGACTCTCCTGTGCTTCTGTTTGTTTTCAGTGGCTTCAGTTTCTACCAGAAGAGACAGGTTTACCATAAAGGGTGCCTACTTTTCATACAGGGGAGAAACACGTTCATCTCTGGGATTAGAAAAATCAGTAGTGTAAATAGGAACCAGTCACAATTTTGATTTAAAACAAAGAAAAAATTGTAATAACAAAAACCCCAACTCTGAGAGATCTGGCGTTGGCCAAACTTTCTTTTGAAGATTCCAAAGTTAAAACCCTTGCAAAGGGAAGAGAAGGTAACAGAAATGCCAGTGTCTTTATGTCCACGGGGATAGAGAATATGGGGGGGGGTGGTCCTCTTAGGACCTCAGCATTGGCGTGGACAAGATGGCCGCGCAGGTAGACTTTGCTAAAACACAAACCTAAAAAATGGGTCTAAAAAAAAAACTAGGGACTTAAAAAAAGCGACATTATGTCATGGGAGAGAAGGTGCATTCTTCTTGCGCAATGAACTCATGATGTCTCAAAAATAGCATACCTTTGGTTTGGTAGTGATTTTTTTGTTTTTCTTCTTCTATTCAAGACACATGAAGTAGTTGGTGGCAAAACGAATACTTTTTTTTTCTTTCAAAAAGGCCATATTAGGCATAGTTAAGAAACTGAGTTTTAAAAAAAGAAACTAAAATGATATTTCATCCAGCAAGATGGTAGGAGGGAAGAAGGGGCTCAGAGTGCACTCGCAGCCCTCATGTGCAGGGCACCCCTGTGGTAACAGTATCACTGGGGCACCCAAACGTCACCAAGACAGTGATTTATTATTTAAAAAAATAAAACAAAACCAATCTTTCTCTCACTTGGGAGGGAAGTAGGTAAGGAGAGAGCGAGCACAGGAGGCTCCAGGGATCTGCTTAAGACCCACTCTAGGGCTTGGAGAAAAGATGAGCAAAATCCAATCTCTCTGACATCCTCCAGCTCTGGGGTCCTCAGTACTCCACCGAGTCCCGGGACAGACTAAGTGCGAAATGAAAGCGGTCTCTGTTACTGAGGAGGCAGACTCAGCCAGAGTCAAAACAAAGGCAAGGCTAGAATGAAGTGAGATTTCCTACATGGTTTCCTCTCCCCATTCAAACTGTGGAGTGGGCAAAGGTGCTGTTCTGTCATTACTTCAGAGGGAAAGAGGGCCACAGCGACACATGGATAAAGGAAATCAGAAAAACAAAAACAAAACAAAAAAACCCAAAACATGGAAGCGAAGGCACTCCAAACTATATAGATACACTATACATTGCTAGAGTTATTGTTACAATAATACAGGCCGGTACCTACTGTACAGAGTTAAAACTATATGGCTTTAAAAAGCTCGTCTACATTTTTGTCTGGTTATTGAACAGAATCACTGCCCTGAACAGTAACTTTTTGCTCATTAATAACAGTTCCTGGGTCCACATATTTACATACAAAACAATAAAACTTAAATTTAAAAACATTGAAAGAAAATATAATATACAAGCTTGAATTTGGTGAGGAGCTCTTAATTATTATTATTTACAAAAAGATATTCAGAGACCTGGATCTCACTTGGATAAGAGTTCTGTGATCCTGCCATGATCCTTGAGAAAGAAAAATCGTGCACCTTAGCCCTCATATACACATGCACGCGCACACACACACACACACACACACACACACACACACACACGCGCGCACGCACACACACACACACACACACACACACACACGCATGCACACACGCGCACACACACACACACAGAGAAAAGCACCTGACTTTCCTCTACTCTTCTCTTACCCCGTGTCTGGGGGTGGGGAGTATTTGCTAAAACAAGCACTGATTTTTATGGACTATAGCAAGCACACCAAGTCTGGAGTACTGTCTGTGTCTGGCTGGGCAGTTCAATCTGAAAGCAAGTTCCATTCTCAGGCCACAGACCTGCTTGCTCAGATTCTTTACAAATTCTTTCTGAAAATGGTCTTCCAAGTCGCCCCTTTCAAGGAACTATGCTGTCAAATACTTTAATTTCAGAAGTCTTTTCAAACTGGAACCATCTCGGAAGCTCTTTACAAAAAGCGCCTTTGTTTGCTTTGGGCATGCTTCCTTTCTTGTCAAGTCTGATCTAACTGGAGGTATGAGAAACCCCTTTGGTGGCCTGAAGAGATCAGCTAGCCGCACAGCCTCGAGTCAGAGTCAAATGCCTCACCAGTGTCTTTCTAGCATCAGCTCATTTTGGCAGGCCATACAACTCTCTTGGAGAGTTACACACATGGTCGGAGAGGCATGGCTAGCGCTTGTAGAAGGCTGCCAAGAAAGGCCTCTTCCTGACCACCTGGAGGGCAAGACATCACCTTGCCGCAAGGTTAGGTGACGAGGCTAAGGGAGTCAATGTCTCGTACATCACCGAGGGCTCTAGAGCCCTAGTCATCAGCTAACCTTAGCAGGTGTGCGGGGAGGGAGTGGGGAGGAAGGAAGGAGCGCTGGCCATCACTCAAGTGATCTTTAAATGTAAAAGATAACTGATTGTGCCTTAAAGATTCATAGGTCAAGTAATGGCCCATAAGCACCAAGGTTCATTTTAGAGTATATAAGGCCCACAAAGATACCAACCTTAAAATTATCAACAAACTAGTTATGAATTCTGTTCCTCACTCAAACGTAATCCTTCAATCCTCCTTGCTTTCCAAGGAATATTGCTTTTTCTTCAAAAAACAAGAGACTGATTCTTACACCATTCACTGATAAAACAAAAATAAAACTCTTAATGGTGATGGTGGGGGAACATTCTTTTCATGATTCAGTCAGTCAATTTTGATACTGTAGACAAAAAGAAAAGGCAGTATTGAATATATGTATATATAACACATATATACACATTGATATAATCAGCTTTCCTATAAAGTCAGCAGATACAAGTGACTTTATTATTTTGATGCGCGGTTTTTAATATTCCTACCATTTAAAATCATAATGGCCTATCTGACATGCATCAATAAATAAATTTAAAAAGCATGATGTTAAAAAAGCAGAAATTAAATACAGAGTCTTGATTTGGATTTAAAATTAGAGCTATGCATAAGAATGTGGCAATTCTTGCACACTTGGTTTTCAATTAAAGTAAGGGAAAACAAAGCAGGAGGCTGGCTAACAGTTCACATTACTTAGCTACGATGTGTTTTTCTAAGGGAAACAACTTTAGAAAAATCTGGACAAATTCATTCACAGTGGTGAGATCTGCCCCGGCCTGCCATCTTCCTGTCGTGTGCCTTCTGAGGCGCCCACCCAGAGCTGCTCCCTCAACGCCATCTCCAGTCTCATCCTAGGGTGCCAGCTCAAAACAACACCAAGATAAGCAGTTGGCCTTTGGTCAGGTGAACCAAGACCCACCTCAGGGCGCAACAGATGCTGCGGCGCTCTCTCCTTTGTCAGTCTTCCTAAGCCAGCAT
The DNA here is from genome assembly GCF_008632895.1 of Mastomys coucha. NCBI lineage: Eukaryota > Metazoa > Chordata > Mammalia > Rodentia > Muridae > Mastomys > Mastomys coucha. The sequence goes on along the minus strand of NW_022196894.1, from coordinate 36,170,612 downwards.
CTGCAACACTTGCACTGGTCAAGAGCAAAACAAACCTTAAGTAATCCATCTCTGATCTTCACTTAGAGCTTCAGATTTAAGTGACCTCCCTGGGCTACCAATAATACACCTTTTTTTTGTCTGTCACACCTGACATCATCATGCCAAAGGGAAGTCTTCAAATACTCAAGGATAAGTAGACATTTTACAAGTGACAGTAAGTCCCTGTTGAGTTACACCTGCTAAGCTCCCAACCAATTTCAAGCTGTGCACTCTATCAAAGTCTTACGCCAGACTTTAAAAGAAAACAAATCCAGAAAATAAACCAGCACAGAACAGGTTTTCTTCTGTTGCGGTGGGGGCATGAGGCAGGAGTCTGTTTTTTAAGGTCTACAAATAGCGGACTTCTGATTTTAAAAAGAAAAGATTGTCATGGGAGAGATTGTGTTTAGGGCTCTGCTCCTCCCCACCCAACCCTCCCCCCCCACCTCTTGGATCTCCTGAAAAGTGAGAATACAATGAAACTGGTTTGTATTTATAGATATTTTACAAGGTTAAATAAGAACAACAAATAAAAAAAATTAAACACTAAAATGAACAGGGTTTTTTTTTTTTGTTTTTGTTTTTGTTTTTTTCCTCTTTTTAATTTTCTTTCCAAACGTGACCAGTGTTGCTGAGTGGCACTCAAGTAAGTGCTGGTCTTTCCTGTGCAGCGGGCTACCTGGGGCTGTTCAGGTGGAGTTGGAAGCTGATGCGGAAGCGGCGTTATTGGTCTGTCCACGGTCTCCAGCATTAGCATCTGCAAATCCAAAGTCACGAGTGTAAGTGATGTTATGACACTGCAACGAGCACAGGTACACCCCTCACCCGCACAGTACACTGCAACGAGCACAGGTACACCCC
>NW_022196894.1:36135220-36168741 GCF_008632895.1 Mastomys coucha | reverse complement strand
AGGTACACCCCTCACCCGCACAGTACACTGCAACGAGCACAGGTACACCCCCTCACCCGCACAGTGTGGAGGCCCACAGAGCTGGCATAAATAAGGTGACCACAGAGTCCTGCTGCCGAAGCATGGAAACATCTAACTAACAGGTATAGGGCACCTGAACCAGAACTACTTTCCAAAGCCGGCAGGCAGGCTTTCCCAGCACTGAAGAGCCAGATCTAAGGCTTCAACCATGACTTCCTTAGACATGCCCTACCCAAAGGGAGTTTTCAGTTCAGTCACTTAAATTTGGTGTACTACTAATACAACATGAATTCCTATCTAGAAGACAGATCCCTTCAGGCCTTTCTTCATTTTTAAGATTCAGGCACAGGCTGCATTAAAGACATTTCAGAAGCAGGCTGGAAAACCAGAGTTACTTCAGAATTGCAATGTTCCTCACAAAAGCACCTCCCCCCCCCCCCCCCCCACAGCATTTCCTGGCTCTACATAATTGTCACTAAATGCATGGTTATCACCAAATGACACCCACTTTCAGCAAAGATGCTGGGAGGAACTGCTGTTCTATCTTACAGCCCAGGATGATGGATACCCACCTCATCCACATATAAACCAGAATTGTAGGCAGCTCTAGCCATGGTGGCTACCAGCTGATGCCTGCCAAGGTGAATACGGTAAATACGCCCCCCTAACGGCAACCTGCACATTTTGGGTAATTACTCTTTTAGCAAAGTCCTCTCTAACTACTGTCAGATGCCCTTCACAAGCTATGCCCATCAGTATATGACCTAATCCAAACCAGTCTCCCTTTCCTCTGAGTAAGTGCAAAGTCTGTTTGCATGTCACCAAGAAAAGCACAACCTTTTTATGTGATCATGTAGCTGGAAATGATTTTACTGTCTAAATAATCCACGAACATCCATGTTCCCAGATTTAAAATCCAATGATCTCATTATTTTTCTCAGCATTGTATCCAAATCATTTGATAAGGAGACTTTAACAGGTAATGATTACCAAAATCTTTTGCCAGCTGTGGTGACCATCCTTGCCTATATAGTGAGAGACCTGGTTCCACACACAAGCAAATCCTTTATATGAAAATTACAGCTCTTAATTTGTATTTTAAAGCCAATCAGTGGTGGCGCACACTTTTAATCCCAGCATTCGGGAGGCAGAGGCTGGTGGATTTCTGAGTTCGAGGTCAGCCTGGTTTACAGAGTGAGTTCCAGAACAGCGAGGGCTACACAGAGAAACCCTGTCTTAATAAATAAATAAATAAATAAATAAATAAAATAAAATAGTATTTAAAAAAAAGCATAAAACAAACACACAAAAGAAAATGGCTAGAGGCTCAATGTGGTATAGGAGCTGCTTCACAATGGGTGCTTGGGGGAAACCAGCTCATCTTTATTTCATTAAGACAGAATAGTAAATTTATAAGAGACACTTGGAGCAGTCAAACACTGTATGGGATGGAGAGAGACTAAAGCACTCTGGAAACACGTTCAGAGCTAAGCCTGCAGTAGGTCAACCATCTCTAGAAATAATGCCCACTCTTCCCCTTCTCAAGCTCCTACAGAAACCCTGCCTCCATCCCAGAACAGACCTGAGAGGGAATGTCGCAAAACAATCTGCTCTGGGAAGAGGAAGGTCATTCTGATACATTACAGCATCTCCCAAGGTGACATCAGTGATTCACGTCTCTGCACCCGTGCCCACTGCAAAGATTATAGTGTGCGATTCCTAAGGAAGGACATATAAGGCGGCTTCGACCTTATTCTCTCTACTGGATCACTTGGTGTATGAGAAGACAGCTGTTATGATGGAAAGCCCTCAACTACCTAAGATGTCCACAGAAGGCTCTAATGCATAGGAATTCGGGCACTATGGCCCAGCTGTGACGCTGGAAACGTTCTATCTATACTGACCAATGAAGCCAAAGTGACTACTAGCTACATGTGTCTACTTAGGCTGCACTTAAGTAAGAACAACATTTAGTGCCTTATTTGTTCTAAACACTTTCCAAATTTTCCAAAAACTGTAGTTACTAAAATTGTAATATTTGTACAAGTGACATATTAGTAAGGGAATATGTCAGATAATCAAATTAACCTGTGTAATGTATATACACTTGAGAACTCAAATATATTTCATTTCCCTTAATTTTTTTTTTTTTTTTTTGGTTTTTCAAGACAGAGTTTCTCTGTGTAGTCTTGGTTGTCCTGGAACTCACTCTGTAGACCAAGCTGGCCTCGAACTCAGAAATTCGCCTGCCTCTGCCTCCCAAGTGCTGGGATTAAAGGCGTGCGCTACCACTCACTGCCCGGCTCATTTCCCTTATTTTTGTCATTATGCTCTGTCAAATTCAGTCTAAAGCCAGTATGTTTGTACTTTTTAGGTTAATGGTTAGAAATCTCATGAGATATAAACAAAATTTTGGCATCCAAAACTATATTATTTATACTGCAGAGGTAATTTAGTAAGGCTACTCTCAATGGAGACAGCCTCAGTGGAAAGCAATGTCTTTGCTTATAAATTGCAGGGATTAACAGAGCTGCCCTTCACTGGAATCAAATTCAACTGAGACTAAAATCATAATTTACAACGGCAAGCTCAAAGCTCCACCTACACAGTCAGTTTTTGCTTCTCTTTTTCCTAGCACCTATTATGATTTTCATAGCTAATAATAAGGGAGAGGGAACCTTCCTTAGTGACACATCTTCAATTCTTTCCATGTTATTCCTAGAAAGAGATTTGGCACAAGATACCAAGGAAGTCATCAGTCACTGCAAAAATATAAGCAGAACATAGACGCCTGTGATCCAGCTGACCCACCAGGGCCCACGGCCTGTCAGTGAGACTGCTCATAGCCGATCTGCTGATACCAGAGGAGCTGCAGAGAGGGAGGGCGTATTCTAAGGAAGAGGCTTGATGCACATGGGGTTAGAGGAAATATTTTCTCTCTTTCTTTTTTAAGTTAATAATGAAGAAAAAAATAAATAAAAGCAGGTAAGTTCAGGTAAGGAAGTAAAATCTGAAGAACACTTAAGAAACATCCAGAATGAGCCATAAAACATTCATTATCGGAATCAAGATTTTAAATTACTTTAGGAGGCAGTGGAAATCTCCAGGTAACATTTGACTTAATAGGACAGGACATACTTTGCACACAATTTTCTAGAAACCCCACAATTTTCTAGAAGCAGCACCTACCACTCACTGCTTTTGTAAAACTAAGTTCGTTTTTCTTTTTTAAAAATTCATCTGTGTATGCATATTTGTATGTGTGCAGGAAAATGTGCATGCCATGTATATGCATGCTCAGGAATTGCATGTTTGCGCGTCAGCCTCAGAAATGCATTGACCTACTACTTTAAAACACTTTGTCACATTCTATATTTATATATTTCTTTGCTTAGAGAACACATACCTGTGTCATGGAAAACCTTGGGAGGGAGGTTGTGGATTCAGTTTGGTCCTTTCCCCACATGGACCACAGGCAATCAACAAGCACCCTTACCTACCAACAGCCTGCTTTGGGACAGGTTCTCACTGGTGGCCTGGAGCTCACCAATTAAGCTAGAACAGACAACCAAAAATCCCCAGGGACCCTTCTGTCTTTGCCTTCTTACTGCCAGATTATAAGTCTTTTAAAACAGAAATCTATTTACCTAGAAGAGCTACACACATTTGGCTGCCAAACTGGTAACATGTAAATGTGTGTAAATACATGTGCACAGTGAACCTCCCCCGCCCCCACTTTCCTGGGAAATTAAAACGTACTTTCACTGTAATGGGGAGTAGAAACTAGAACAGAGTTTTTGGAAGGCAATTTGACAGTATATATTAAAAAATTTAAAATTCCTTATTCCTTTATCATTACTCCCAAAACTATTTTAGTAACTAATTTGAAAGAATATGTAGGGCTTTATTCAAAGGTAAGTTTCAAAGCCCTTTTCAGAAGAGCAAAACAACAAAAAGCTAAACAATCCTTAAAATGCATCTCTCATGTTTAAAAGTAAGGAATGAATTATATGAATAGTAATTCATATAATTCTACAAAGCCTTAGAAATTCAATACTACTTAGTAATAGAAAAATATAGAATGTGTCTATAGTAGTTTACTTTCACACTCAAAATAGCATAAGCCCATTTAAAAGAACAGCACATCTTTCTGGCTACTCATATACAGACTAAGTCACAAAACAACATAATCTGTGATTATTTCTGCAAGCAAGAACACTGAATACATGACCCCCCCCCCCCAAATTAACTATGTATCGCTAATAGAGGAAAACAAAGAAGCTTTTAAAAAGCCACACATTTTTCTAAAATTCTACATACATTTGGGTTAAGATATAGAAAACCAGGAAAGACAGGATTAGGAAGAGAAATACAGTGAGAGCTTCCAGGGGCAATCAGTGCAGCAAACATGAATACATATTACACATGAGACTGGCAGAGACACAGCCCAGAAGGACAAGACGCAGCAGTGGCCCATGTATAGAGCACACACACAAAAGCTGCAAAATGAACATTGAGAGGAACTGTTCTTCACCATTCTTAGCCAAATAGAAAGAAATGGCCAGAGATGTACAAGATGAGAAGAATTTTGTGATAAAAATTGGAGCAAGGAGACTATGTAGTATGTTTAAAACTTAAACAGACTCTAGCAAAAATAGATTTTCAAAAACTTTAGAAAATAGGTAAGCTTGAGTCAAGAATTTTCAAAGGAGTCAGTAACAGAAGAAACAACATTCAACTATCATGTAACTCTGATCGAGTAACTGCAAATATTCTTAACTATAAAGAAAAGGGAGGAAAAAATCAATGAAAAGGGCTTTCTCTGATGAGTTCATCATTTTAGAGGATGACACATATAGTCAAAGAACTGAAAAGAACAAAGTAATCTAAGGGCAGGCCAGAATTGGTCTAGATCAGAAGGCATCAAGAGCCTTCAAGGCAGGATCTGAAGTTCAGCCCTCAGACCAGGTGAAATGATGGGGAAGACGGCTTAGTCAACTCCCTTGATTCCCTTTTTTGTAGGAAGGTTTTCAACCAGAAAGGACAAGAATCCTAATCAACAAAACTCAGTCTGAAAAAAGGGCAAGATACACTTAAAATGTCTTCAAACTCAGAACCCACAACACAAGAAACAAATCTGAAATGGATTTCCAGAATTCATTTAGTAAATATTGAAGACATTAGAAACTTCCTTGACTTTAACTCTCCCAAACAAAACTAATTAGAACAAGTTTAATTTCCATTTTTGATAGAGCTATATATATTTTTTTAAGTTGGAAAGGGGCTGAGAATTTTCCTGACAACAGAAAGTATTTCCTGAGGGTCTTTGCTGTTGTAATGATTCATGTGTAAATGGCTATTATATAAAGTTAGTTTATTACTAAGCAAACAAGAACAGTAAGCAATCTCATCTAGGTGCCTAATCTCTAGTAAGACCTGCCTAGTTCCTCATCAGTAACTGGGGTAAAGGCATACAGTCTAGTAGACCTTCTATTTATCCCTTTGCTAGATTTTGTTTAGATAGAAGAGGGATATTTATGAAGTGTGCAAGTGATATGCAAGTTATAGAAGATGAACTACCTTGTCATTTTAGAATACACCCAGGACACAATTTAACATCTTCATCAGTACTGAGAATTATCCTCAAGAGTTTGGTTGGTTGAGTATGATCTCATGTGGCTTACTGAAGAGTACAACACATACAGAAATCACTTTCAGAATGGGAGGGGCATCAACTTTATAACGGGTGATGGAAAAACGAAATTGCTCACTTTTGTCAGTAGTGGGTTCCAGTTATTGGAACAATCCTTAACAAACACGAACAATCATGAGATTGGTAATCTCTGCTCAGTAAACGATGAAAACGTAAACTGAAATCAGGAGCTTCAAAGTTATTCTCAACAGCAAGATACTTACTAAAAAAAAGTCATCTGTATCCTTTAGCCCAGCATCCTCTAGAGAGAAAGAGATGCTCTGTGTAAGACACCTCACCTTCATCATCTGCTAGTCAGCCACACGATCTTTGAAGTGTTCGTGTGAGAACTGATGGCCCACATAAAGGGTTCCCAAACACAAGGTCTGAGATGACCCTCTGAGGGTGTTGAGAAAATCTTTCTAACACATACATATCCCTAAAATTTACAGTAAGAGTTCTATATATAATTTTAAAGATATTCTTGTATCATTCAGAATCATGCTCAACTATAATGCTCCAAGACATGTATTAAAGAAAAAAATACTAAAGATGTTTTGGGGGGAGAAGTTCAACACTGATATGCTATAGTTTAAAAAATAAAATAAAAAAAAAAACCCAAAACATTTCATTCATATATTCTCCGGAAGATTGTCCAGTTAATGAAGTCTGTTACTACAGTCTTTGTTGTTATACAGAGCCTGTCTCTGTATGTAGTGGCCTTTTTCTTCTACGAAGTGTATTAGGAAGTTAAAGGCCTAAACTGGGATTAGTGACTTTAAAGTTTGTACTCTGATTGTTGTATACTGTAACATTTTCAAAGGAATTTTAATTACTGCACCTGAACACCAAACACAACAGAAGTAGTAATGAAAATACATTAATGTCATTCATGTAACAGATACACTATTTCAACCATATTCCAAAAAGTTGAGACTGTGAGATTGTGACTACAAAATTTATTAGTCTCTGGCAGCATGTGTATAGTAGAGGACTGCAATTCGATCATCAATAGGAGGAGAGGACCTCAGCCCTGTGAAAGTTCTATGCCCCAGTGTAGGGGAATGCCAGGGCCAATAAGTGGGAGAGGGTGGGGTGGCAGACATGGGGAGAGGGGAGGCAACAGGGATTTGTTCTTGTTGTTTTTGTTTGTTTCTTTGTTTTTTGGAGGGGAAACTGGGAAAGGAGAAATTTACATGTAAATAAAGAAGATATCTTTAAAAAAATTTATTAGTCAAAGTTTCTGTAGCAAGAACTAACTGTATATTCCCAAAATAATACCAATAGGATTTTAGGACTCTACCCAGTAAGTAAAGATGACTGCTTTTCCAGAAGCAGCAACAGAAAGAATTCATAAAGATCTAGGTATAGTTTTTGGCCATCAGTCTGCTTCACAGCAGTCAGGATAATCATGACCTCCTCTTGTTTTTCTGCTTCTGTACTTAGTACAGAGCTTTGCTCACAGGCCTCAAGGAAAGCTGGAAAACCCCAAGTTTTCCTCTGGCTACAAACAGGCCCACTTCTGAGGTGGCCTCTGCATCCCCCAACAAGTCTGCTCTAGACAAGCACAGCTGTGCTGTGCAGCGCATGTGTAGACCTAATGCTTTAACAGGTCAGATGGTAAGTTTAGGATTATGCCTTAGTTCTGAATTCATTTTTGTGTCTAAACCTTTTTAGATGACTGACAGGCTGCTGAAGACAGGTATTTATTTGCTTCATGAAACCTCTAAATTGCTAAATTATTTTTGATACTGAAGTTTTTATTACATGGACTTAAATCAAGAAGGCCAACTACTGTAGTAAGATAGAGGTCCACATTCTAATTCATTAAACCTATGATATGCTGGGTTATTATATGCTGGTATCATTTAGGTTGAATGACTAGAAATACTGACCTTGAAAATTTAATATTTAAAATATTTTTAGGTTCAGATATTATTCAAGTCTAGAGCTTTGGAGATTAACTGTCTATTTCTTTAAAGCTTGAAGCAGACTCAGAAATGGATTACAAAGAAATCTTTGTCTATGCCTAAATGCAATCTTTTACTATGTCTATGTGGAGATGGGAGTCTCACTTATTGAGAAGACACAGTACAAAGATATACATGCAAGCAAAACATTCACAGAAAATAAATATATCTTTAAAAGGTCACTTAAAATTTTCTAGTCTCTACTTGTTTCAATTATTGGTATTTTTGTGTGTCCATGTGGAGGTGAGGACAGCCCAGAGGTTCTTTCCTTCTACCATGTGGGCTCCTAGGATTGAACTGACGTCACCAGCTTGGGGGCAGGTACTGCTGAGTCATTTTTCTAACCCACAACTCTCATTTTTACATACATCCTAAAACAGGGATGTCCAACCTTTGAACAAAGTTGTCTTCTCTAAATGTGTCTACCACAGCTATCCTGGGACCACCTGCAGCCTTCAGGGTACAGAATAAACACACCGGGTCTAAAGTGGCTCTAAACTAGCTCATTGACAAAATATGTCAGTACAGCTGTCTGGTCTACTTCACATTAACAACAACCAATCTGATATACATGGTCAGTGATGTGTTTATTGATAGTTCATTTAACCATTCTGTCTTTGTTCTAAACAGGCAACAGCTTTAACAAAGCCAACCAACCAACCCCATGTTTCTTGTTTGTCTATTTGAGAAAGAGCCTCAAGTGCAATGTATATCAGATTGGCCTCAAATCTCAGCGTGCTGAGATTATGGAGTAGACAACCATGACCTGCTAAAATTGTTATTTTTACATTAAAAAAAATTAAACTGTATTTTGGCATAAAATGATTTCTCCAACATTACTCTAGGAGAGACTGCTCCTCATTCCGCAGACTGAGTGCTCAGCACACTAATACAACTAATGAAGGCCAGGTGACGTGAAGGGATTAGAAAACAGACTTTCTGGAAGGCAGGGCAGAATAGAGTGAATGTTTAATCTTTAATTGTCAATTTTTAAAAAGACTTAAAACTAGAGAGACACAGAACACTTTCAGAAGAGAGAAGATGAAGTTTGACCTTTACTCTGAATACTGAAACCTACACACTGATGAGAGACTTTATCACCCAACGAAAGGAACAAAAACGTCTGATTCCCTGTAGCAGGAATATCCTTATTCATTTCAATTCAGTGAAACTGATAATGTGGCAGGGTGTAGCTCCTGCTACTTGGGGGAGTGTTTTGTTTGCTTTCTGGGGGCTTTCTGAGAGGAAGTACCACCTACCAATGTACTACCTATTATATCCCTAAGTTCCCAGGCAATTGGCTCAGGAACCAGACACTCATCCTACGCTTTAGATTTAGCCTGGGGTCTTTATGAGATTCTCTTGGTTTGTTTTCTGGGTGGGGAGGGGGGAAGGGGGAGGAGGACGACAGCCCAATGGCGCTCTGATGTAAAACCAAATGTATCTTCACCATACTCTCAGCCCTTTCAATGGTTAAGATTCTATCAACATATGTCCATTCTTAAAATCAGCCTCTTTAGGGTATTAATGTAATTTACATCTGGAAGTTAGAACTAACGTGAGGTATTCTCCAATGTTCCATTTATAAAGACTGTTTTTTCCTAGAAACATCTTATACCAAGAAACCAGGACATCTCTCTACCCTGTCGGTCCCTTCTCTCCCCATTCCCCCCCACTCCCATGTGTTCATGGCTATGGCTGGCCTCTACTCCTCTCCTTCCCTTCCCCTCTCTCTGCCTTTTCTGTCTCTACTCCCTCTTCAACTACCCCCCCCAAGCCCTAAATAACCTCTATTCCATATTTAAAAAAACAAAAAAAGAAACCAGGGTATGCTTTATAAATAAAAATGTGTATGTGTGTGTGTTTATAATATTTCGGGGTTAATTCTTTGTATGCTTTAAATGGAAAGCAATGTTTTATTCTCTTTCACTCATTTGGGTGCTATCTGGTTTTGATGATTAAAGGTAATTATTCAGAGCACAGGAAACAGAGATGATGGTGTCCTTTTAAAATCAGCACGTTAGAGAACAGACCAAAAAGACCCGCTGTACTCACCTGAGGCTGCTGTGGCGTTTGTAGGTGGTGAAGCAGCTGCTTGAATCCGAGCATGAGGAGGGATAAGGATGGTGGCCAGAGGGGGGTTACTTGACAGTTCTAGAGAAACATAGACAGACATCAGAGTCCGAGTTCCACCCTCTACATGAAGTCCCTTTATAGGTAAAAATTAAAGACATGATGTTAAAACACCAGTTTATAAACTGCACCAATGAGCCAGTAATCAAGTCAGAGAGGAAGTGCACAGTCATGTGGCACAGAGCTGATAAATGTTGAGAACTAAATTTATCTTGGGCAAAGGTAGCAGTGAGAAGCTGGAGGGTGAGCCTATATACATCCTTCCTCCAATGCCCTGTCATTCTACAGCAACTGACTGTTCTGTTCGAGGGCAGAACTTAAGAGCAACAGCAAACACAAATGGGCAAATGAACAGAAAGCAGCTAAGAAAGGCAGGCAGACAGGAGTAGTGAACACAGAAATGCTTTCACCCCATTTTATATTTCCTAAGGTGAGTGGTATTGAATTTGCTGGGGAGAGTTTTTCCTGCCTGGTACTCTACCGTATAATCGGTGAGTTCCCTTTTCATCTCTCCAAGTGTCACAGTTTGAAATGATAGTGTGTGCTCACACACCTATAGGAAACTCGATCCTCCGAACTACAGTAACATCTCGACAAATTTAGGTGTATGGCACTAACTGGCAAGTTGAGAAATAAAGGAAACCCCAAGCCTAGTAAGTAGTCTGAGGGTTCCTTTTACTCCCTGTAAATTTCTTTCCCAAGTTGCTAGAAAGCAAAGTATTCTGATACAACAGTTTAAAAATGTTCAAGGGTCAAAACCTTTGCCAATAGTGATTTATTTACACTAAAGAAATACTAATTTCATACTAAATTAAGGTTCTAAATAAGACCATATTCTAGCTAAGAAAAGCAATGAACTGATACCAAGGTTCATGAAAAACTAATGGAAGAAAAAAAAAAAGCTTTAAATGCAGAAAAACAGAGTCACTGTTTGGTCAGTGAGAACACTTAGTCACACAGAAGGCTTTGTCCGGGAAGTTGTGCCCTTTTAGGGAGGAAGGAAGAGGTGTGTGTTGCTCCCACTGAACAACAAGAAAATGCTACACTGGTTCACTTGAAGCCAGGCACTGTAACAGGTCCAGATCCAGGGCTCTGAATTGCCCACCCCCAAATCTGAATCATTTGCTAACTGCTAGGATGTGTGAAAAAGTGGGTCCTGCTGACCCAAAGCTGCAGGATCTCCATGACACAGGGCAACAATAGTGTAACCAGGAGTCCTGATGAGGATCCAATATTGTTGGTGTCACAGAAGCCAGAGATCTCAAACCAGACCACTGACATTTTCAAGCAAAGATGTGTGGACAGAGAAGTATACTGTGGGACACACTGTGACACACCACAGATTTCACAATGAGGTGTCTTCTATGCTTTGATTTTTGAGGTGGTGGTGGTGGTGGTGGTTGTGTGTGTGTGTGTGTGTGTGTGTGTGTGTGTGTGTGTGTGAGAGAGAGAGAGAGAGAGAGGGATTGATTGATTTTAGGTTGCAAAAGCAAAGCAGATATGAGAGAATGGGGAGATAAACGAGACTGGGATGCATGATGTGAAACTCAAAGAATGAAAAGTTAAAAAAAAAAAAAAGTAAAACAACAATATTCTAATTGGGTCAGCAAAGGTATCTGGTAGCAGCCACACAGCCATAGCTGATTAATGCATTATGTATATGCATTCTTCATTAATTTAAAAGAAATTTATATTTGTTATCCCAAGTAAAATAAAAAGTAAAAATCTACCCACCCATTTAATAATCCACCCATTGGATATGAAGTGGTATGCTAGGTCTCAGAGTAGAGAGATCTTTAAGTGTCTTTGCTGGATCAACAGAAAACAGAGCTGGCCAAATGAACAAAAAGGCAGTCAAATCTATTAGAATGGCAGCACTTTCGAATTCAAGTTCCCTATGTGTTCACCGTCTAGAAGAAATCTGAAAGAGGACAGGTGACCAAGGAATGTAGTGGAAGAGTGTTGACAAAGCTACCTACCATGAAAGCAAACCTCCACACAAGGGGTTGGCCTCCCTCACAGCCTAAACGCCCATTCCCTCTCTTGGACTTTTTCTTTTCCAATCACTGTTGAGAGAGAGAGAGAGAGAGAGAGAGAGAGAGAGAGAGAGAGAGAGAGAGAGAGAGAGAGAGAGAGAGAGAGTGTGTGTGTGTGTGTGTGTGTGTGTGTGTGCGCGCGCACGCGCACTGGCCTTACCCAGACTCATACAGCACTCCTCCCCAGGGGCTCTCAGCACAGCGTGCATGTATTTCTTATGATTGGTCCAAGAAACACAAGTATCATTTGTGCACCAACTTTTGTGGTGCAGTAACCAGCAAACTGAACTTAGCTGTGTTGTAAGCTTTAATTAATTGTTAACAGCCACAACAATCAGAGGCAAGTTAGAAATGCCCAATAAATACCTATTACATTATCAGAAAACGGCTGTATTTACATAAAGTAGCAATGCTTCACCCATTCAAACACTCAATGAGCACCTCTCACAGGAAGCTCATGGCTTCTCTTTATTTGGTGTAGAGCAAGATGCCACTGAGAGCTTGTTTGGAGAGTGGAGAAGTCATTTATACCACTACTGCAGCTTGCTATTTATTCATAATCCCTTAACTGAACACTCTCTACTATACACACATCCTGTGGCTGACCAGGCCTCCTTCTTTAACCTCTTGAACTGCAGTTCTGTTCTAATCATCCATTAGTTGCCCAATGCTCTTAAAATCTCTCCATCTTAAAGCTGCATTTAAAAAGTTTATATATATATGATTATTCTATATAGCAAAGACATATATGTATATACATATATACGTGTATGTGTGTGTGTCTAAGACATATATCTTTCCTTTACAAAACAAGATCACCATCTGAAAACACTGCTCCAGTAGAATACAGAATATCAAATAGAACAGCACCCAGTAATTCCATGTCCTCATGCAGAAATACTGCCCAAGAATATCAGTGATTTAGAAATCATGGGAGAAAGCACTCCTGCACAGTAACAGTTCACTCTCAGAATGGCTGACAGGAATTTTTTAAAACACCAACACACATATATTCACACACACATTCTCATGAATGCATCTTAATATATTTAGTCCCACGAAAAACGATACCCAGAATATATCTGGAGTCCATCTGAATAGACAGAAAGGTTTCCCAACTACTATAATTTCCTGATACTCATAGAATCACAAAATATCTGCTTCTGATTCATCTATCCATATTATGTCCAAACACATACGTGTAATGGTTAGTTTTAAACGTCAACTTGATATAATCTAGCATAACATAGGGAAGACTGTTCTAGAGACAGCCTAGCTGAGGTAGAGCTGTGGATATAACTGTGAGGAATTATTTAAGTAAACTGATCTTTGAAGACCCAGTTTAGAAGTGTGTGGCACTGTCCTGGTTTAAGCCCTGGATTGTATTAGAGTTGAAGCAAACTAAGCAGGTGTGCATGCACGTGCTCTCTCTGATCCAGACTGCAGATATGACTGGCTGCTTCACATTCCTGAAACCCTTGCCTCCCTGCAATGTGGACCTGGAGTTAGGAGCCAAATAAACCCTTGCTCCCTTAACACTGCCTTTGTCAGGATACTTTTTCACAGTAAATGGAAAGAAAACTATGACATATAGTCTTTAAATCATGAAAAACATATCTGTAGTAGGACCATGTAGAATTGTGCTTGTATGTGATATAGAGGCAAATAAAATGGCTTTTAATACCAAAATAAAATACTCGTTCTTTTTTAAAAATGCAAATACTAGGTTGTATATAGTTAAAAAGCCTGAGCTATATTAGTCTTCTTGAACTGAGACTTTATTTTAAAACATAAGTAATATAGCTAAGCATTATAACTACAGGATGTGTGTGTATGCACGCGCATGCACATGTGTGATGCAGCTGCATATGAAAACATGTGTACACATACACAAAAACATACATGTGGGTGCCATTTCGCCTTTGGGATTACAAGTATGCACCACTAACCTTGTCTGTCTTAATATACTTAGTCTGATGAAAAATGATTCCCAGGATGTACTTACAGAGTCCACTAGACTAGATATAAGGGTTTTTTTTTTTTTTGGAGGGGGGGTGCCTCTGGGTATCAGACTCAGACCCTCATTCATACATGTCAAGCATCAAACTGGCTAAGTTATAGTCTCAGACCAAGTTTGAAAATTATCAAGGGCAGCTGATTTTACTAGATAATGAAATCTAAAAGTGACCCACTTCTAAAAGACCTTCAGTATTTTCAAGGCCATATTCTAAAGTATAAAGCCTTTCTTTTTCTTTTTTTTCTTTTTTGGCTTATGGTTGCAATTCACAAGAGAACAGATACAGGGAATGAAGGAAGCCCTGAGTGGGTGAAGTCTTGAGTGAATGTGTTGCTGACATGAGCTGTTGACATGAGGACCCCACAGCCTCAAGAATGGCAAAGACTCCCCACCACTCAGGATGAAGCTCACAGGAAAATGACAAAGCTTTCCCTTCTGGTCTATGTCCAGATGTTGATAGTGTGTACAGAAAATGCCCACCAGTGCTTTTTCTCCCTGGATGTCTGTGACCTGAAGTCTGCTCTACTATAGAGATGGCGTTACCAAGATTAGCTAAATGGTCTGCTTGATCCAGCTGTACACCATAAGTCCTGCCTTCTTGTTATCTATAGGGAGTAACCCCGTCTCCTTTTCCAAGGCATGCAATAACCCCACGTCTCTGTTCACTTCTATATAATAAACATGCTGAGCCTCAGGAGTGCAGAAATTGTTCCAGCCAGGAGCCCAGAGCACCTGACCCCAGATCCTGCCTATGTTTCAATCTGTCTGCTTTTTCTTCAGTTCCTCAACATCTTCACTGGATCCAAGTCCTCAAGGATATGAAGGACATAGCACACAGGTATTAACTTATTGAATTTTGACTCATTACAGTGTGATAAGCAGGTTAAGGTACTGTTTCCCATCCATCAGGAAGACTACTGAAAGCTAAAGGCAAGTGCTGACATGGTGTGGAGCAATTAGAACTCTTTACCTTGCTCATAGAGATGTAAGATGTTCATCTGTGGAAATAGTATGCTAGTTTCTCTAAACAGAATTATCATGTGGCTGAGCAGTGCCACAATTATTCAAACAAGCATCTGCATATAAACCATTGCAACAGTACTCAAAAGTCCATCACAGGTGGATGCCTAAGTAAATCACAGTACACAACTGCACAACGGAATACTGTTCGTCCACAAGAAGGAACGACATATTGATACATGTTCTATGGATGAAAACAGGTGAGGTGAATGAAGTCATATCATACATTACAAGAGTTCCATTTATATAAAATATCCCAAATGGGTAAATCCATGGAGACAAAAAGCAAATTGGCTGCTGCTAGGAGTGGAGAGACTAATGGGAAATTCCTGCTTCATGGGGACATGATTTCAGGAGCAAAGAAAATGTTTTGGAAGTTGATAAAGGTTTTAGCTGTATAGCACCAAGATATACAAATGACACTACACTGTTTACCTTTTAAAAAAGTTATCCTGCACAAATTTCATGTCATCTTTTTTTTAAAAAAAAAAGACCTCCAGCATCTATTGAATTGGTAACTTTAAAATTTTACTTCATTAGTAATAATAGAAGGTTTTCACCAGTGAGTAATCAAATGAATTACTTCAAGACAGCATATAAGAACAATGTAACTTAAGTCTGAGTTCTGAAATCTAATCAAATAAAAAGTTTAAGACGTATTTCACTTCACACACACAGATGGGTGCACACACACACACACACACACACACACACACACACAGTGAAGAAGGTATGCTAAATGCCAATAACTTTTCCTTTGTTAAGAAAACTAAG
Source organism: Mastomys coucha (assembly GCF_008632895.1). NCBI lineage: Eukaryota > Metazoa > Chordata > Mammalia > Rodentia > Muridae > Mastomys > Mastomys coucha. The sequence continues at coordinate 36,153,078 of NW_022196894.1, read as the reverse complement.
AAAGAGCTCCATCAACACTCTAGCGTAGCCTTTTGTCACACTGCAGCTGCCCTATAAGTAACACCTACATGACAGTTCCTGACACTTCAGGCACAGGGTGGATGCACAGAAAACAACTTGTTCCTAAGTCAGCCGTCAGCCTATCTGTGCGGCTGCTCTCATTTTCTACCATCCTTTTCAACTTTGTAATGAGGACAAATGTTTCCTCTCTTTACAGGATTACACTAAGAAGGTAGGGAACCTTCTCTAACCAACAAAGAGGCATTTCCTTTATTTGAAAATGAACATTTCCCCTATGTATTTGGATTATTCTAAATTGAATGTGGAGGGATGCATGAAATAAACGTGTAAGATTTGAGTAAATAATAATGGCATGTATGGCTTAGCTTATGACTGTCAACATTATGTGACTACCATCTGTGCTGAGGGGGTTTTAAACCATGTTTAAGAGAGTGTTCAGATGTCCTGAGACTGTTTAAAGCTGATCCAAAACTCTGAAATGTTTGGGATCCTGATTACCCTATGTTAAGCAGAACACTGAGTGAGGGTAGACTATTCAAAGAAACATTTGAATGATAGAGCTTGGAAAATGGAAGTTGTAGTAGCATGGCCAGTGGTTTTAGAATGACCCTCTACATTCAATAAAAGAAATGTCTTTTTCTCAGTCACAGAAGGCTCCCCAAACTCCCATGTATATTTCCTAGCCTGACTGATCCTTACCACTTAGTCAATTAGCACACTCACCCCTTCCTTCTCTTGTTTTATTTTGTGTTTAGTTGGTGGGGGAGGAGGAGTAAGACAATGGAAGACTGAGATGGAGACTCAGTGGTGGAAGATGATGGCTCTCTCTAGATTCACCAGAAACAACCAATGAACGAGTGCACTTGGTCTCCCTTTATATTTACTCAGCAGCAACACTTGGGGCCCAGTCCAGAAGGGATGGGACTACTTCTCTGCCTATTCCTCTTGCTTAAGTTCCTGCAGGTTTTAGGCCTTCTGGTCTCCCTTGTTGTTTTTTTTTTAAAATAAGATAATTGAGTTTAGAGAAATATAGGTATGGTTTAACTAAGAATGCCCCCCACAGGCTCATATATTTGAATGCTTAGCCATCAGGAGTAAGAATTACTTGGGAATGATTAGGAGGATGTGGCCTTCTGGAGGAAATGTGTCACTTAGACCTTTGTCTGTTTTCCCCTGCTGCCAGTGGATCAGAACCCAGAACTCTCAGCTGCTTCTCCAGCGCCTTGTTTGCCACGTGCTCCCTTTCATGATGCACTCAACCTCCGAGACTGTAAGCAAGTCCCAACTAAGTGCTTCCTTTAATAAGAATTCTGTGGTCATGGCATCTCTCAACAGCAAACAGAATTAAGACAATAGGCAAAATTCATCTCTAGGTTTTAAAAACCTGCTATAAATGCTAGAAAGCAAGAAATACTAATAGCCTACCTTTTAGATTCAAACCTAAGGGTTACACTATGGCTTAGTCTTATTAATCTAACTCTCTTAAATCACTATATATTTCTCATGTGCCCAAATTTACAAAAATCGGGACAAAAATGGACAAACCAGGACTATTCACAAACTTTCATCTATCACTACTGTTCAAAACCACACGGTTGGTATAAAAAAGTATAGGCTCTTCTTAACTTCCATGGGTACTTAATATGACTACTTATATCTATGGATTATTAATAACAAAGTGTCACTTCACATCCATTCATCAGCATCTTAGTTACTTGCATATTATTGTGACAACATATCATGACCACAGCAACTTATAGGAAAGAGTTTATTTTGGGTGTACTGTTCCAAAAAATTAGAGTCCATGACAGTGGAGTGGGGGGTGGCAGGTGGTTGGAGCAGCAGAGGAGATCTCTAACCAAGTACACAGGACATGGAAACTCAAAGCCCAACCTCAGTGGGATACTTCTCCAGCAAGGCCATACCTCCTAACCCTCCTCAAACAGCCTCCATCTGAGGACCAAATACTTAAATGCTGCAGACTCAGGGAGGACATCTCACTCAACAGTTAAAAACCAAGTGTCTGGAATTACCTTGAGTGGTAAAGTTGAAGAGTGCAGGTGTGTCTCGCCCATTTGGTAGTTTGACATTTGGGTCCCGCAATTCATCAAAAAATGAATGTGCACAAGCTTCCAGTGGTGTTAACCGGGCGGTTGGTGTGTACTCCAGTAGACGGCTACACAGGGCAATTGCCTCTGGTGGAGTTCGGGGCCGGAAGACCTGAAAGGACAAAGCAACAGGAAGATCAATTAAGCTCTATTTTAAGAATCTAATCAAACAATCCTTTGAGTACTGAGGTTAATCCTCACCATATAAAACCATGGCTACAAAATCTAGAATAAGAGAGTTAACTGCATGTGATATACCACAGTGGGGCAGACTGCTTGCTAGTCAAAAACTATGCAAGAAAAGCTCAAGAGAAAAACCTACCTCTTAAGCACAAACTAGCACAATTAAGTAAGCATGCCTATAAACTGTTTCAGGCATATAAAAGCTGAGATCTGGAGGCAAGTACAACTAGAAGGATTTTTCATAACTAAAGTTTTTACTGATATGGCAGTAAACAAGAGATTGTCTCTGGTATTCTTTTAGGTAGAACAATTCTTGACAAGGGATAGCAGCACTGTTAGTGTTTTTTTTTTTTTTAAAGAGAAGTAGTTTTAATTATACAAATGCTAATGGTTCCGTATAATTTTGATACAGAGCCTTTCACTATTCAAAGTTTCTGAAGTATCTAGACCTCCTACATAAGTTAGATCATTCACATTTGGATTTCTTTCGGTGAATAGTCCAGAGTTTTTAATTGGGCAAGAACTTAGTTTTTCAGTAAGAGTCATTAACCTCAGAAAGGTCAACTGAAGTCTAAATTGAAGCAATACAACTAATCTAATTTGCTTAAAAGAACACATAGCTTTATACTCACTGTGGCTTATACTGAACCAGCACATACAATGATGTACAGACTATTCTAAAGACAGCTAGTTAAAAACAGAAGGGGGACACAGAACCCCTGATGTTAAAGAAAATAAACCACACCCTTTGATGGAAAGAAGGCATTAACCAGAGCAGGGGTAGGGTGGGTGAGGATGGACAAAGGAGGCATGCAAATGGCAATGGGCAGGGAAGGGTTTCCACAGTAAGCACTGGGGCTGCAGACATGACAACTCCTTATCACTACAGGGCTCATTAATATTCAAGAGACTCTCTAGCACTTTCAAAATAATACTGGTCCCTTTAAAAAAAAAACTACTGCTTATTACGGAAATAGATTATTTTCCACAGAAAATGAGAAAGTGCCTTGAGAGGATCTTAAGAATTTGATCTGAAGAATTTACTTTATGGCTTGGTCAATTTATTGGCTATTTTAGAAAGTCCTGTGCAAAGTCAAAACCTCATTGTCTATGTTTTTGAGTACTATAATTTGCCTTAGCCAAGGAAATCTTAAAGCTGCTACACAATTTAAAACATTTCATTTTGCCACCCATTTATGGTCACCTCCCTCTCTCTTGTTTCCAAGTGCAAATTAAATCCAGAATGCAGAAAAGAACAACAGTAAAAACTGTCATAAAAACATCAAAGTTAGCCATGTATAGTGGCACACACTTTTAATACCAGCACTTGGGAAGCAGAAGCAGGTAGCTCTTTATGAATTCAAGGCCAGCTTGGTCTACATGTTGTCTTCCAGGACAACCTGAGCTACATACTAAGATTGTGGATCAAAACAATGAGAAAAATATTAAAATTATTGGCAGTTGTATCTATCTGACAATATATGGATTTACTTGCTAACTAATCTAAAATGTCTTGGTACTGATTATGGTATTAGGTAAGTAGATTTAAGATAGCACTTAAATGTAAAAATAACTTCTGCTAAAATTCAAGCACAGAGGACATAGACAGTAAATTATTTAAACCTACAAGTTCATGCTTGACTGTGCATGGTGGTGCGCCCCTTTAACCCCAGCACTTGGGAGGCTGAGGCAGGCAAATGTCTATGAATGTGAGACCAGTCTGGGCTACACAGTGAGTCTGAAGCCAGTAGTAGGACAGAGACATAGTGAGGCTTTGTCTCAAACACAAAACCTAAACCATGTTATAGTTATGAAGGTTTTCCTGTTAAAGTTTTAATAAGTTGGAGTTATGATTTTATTTTGGATTATTTAAAAAAATCCATTCCTGGTTATCTTTTTTGGGATTTTACTGGCTACAAGGAATCACCTATCATTTGGGTACTAAGCCAAAAACTAAAAAAAAAATTATGCCCAAAAGTCTTTATCAGAATAGATTTTTTTGAAGGCCTGCCTTTTAAAAATGTACTCATTTACTTTAAATCCTGGCTGTCCTAGAACTCACTCTGTAGACCAGACTGGTCTCGAACTCAGAAATCTGCCTGCCTCTGCCTCTCAAGTGCTGCGATTAAATTAAGAGAGCCCTCATGAGAAAAGTCTTAGTTAAGTACTCTGTGTGGATAAAGGTTAAGTGGAAAGTTATGTGAATAAAAACCTACTCTGACTATAACATGGGGCATGGTAGCATGCATGCCCTTTCCAAAATGAACAGTCTCAAGTAGACACTAGCTGTTGTAAAGACAGGACGCCACAGCTACTGAAAGATGGTCTCTAGTCCAGCTTCGGCTTCTACAAATCCCTTAACCACTGAAATAATACAGAACTTTTGGCTGCATGTAAGAATAATTAATAAAATTCATAAATTTCCATCTAGATGTCAATGGATACTGACAATCAAACTATACTGCATGAAAATCTATATTATACAGTACAAAACCAGAAACCAAATCCCCGCACTGTTTTCATTAGCACATTTCAAGAACCAACAGTTCTCAGCCTTTCCAAGGAACATTTTCCCTAGTGTTATAACACTGACCTAAAGTTAAAAAAAAAAAAAAAAAGTACATACCCGTACTCCTGGGGTGAAATGTCCTGTTCCTGATGAATCCTAAAGGTGATAATGCAGTGAAATAATCCAAACAGGGGAAGTCAATGCAAAAGAGAATAGTCCAGCAAGGAAAAATATATCCAATGTTATAAGAAATCCATGGTGTAGGGGACATAGAAAATGTTTATACAGTTATAAACGTAAGCATTCGTTTCCACAGTAGCAAGTCCAAATTTTAAAAATTATTTTACCACAAGTGTATGCAAAAAATTTTTAATTTGTGCAATGGTGAGGCACAGTAAAGAAACATTTCTTTTTTAATTTATTATGTTCCAATGCCAGTGTGTTCATTAAAAAAATACAAAACCAAAATAAGTTAAAATCAAAATGAAATCTAGAAGTAAAGTTCTCAAAGTAAAGTGGCCTTCCATGGCCTGAGTCATCACCACAGACACAGCTGGGAGGGGCACAGTGGCCTGCTTTTAAAAATGTACCTTCCCAATATGCTAAAATTTCAGTTATTTTGTCTTAGTTACACAGTATAAACATTTTTTTTTTGCTAAATTATTGGTCATGAGAGAGAAATATTAAGTATATTTAATTTACATTACTGTAAATTTCAAGCCAGATACTTTAATTTGTGTGAGCTAAGAAAGAAATCAGGCCACCGCGGATTATTCTCCTTTTTTGGATTGACTTCCCTGCTAGAAGATATTTACTGACAGTCTCACTGTATGAGGACTCCTCAGGAAACTGACATATCACCTCAGGAGTGCGGGTATAAACTTACTTTTTTCTATTGTGGGCTTTGCCCCCTCATACCCTTGCACCCATGACTTAGAAAAATTAGTAAGTATAGAGCATTCTGTCCTTTTTTGCAAAAACTTACTAAAAAATCCTTTATCTTTGAGTACAAATTCAACACAGCTTCATCTGCAAATATGCCCAATTCACCCACCAAAAGCTAAACAAAAATGTATACAATAAACAAAACAACTAAGGGACAGTCACAGTTACAGGTGACATGCAGAATAATGTACACCAACACCTAGGCAAAACGGAGCCAAATATGCAAAGGAGTTAGCAGGGTCTATTATGTCTAGGTATTGAGAACACAAAGTTGGCAGAACTCGCCAGTAGCTGTGAACTCCCTTGACTAAGCTAAGAGAATGTAACATTCTTTTAGATAGTTTCCAGTGGGGGAATTTTGCAAAAAAATAAATAATCCGCGGATTACTTTTAGTCTGCAGACTAAAATTTAGTGCATGGGATTAAAATCCGGCCCCTTCAGAATTAAAATGTTAAAACACAACCAGGTGGACAAAACCAGAAAATCATACCAAAAGAACTAACAGCATAAAGATTCAACTGGGCCAACTAACAATTAGTATGCAGACTAAATATGGCCAGGCAAGTATGCAGCAAGGCCAAAGACACCCCTTTGAAAGCTAAAATAAAAAAAGAATAAAACAAAACAAAATGAAACAAAGCAATAAAGAAAAAGAGAAAAAAGTGAAATAAAAAGAAAAAAAAAGAAAAGGAAAAAAAAAGAAAAGAATCAAATGAACCGAAACACTGACATGAACTTTTGAGTGCTTCAAATACTACCTCACCTCTGCAGCAACAGATTTTCTTAAATATAAACCAATAAGCACATCACAATTACTACTCCATAAGGGGAAAACGCTATTATAAAATTAATGTTCTCCCAAAAGTCTCTGTGGTACTGAACAAATGCAAACAAATCCTTAAGAATTATTCAAAATAAATTTGCATTTGGGTAACTCAGACAACAGAGACAAATTTCTAAGGCTGGCTATGAAAATCCACCCTGGAGCTAAGTGTTATGGCTGAAACTTGAGGCCCTACACAATGGCTGTTGAGGAAAAACCACATACACGTCAAGACCTGTGGTGAAAGCTGTTTCTCACAAGGTCCGCTTTCATCAATGCTGATGTATTATGCACCCAGCCAAAGCAATAGAAAAATGCCCACTTTTTATAATTACAGAGAGTGGAAATTAACCTAGTAGAACACACAACAAGTTACGTGTTTGTACCAAACAGCTACCTGTTATTACTTTCCATTATAAGCTTATGAAACTGATACAATTTTTATTCATTGGCAAAATATAATCCCCCAGTTCTAAAAACTGGCAAACCATGACTATTAAAGAATAAGGTCAATACTGGCTCTCAAGTAATCCAAAACTATCTGCAATTAATAAACCTAAATATAAAATTAAGTGAAATAATATCATGGGACTGAGAATAGTTATTTATGTTAATTAACAACAAAAAGAAACCAACTAAGTGGCCTTCTAAGTAGAGAATAAGTAATTCTTATTTTAAAAAATTTCCCTTATTGGTGTTTTGCATGCTTTCATACAGTCATCTAGTGATACACTGAAATATAAGGCAATCCAATCTACTACTGTGGCTGGTGGTTTGAATAAAAGTGACCCCCCCATAGGGAGTGGCACTATTAGGAAGTGTGGCCTTGCTGGAGTAGGTGTGTGGCTTTGTTGGAGGAAGTGTGTCCTTGTGGGGGCAGGCTTTGATGTCTAAGATGCTCAAGCAAGGCTCAGCAGCTCAGTCTTTTCCTTCTGCCTATAGAACTCTCAGCTCCTTCAGCATCATGTCTGCCTGCATGCCACCTTGCTTCCAGCAATAATGACAACGGACTGAAGTTCTGAAACTAAGCCAGTCCCAATGAAATGTTTTCCTTTATAAGAGTTGACACCATATCTCTTCACAGCAATAAAACCCTAAGATAACTATAAATTATTAACTTTTCCTCTAGGAAGCCACTGAAAACCAACTTTTAGAGGATTCACAAGCCAAGTAAAATTGTTACATCTGATGTCACTATCATACAGATGGATCACAAACTGAAGTAGCTCAAGCTTAATGAAGAAAGCACACAGTTGTCTAACTTTTGAGGGTTAGAAAAGTCAGATAAAAAGGCTGAGAACAAGCAGCACAAAGATCCTTTTGTAGTCACTACAAAGCTAGCCCTAGCAGTGAGTGAATTTCAACTGCCCTAATTAAATGGCATGTAAAGAAAGAGTTACAGAAAGTAACATTTCCCTTACAATGTGACTCTTCCTCTCACATCCCCATTGATGAAACATTACTGCAGACCCACACATGAGCAAGCATCACCAGTGACACTAACTCAGTTTAACTTTTCCTGGTTTATAAAGCAGCTCTGACAATCAGGCTGACTTTCCTCAGAGTACACACTTCCCTTCCATTCACTTCTCCCATCTTAAGACATCTGCCTAGCCTTTTTTTCTGTACCTCAGCAAATCACGTCTTTATGTTTGTCTTTCTTTACCTTTTAAAATTCATTTGTGTCTATATGCTTGGAGGTCAGGGGACAATTCACATGACTCAGTTACTTTCTGCCACTATGTGGGTTTCAGGGATCAAATTCAGGCCAGCCAAGCCTAGAGGTAAGGACCTTCACCAGTTGAGCCACTTCGTTGGCCTCACCTAAGCAAATCTTAACTCTGCTTCACCAGCCCTTGTCCTCTCAAGATTTATTTGTTGTTATATGTAAGCATACTGTAGCTGTCTTCAGGAATGCCAGAAGAGGGCGTCAGATCTCACTATGGATGGTTGTGAGCGACCATGTGGTTGCCGGGATTTGAACTCAGGTCCTTTGAAAGAACAGTCAGTGCTTTTAATCGCTGAGCCATCTCTCCAGGCCTGTCCTATGCCATCTTTAAGGAGACTTCTTTTACTGCCTTCCCTAAAGGTCTGGCATTTGACACGTGATAGATGTAAACAGCTTTGAACATTTACAACACACAATTTATATTACTTAAAACTAGCTTTAACTATTCAAAGGCAAGAACTGCATATTTTATTTTGTATCATTTATGGGACCCAGCATAAAACTGCTGATAAAGAATACATAATATTTAAAACAACAATGATAAATTAAAAAAAATTTGTCTTCTCCAATCTATTCCCAATCTCATCCTTTGTCCCCTCATCTTTTAAATGATTAAAAAAAATACTTCTCTAATATATATATTAATCACCCCCCCCCGTGTGTGTGTGTGTGTGTGTGCGTGTGCGTGTGTGTGTGTGTGTGTGTGTATGTTTACATGTGTGTGTCTCATGTTGGGTATCAAGCCTGGAGTCTTATATATATGCTAGGAATGTGCTGTATTACAGAGCCATGTTCCTAGTGTTAAGAGCTACATCTTCATATATGTACTTTTCAAAAATTAAATAAAAGTACACAGCCTGGAAAACAGAAAAATAAGGAAGCTATTCCCTAAGGAGACTGAGTATTAGAAAAGTAGGAGATTATGATGCTGGTACTAACAAAGAGGCAGAAAAGATTCAGCAGGGATGGTGTACACACTCACAAGGCAAGTGGTAACTGGTTACAACAGTACTCAAGGCAGAGAGTACTGAAAAACACCAATCTGATTTTCCACAAGCAATGCTGTAGATCAGAGGCAATCTTAGGAACTAACAGATATGCCAATATGGCTTTCTGTTTTCTGGAACACATGTGAATGTTGTATGTAGGTATGGGGTCTGCAAGGGAAGCTTGACCTCCATGTTCCTTTTGTGCTCTGTGGATCTCTTGGAAGACTTTTCAATAACATGATAAAAGAGAGTTGAAATGGGCAAATCTGCCAGACTAAAGGGCCATGGGAAATGTAAGGTTAGCAAGAGCCTTGAAAAACAAACAATGAGGTTTTTTGGTTAAGTTTTAAGCTAAGAGTATAGCTTACTTAGGGTAAAATGATTCCTCTGATAGTAAGGTGCCTCAAAGTCGACTTTCTGTTTCCTCTCTTAGTAGGATGGGACAACAGTGTTCATTCATCCTGAAGCACATTCTAACAAATGCAGCTTGCCAATGACTGCTTTGGCTGGATACTATTCACTGGGCAGCTTTTATAATGACTGATATTCCCACGTAATCTATGTGTATATTTAATATTTAGCTGCTGAGTATTAAATTAGTATGTCAAAAACTTGCCAACAAACATTTTTTATACCAGCACTCAAATGGATCTCCCTTAGTTTGAGAATAGCCTGTCTCAGTTTTCTCAATATTTATTTGTCTATATTTTTGAGACTATAAATTACTCACCCTGCAGAATAGTGCATTTGTAAAAATGGTATGTTTCTAGAAAGGGGATGGAGACTTAACTAGGAGTCTACTACTTGGGTTTCAGTGTGTTTTTAATTCAATGTGAGGGAATATATAGAAACAACTGAGGATCACACTGCAGCCAAGAAGGCAGGGCTCACACTCTGTGGTTTTAGAGAAGAGGGCTGTAGAGGCTTTTAAAGGAAGACAACAGAGAACAAAGGCATTCTTGCTTTTGTCTTTCCAGATCCAAAGGACAAGATGTTTTTAGAGAACATTATGTACGTTTTTTGAATGATGCTCCTGGCTTACCTAGTACAGGCTACAGGTTGCTGTGAACTACTATGATGGGAGGATAAAGGAAGAGCAACTGTACTACCTCTTCAAATCCAATTCTACATTTTTTACTTTTGAAAATCTTTTTTTTTTTTTCAATACAAGCATATTCTCACCATTTACTCAACTGGAGCCATGGAATTTCTACGTAGTATACAAATTTGTGTGTAGTAAAGAGACATCAATACAAATTTATTTATTATGGAATATACTGCATGCAGGGAAAGTCAAGTTGTCAAAGGACACTATTAATAAAGGGTTCATGGTGGTTTTAATATAAAATGAAAGAGAATTCAACAACTGTTCTATACATGGCATAGAAATGGAGATCTAAATAAAAAGGTTTTCTATTTCATTCGCACTTGGAAAGTATCCAGGGTGTAAGAGAAACGCCAGGAATCCAGGAAGGCAGAGCAAAGCTTAAACTAACTCACCATAGCTTTTTCTGTTGGCTACATTTTAAAATTAACAATTTTTCACATTTGTTCTGGCTGATACTTCCACTGTAGAGAAAGGGGAGTAGAGTAAGGGGCAGGACACACACATCACCGCTGGTGGTGCTAAGTGTAACAGATTCTGAAACATCCAGTGCAGCACTGTGTCTCTCAGCTCCACTGTGTGTCAGCATGAAGGATATGAAATACATACTCAGACTCACTAGGACTGATGTCTCAGAACATTCTCCCCTCTTCCCTTATAAAAATAATAACTACTTGATATATATATATATACATATATATACATATATATGTACATATATGTCCCTGCATTTAATATCCATAATTCCCTATTATTTTCTCCTTAACTTAATTGGATTGCAGTATATTATAAATCACTCACAGTAGACACTGACCTGTAACAATTTTGGTAGATTCAATCTACTTGGCCTCAAAATCCAAACACATCGCCTAGGATTCTCTGGGTTTAGAGCCACATCAAAGATCCCAAGTATATCTCACTTAGCTCCAAAATAAGCCTTAAATACAAAGATCCAAGATGATTTTACCAAAGATGAGTGTTTACCATGAATTTTAAAATGAAGGGGATTGGCCTCTTAGAAGAATGAAAGCCTCAATCTATATTTCTGGCACTAAAATATTATTGACATCTTTGTTTAAATAGGAAAGAAATAATGAATGTTAAGTATCATTTTTGAAGAGAGGTTATGAGAATGCTAAAGAAAATATCTGGAATCATCATGTAATTAGGAGGATAATAGAATAGGAAGAGAAGGGGAGGCAGTGTGGTGATTTGAAAAGGAATGGCACCCATAGGCTCACGTGTGTGAATGCTTGGCTCATAGAGAGTGGCACTATTAGGAGGTGTGGCCTTGTTGGAGTGGGTGTGGTCTCGCTAGAGTGGTTATGGCCTTGTTGGAGGAAGTGTGTCACTGTGGGTGCAGGATCTAAGTTTTGGATGCTCAAGCCTAGGTTCATGGGCTCACAGTTCTATTTCTGCTACCTGCAGATCAAGATGTAGACCTCTTAGCTCCCTCTTCACTCCCATGTGCTGCCATGCTCCTCGCCACAATGGTAATGGACTAAATCTGTACTGTAAGCCAGCACCAACGAAATGTTTTCCCTTGTAAGATTTGAAGAGAGCGGAGTGTCTCTTCACAACAATAAACAGTAATGAAGACAGGCAAGCATACTGACTACATACATGGAGTATGAACCATTTCCTTTATAGCCTTAAAGTACTTCGCGTCCTAAACATTTTATAATCAACTAGATGAATTTATCAATGTTATGTGGACTTTTAAATATAGGGTCTTCTTTGAACTACATACTTAAAAGTTGACTGCCTCTAACCTATTGTATCATTATCTATCTACCTACCTATGTAAATGATGTATAACATATGACCATGGCTGCAAAGATCCAGCATCAGTCACACACTCTTGCACAAACAAAAACAAGTGTTAGTTTAACACCAGACCGTGACAGCTGCTTGTGCAATTTGGATCACTAGATTCCTAGCTTTGGCTAGAGTTTCTGAATCTATAAAAAAAAGTCTGCTACAAATGAACCCCATCTGTAAATACTAACACATTCTTCCTTTTTTTTTTTTCCTCATTGCACAGTTAACCTCCTAACATAACTCCGGGTGGAAAAACTTCTGATTAGGCTTTTCTGAGGTTAGTAACATCTTATAAACATAAATTACTTTCAAAGTATGTATCCCACAAGATTAGACCTGCTTTAAAAATACTGTTTCTGAAGTACCAACAGGACAGTAAACAAGAAAAACACAACAACTATAAGAAGGTCTGTTTTGATAGTTTAAAAGAATAAAAAAAGTAAAGGTATTTTATTTGTGATAATATTGAATTATGCATCTCTATTTAAATCAAGAAATTTAGAACCTTAGGTTTTAAAAATCCTACTTGCAAATGAAAGCCCAGGCTGGAAAGTATCTACAGGCTATCAACAGGAATAATAGTATACCATCAGTAAAACACTGAGCTACAGCCACAGAGAACTGCTATATATTTGTAACTGACATAGGTCTCTGTAGCAATTCAGCTTAAGTATAATGAAAACCCCAAGATTGACTTAACTATTAGCTGGTGGACTTTCTCAAATTCATTTTCACTCACCTTTGTCCAAGGATGTGCCTTGATTTGGGGGAATTTGAATTCTGTGTAATTTGGGTTCATTTCTCTTATTTGCTCCCTTGTTGGTGTTCCTAGGACCTACATACAGAAAAGAAAATATTGTCAATTTTCTATCTACACACATATTGATGCATTGGTTTTACTAATATAATTAATTCCAAGCAGAAATAAACAACTCAATGGATTTTGTGAAAGTTTTTTTAGTTTGTATTTATAAAACCATGCTATATCATCACAGACTAATGTTCTACAGTAAGAATATTAAAAGTCTGAGTCATAAAAACATTACTAGAAAAGATTCTAGGGACTAACATACTAGTTAAGAACATAACCATCTATAACCCTAGTCCCAGGAGATCCAACAATGCCAACTGGCCTCTGAGGGCACCAAGCACTCCCATATGGCACACACATTTTTGTAAAACATCCATGTATATAAAATAAATAAATAAATAAATAAATTTAGAGAATTCAAGTAATTCCCCAGATTCCTTTCCCACTGTATCCCAAGACTGATCTTAGCTACTCTACAAAGGAAAAGTGATACTCAAATTAGCCAGGCCTAACAATGCTGTAGTCAGGTGTATGTTGGCAAATTTCATCATTTCACGCAACCACTGAATATTTAGAATATCACTACATAAAAGAAACTACCTGAAGACCTAGAGAAGACATAAAGAACAAGAGAACTCATATAGCTGTTTATTAAAACATAAACAATACAAGGCAAAATAAATTGAGCACTTCATTGCCTCTAGAGCTGGAGTAGGTATTGAATACAAGGAAGGCTGCAGAAGACAGGTCTAAGGGAGAAGCATTATGCACATAGACACACAGAAAGATGCACACAGACATACAGACAGATACACACACACACACACACACACACACACACACACAAAGGATTTTACATGTTACTCTTCGTTATTACCTTAGAGCCTAATATGAAATAGGCTTGTTTGTTTACTGAGACTGTGTCTCCATAGATGGCCCTGGCTAGCCTTAAATTCAGAGATCTTCCCAACTGCTCTGAATACTGGGCTTAAAGTCATGTATAGCACTACTGAAATAAATCTGTTGAATACTAGCTGAAATAAATCTGTTGAAATAAAATATTACACTACAAGTTAGTGACAGTTTCATAGAAGAGTGAAATAATATTATTTAATTTGCACTTGCCAACAAATAATCAGGTATAGTTTTACAAACATTCAGAACAAATGGATTTAAAAAAACAAACAAAACAAATAAAAAACCAGTCTCACTATGTAGGCCTTACTGTCCTGGAACTCACTGATTACCTGCCTGCCCTGCCTCCTGAGTGCTGGGATTAAAAGCATGCAGCACCATGTCAAAGCCAAATTGCTTAGTTTTTTTGTTGGTTTTAATTCTCTAGACATCATTAGAACTTTCATAATGCCATTGACTTTTTAATTAGGTTTTTCTTCAAAAGATACTCTTAATAAGTCGAAGACTGAGATACGCGATTGTCAAACACGTGTTTTTCAACATATCCACACTATATTAGGAACTCTAAGGATTCAGGAAACACTGAACAGACAACTGCACTCACATGCTTACTGCTTTACAATAGCCAGGATATTTAGAACGGATAGGTACAGGGAAAAATGTTATACACATACAATGGAGTATTATTCTGCCATAAGACAAATGGACTTCTGTCACCAGCAACATGAATGAAGCTAAAGGACATTATAATAAACTAAGTCAGCCACGGAAAAACAAGTTCCACATGTTCTTCTTTGGAAGCCAAAGACTGACTTGTCATATACTCAGTTTTTACATCTGTAGGAGTCTCCTTAAATACACTGCATGTTACTTTATAACGGTGGAACAAAACCTACAACAGTAATGAAATGAGGTTCCTAAGCTCTAGCTGCTGGTTGGAGTCTAACTGCTGGGTTGTTTTGTTTGGTTTTGTACCTTCAGAACATGCATTTGTTACTTTTAAGAAGCTTTAGTTATGAACTTGAAGACTATCATTAGAAATTCCTCAGCACACTTTATTTAAAACCCCACAACCTTGAATGTACTGAGGCACCTCAATGAGAAGAAGAGATCTGAACATCACAAAGTGCTTTAGATGAAATAGTGAAATAGAATCATTTTTCTAATCTTTTGATTAGATTTTAAATCTTAGAAACAAAGCTATTTCTAGGATTTTTTTTTTTTTTTTTTTTGGTTGGTGGTGGTGATTTTGATAAGCCACTTAAGATGAAACATTCGGACCAAATTTTTTATTAATGTGTATTTCTAGGCTGGGTGTGGGGGCAAATGCCTTTAATACGAGCACTTGGGAGGCAGACACAACTGGAGTTCAGGGCCATCCTTGATCCACATTGCAAGTTCTAGATCAGCTGGGCCTACACAGAGAAACTCTTGTCTTTCTACACTTGATCATGAAGGATTTTAAAATAAACTCTGGATAACTAGTGCTCTTCTGATCTACAGGTTAGTGTGTGTTTGTTTGTCTCCTAGAAAGGGTGGGAGGGAACAGTACAGGTTTGTAAGCCATGTTTGCTGTCACTATTGGCTCAGCTACTGCTTCGCAGAAGCACTCATAAGCAAAACTAAGGCATACCATGGCCACAGACTAGTCAGCCAGGGTCCTAGTTGGCTGACCAATGATCTGTTCCTAATATTTTAGGCATGAAAATGGGAGGCCCAGAATGAGTATATTTTAAGAGGTAAAAGCTAGCTAGAGAGATGAGTTATGACAGAACTGATGCTTTCCAGAGCAGCATCAGGTTCAGATATGATTTCAAAGAGTCTAATGATAAGATTTAATAGGGAAGACCTCCAGCCCAGGGATGGCACCACCCACAAGAGGCCCTACCCCCTTGATCACTAATTGAGGAAATAGCCCACAGCTGGACCTCATGAAGGCACTTCCCCAACTGAAGCTCCCTTCTATGATAACTCCAGTCTGTGTCAAGTTGACACACAAAACCAGCCAGTACAGGAAGTAAATGATTTGGTTTCTAATTTCAGTGGCTGTGAAAAATACTTAGGAGGTTGAGCTGGTGTTATTTGTATTCAAAATGCTAAATTCCATAACCCAAAATCTGTTTTTCCAAGATGAGCAGATCCTCATATATACCAGCTTTTGTTGTGTAAACCTTGACCCCTAAGTTATCCATGATTGGTTAATAAAGATGCCTACTGCCTGGGGGAGGGGGTTGCAGAAGAGAGGGAGCGGAGGAAAGGTTCCCAGCCTGGGGTCTTAGAAGAGGAGGTCATGGGGGGCTACGTCAATTGGGAGCACATGGTCATGAGTAGTAGTTGGAGTAGGCCTGTTGGAGTAAGAGTGGCCAGAGGGAACATGGCAAAAGGTATCTCCGGGTTATTGAAAGGGAAGCAGACAAACTAGCATACAGGGTTGCTATCTGCCCAGCTCTAATGTTTTAAGGCTTATTAGAAATATAAAGGTTTTGTGTCTTTTGTTTGGGAACTAAATGATCAAAGGTGGGGTAGAAACCACCAAACAACATTTAGCACAATTAGTTATCATTTACTAGAGGCTGGGACCCATGTGATTACAACAATGTCTAATCAGTAAAGCAAGCACAAGAATGTGAAATACAGGACCTGAACTGACAAAAGAGAGAAACTGGAGCTGAGGAGTAACTGTGTTGGTAAAGCAAGCCTGAAGGCATGCTGCTCTGGGAGGTGGGGCCACTGGCCAGTCAACCTGGCCTAGGCCAGTTCCAGCTCAGAGAGAGCCCTGCCTCAAACAACACAGAGGGACTGTGTCTAACAAGAAACACACCAAATTGTACTCAGGCCACCATAAGACAAAGGCACAAATGTGCAAGCACATGGACAAATGAGAAAAAGAAGACTGGTAAACTGCCTACCAATATTTATTTTTATGCCTACAGACAAATATGACTCCAACCTTAATCCGACAGTTCTCTTTGCAATAAACAATAGTAAATACACTGAGAACAAGTACCACCGAGTACTCAATGCTAACAGGGATATTTACACCATTGCCCCAAAGATGCCTGGAGAAAGAATGTGAGAGCTGGAAGATAGGGGAAGAGCTGTGAAGTGATGTCACCGGGTCTGACTCAGCCACTGCATCATGATCTCTCCTTAGCTGGGACTGGGGCTCACTGTGCTTGCCGACTGTCAATCATGGGTCTGAGGGAGGCTGATGAGGGAGGGCGCTACACAAGATTCTGAAGTAGGGGCAGTTACAGTTTATAGTTGCACTCTCCCCTAATAGGCTCCAAGAGACAGAGAGACATGGTCACTCTGGGTCACGAAAAAAAGGAAAACAACATGAATGTAGGAAAAGGACTCGTAGGGAGGAGGGGCTACTGACATGAAGATGGGGAGGTGAAGGGGAAGAGTAATTTGAATGCATTATATACTTGTTAATACAAGTTTTCAAATAAAACTAATGTAAAGGGATTAAAAAGCAAAGAATAACTGATAGAGGTCTCCATGGCTGGAACAGGTTACATGGAGGAAGATACCATGGGAGTCAAGGAAGGAGATCGGCCATATTTTCCATAACTCCTTAAGATGTTTTCCAGAAGTAAGGCAAAGAATAAGGCACAGTCTATAAAACTCTATCAGCTCCTGGGTCAGGGATGCAGCCATGGTGTGTGTGCTCGCTCAGCAGGGTGAGTCCTGAGTTTTGATTACTAGCACCAAAACAAAAACAAAAATTAAAAATGAAATAAAATTCCTTTGAACTACATCATATCACAAATGCAAACTTGAATTCTTTTGAGTTGTATGAATGTCATTTTTTTTTAAGATTTATTTAGCATTGAATCTGTAGATTGCCTTCGGTAAGATGGCCATTTTCACTATATTAATCCTGCCAATCCAT
>NW_022196894.1:36114278-36131814 GCF_008632895.1 Mastomys coucha | reverse complement strand
GGAAACTGGGAATGGAGAAATTCGCATGTAAATAAAGAAAATATCTAAAATAAAAAAAAAAAGATTTATTTAGCTTATGTATGAGTGCTCTATCTACATATATGCCTGCATGCCACAAGAGGGCATCAGATCTTAGTATTGATGGGTTGTGAGCTAATATGTGGTTGCTGGGAATTGAGCTCAGGATCTATGGAAGAACAAACTAAATAACTGAGCTATCTCTCCAGCCTGAATACATTATTTTTTCTTCTGGGTTTTTCAAGGCAGGATTTCTTTATATAGTCCTGGCTGTCCTATAATTAGCTCTGTAGACCAGGCTGGCCTCAAACGCAAGAGATTTGCCTGCCTCTGCCTAGAAAGTTCTGGGATTAAAGGCATGCAACTGCCTGGCTATGATCTTTACTAGTAAAATAAAAATAAACAAAATATAGCAAATTGTAAAATAATTAACAGTTAAACAGACTTGACAACTTGAAAAAAAGCTCATTTAAATAAAACTGACTCCTGATGGAAATTCAAGTTAGTAAACACAATATCATAAACTATTAATAATATGTCTTCAGTAATAAAATATGAAAGATCACAGTTATCTAACTGGCTATTGAGATCATAAATATACTGTGTAAAATTAAATAATCAAGGAAATCACTTTTAAGGTTTCTGTAGCTGTAGACGTAGACTAGACATATCTGACAGACTCATGTTTAGGTATGCACACATGACATATGATGCCAAAAGATCATAAAAGTGTAATGTTCATTCAAAGTGTTTTTGTAACCAAAGGTCTAACTGTACAGAGTATGGTTGCTGTGGAAACTTCAACAGGGAGCTGCCATGTTAAAGCAGTCAAATATAAGCAAAAGCTATGGTTAACTTCTGTGCAACTGCAATTCAGGAGGTAAGGAATGAAGGACAGTGATTTGTGTATTTAAAAGGGAGGTGGTGATGGTTTGGGGGAGACACTGTACCACAGAATTCTATTTCTAGCCATTTTTGAAGTACTAGTGTAACTGACTTCCAGGAATAAAGAAGTTAAGGAGAAACAAACAAACAAAAACCATGGCAACCAGAGAATCAAAAAATGAACAGCTCTGAAGTCAGAAAATACAAGCAAGAAGTGGGTGGGACAGTCAAGTCAAAACACTCCAGAAAGGAAAGATGACAGCACTGGTATACAAGAACACTGAACTAGCTATTGTAAGAGGGAATGAGAGAGAATGGAGAAATACATGGAGTGCACATTTACTACAGGGTGTAAAACGTAAAGCTCACTAGAGGGAGACAAACAGCAAGCTAGACACAGAGAAGGACCCAGGGAATGAAAAATAGCAGAGAAACAACTGGAGCTGAAGCCTGAAGGAAGGACTAAAGCACTCCCCACTCCCTACTCAACAAGCACTCCCAAACATTTTTGCCTCTTATTTTTTGGACTTTATGAATGAGTACATGCATGCATGTATGCATACATACATACATACTGAGATATCATGCAGATAGGACCCAAGTTTAAACAAAAAGTTCTCTTATATTCCATCTGCACCTTACATAAGCTAAAAAAATTTTATAGAAGATTTTCAATGTGTCTGCATTTTTACTGCAACCCATTGTATGAGGTCAAGTGTAGTGTTTATTTGTGAATGCTGGTGCTAAAAAAACCCTCAGACTTTGAATATTTCATATTTTCTATGTTTGGATTAAGGATGCTCAACCATATAGCTAATATATATACACATATGTATATATGTGTATGTGTATATATATATGTGTGTGTGCATGTATATGTACTTTAGCTGAGAAAAGAGTAAAGAATTAAGGGTTAAAAAAAAACAGATACAAAACCAAAAATTGTTTAAAAAACTACAATCTAAAATTTTTTTCTAATTTGATAAATACCATGCATGGTTCACAATCTAAGAGACTCAAGAAAACCCAACTACCATAAGCAATAACATCATGTCAAGACATAGTAGATAAAAATCATTAAAGGGAATATTTAGAAGTATATTAAAGGAAATTAGGGGAGGAAAAGTGAGGCTTTTAATAGGTAGAGAGGATAATACAGAAAAAAGAGGACAAAGGGATTAAATAACAAGGATATTAACAAAAATTATTTAAAAATGTAATTTTAAAAATTAAATGATAAGGGAGCAGCAGGGAGTTGGTTCAGTGAGTAGGAGCACTTGCTGTTCTTAAGAGGACTGGGGTTCAATTCCCAGCACCCACATGGCAGCTCACAACCATTCCTAACTCCAGTCCTAGAGGATCCAAAACCCTCTTCTACCCTTGGCGAACAGCAGGCACACACATGGTGCACTGACATGCATGCAGGCAAAACACTCCAACACAGGTATTAGAGATATTAGTTATACTACAAAGGATGAGAAGGAGATATAGCCAACATTAGGTTGTATGTGAGGCAGTACATCATCATATCATTATTTAAAAATACCAACTTTAAAGAGCTGTATTTTTAATCCTAGAACAATCTCTAAACAACACAGGAAACTATAACTTAAAAAGTCATGACAGTTAATCCTTACTGTTGCCTGGACAGTACTGATTTACTATGAGCAAGGGGTTTTACTATGAGTGGCTTCCATGAGCTGGGGTCCTGGGTGAACTAGAGGAGAAAGCGAGCTAAACCATGGCATCCATGCTCTGCTTCTGGGCCAGGAATGGAGTGTGAAGGCTGCCTCAGGCTCCTGAGGCCGTGCCTTCCCTGCCTTGCCTGGACTGTGTCCCCTGACTGGGAGACAAAACAAATCCTTCCGTTACTGTCAGGCATTTTGTCTAGGCAATAAGAAAAATAAATAATAAACAAGCCAACAGGAGCAAGGCCTGGCAGCTCATACCTATAATCCCTGCACTTAGGAGGCTGAGGCAGGACTTCCAAGTCTGATAACAGACAGGGTTACAAAACAAGCTCAAGGGCAGGTAGGGTTATACAGCAATTCCCTACCTCAAACTTAAAACAAAGCCAATAGAGCCCCTGAAGCCACTGACACAATAAAGGCACCAGGGCCGACATAAATCATACAACATAAATTAAGAACTCTTGAAAACACCTTGATGGAGAGCGAGGACCTGGTGTTTACGTAAGAAAATCCAGGAGGCAGATGGGACAGAAGCAAATTCTATTCACACTGGCAGCTAAGGTAGAAAACAGTATGCTGATAGAAATAAGAACTGCTTAGGGAACAAATGTCTAGACAAAAATCTAAAACCTAGGGAGACCCTATGACAACAGAGGGAAGCCAATACCACAAGTAAAAGACATTTTAATAGCTAGTACAGCTCCACTTTGGAAGGTCTAGTTGTCACATTAATTTTTAATAGGTTTAGAGAGCACTTTTACCTGATTTACCTCAGCTAATGTTTTGAAATTGGACAGTTTAATTTTTTCACTTTATGGATGGCATGTTTAATATCACTTCAGAAACAGAATGTTCAGTTGGATTTTAAGAAATAATAGGATTACTATTTTAATCTACAAGAAACTTTGGTGAAAGATAACCATTCACAAAAAAGAATACTTATTTATGACTTCCTTACAAATTGAGTCCCTCAACAACTTGAACTAGTTACTTTTGTTTTATGCACTTTTCTCTAAGCATGGAATTTCAATGCCCTAGTGAGCTTTTAATTGCTAACTTAAAAGTCACCTGAGAAAGGAGTCTCAACTGACGAATGGCTTGGATGAGACTGGCCTGTGGGAGTGCCTATAGGGTATTATCCAGGACTATTTAACTGATACAGGAAAGTCCAGCCCAGTGAGGGAGGCACCACTCACTGGACAGGTGGGTCCTGGGCTGTGGAAGAAAGCCAGCTAAGCATGGATCTGCCAGTGAGCCACCAAGCAGCATCCTTCCAAGTTTCTGCTGTACATCTTTAGCTATGAATGAGCTTTCTGGTCAGTGGTAATGCTGTGTGCGGATGCAGCAAACAGGCTTGTCATCAAGTTCTTCTCCTGAGTTTCCGCAATGATAGAATGTGACTTGGAAGTGTAAGCCAAATAAATTCTTTTTCCCTAAGGAGCTTTTGTTCAGAATAATTATGACTAAGACAAAATTCTATGCAAAAAGTACCTTTCCTTTTGCCCATCATTCTAAAACATAGAGATGGGCAGAAATATGGAAAAATCAGGGATCTGTCTGCTACATCCCTTTGGGATGTTTGTTCATACCTTAAACAAAATCAATTCAGCTAGATATGGTACTCTCTACATTTCTTACAACATTTTTTTACCTACTACATTTCTTACAACATTTTTTTACTTACTAGTTACAAATTGACCTCATATGGAAAACATCAAAACAGATGCTGAACTGATATCTTCAAGTAAATAAATAAGCAAACACCACAGAAAAAAAAAAAACTCTGAAAAGGGTGTGTCTTACATAGGTTTTTAAAAAACAATTTTCTTAATTTCTGAGATAATTCTATCATTCTCCCCTTCCCTTTTCTCTCTCCAAACCTTACCACTTACCTCCCACCCCCTTCAAACTTCATGGCCTCTTTTTCTTTAACCATTGTTATACATGCATGCAGCATGCACACATACACACTCAGACGGTGCGGGGAGGCATGTAAGAGTGCTCAGTCTGAATGACGTTACTTGTCGTATGCATTTTCAGGGATAACTACTTGGATTGGACACAATTAAGTGTGATCTTCCTGGAGAGAACTGTTTCTCTGCTCTCAGCACTCCTCAGCTGCCAGTAGTTCTTAATCTTGGGCTGAGGTCTCCTGAGCTTCCCTCCATGGCTGTCTAAAACTGACCTGAACAAGGACTATACTACATTACCAGAACAATAGACAGAACAACTACAATACAATACAACGCATGCAATGCAATACAACTACAATACTCAGGAGGCATTAGTTGCTTTTTTATAGCTCAACACCAGAGGGCACCAAACTTCAACAAAGGAGCTGCAGGTGTAGCCAGTTTTGTTTAAGCTACTGTGTAGTAAAGAAGCTGTATTAGAAATGTTAGGCCTCTGCTTAGAATTCTACAGTGCCTTTCTAACTCCCTAGAACATAGTATACGCCTACTGCCCACAGCTCTAGATTCCTCTTTCCTGGTACATTCATAATCTATCAACCCTGTCGTTCACAACCACAAGCTGGATTTAAAACACACAACAGACCTGTTTTCAGGTAAACAGCTAAGCATTGCCTTCCTCTTTAAATATGGATGCGCTTCCATGGTGAAGACTCAGTTCAAGGCTTAGTTTCTTAAGAAGAAGCCTTTCCAGATAGCACTACCTCTAACAGAAATCCAGCGTCTGCACCCTGCTCACCCTGTTCAGCTACCTGAGATGACACCGCCCACTCCTTGGTCTCTTGTTTCCTCTCAACCTACCTTAGTGCTGCTTCAGTTCAAGAACTTCTACATTCCAGGCCCAATTCCAATGCAAAATCCTTCACTAACTCAATACATGTGGTTAAAAGGGTGTATACACTGAAAGACATATTAAAAGGAAAAGGGGTGTGCTGGCTAGATCTTTGTCAACATGACATAAGATAGTGCCATTTGGAAAGAGGGACTCTCAATAAAAAAAAAAAGACCTCCATAAGACTAGCCTGTAGAGAAGTCTAAAGTGCATTTTCCATGGTTGAAGATTGAAATGGGAGGGCCCATGACATTGTGGGTGGTGCTACCACTGGGCTGGTGGTTCTATGTGATATAAGAAAGCAGGCTGAGCAAGCCACAGTGAACAATCCAGTAAGCAGCACACCTCCATGGCCTCTGCTTCAGTTCCTGCCTCTAGGATCCTGCCTTGAGTTTTGGCCCTGACTTCCTTCAGTGATGGAGTGTGGCCTGAGAACTGTAAGCTGATATAAAGCACATCACCATCCGTTTACTCAATGATGACACAGGCTGGTGTCATTCATCTTCGCTACCGCAAACAATGCTGCAATGACTATGTTAAAGTACAGCTTTCACACTCTCAAGTACTTGACATAGATACCTATGTGGGAGGGGGCTTCATTATGCTATAAACAAACATTTGTCTTCTAAGAAACCTCCAAATGTGTTCTTCACACTGTCTGTACTAATTCACAGTTCCATGTATTGTATAAATGTTCACTCCTCCACAAAAGTTAGTAAGATAGATTCCAACTTTACTCTTCTGAACATATCCAGTAGTCCTTAGACTACTTATACTATTGCCTGTAATTACCATTTTCTCCCAATGAATTGTCTTGGAATACATGTGAAAAAAAATCGGCCACAAATGCAAAGATTTATTTCTTGTCTCTCAATTATATTCCATTTCTACACTCATGCAAGTTCTACATTCTCTTAATTACTGTAACTGTAATTGTATGATTAGTTTTGACACTAGGAAATGAAAGCCTTCTATTCTTTATCAGAACTGCTTTAGCTATCAGCCTTTGCTTCATAAATAAATTCATTCTTGGAAACAAGTACTATCCTCCTCTAAAAAGGTAACTATTCTGTAACTATATAAAAAACACTGAGCATCAAAGTGAAACCATTCATCTGCTATATACTTGCAGAAACAAAACATTAAAAAAAAACTAGGTGAATCTCAGTCTAGGCAGAATATTCAAGAAAGGGGAATGTCTGAAAATCTTGGATTAAACAAAGCCCCATATGAACAATATTTCTGTTTCTGCAACTTTAAAAGTAGGAACCAGAGTGGTTAAGGACACCAAAGAAAACTGACAGGGGCTGTGGAGAAGGAGCATGCATGGGTCTGACTAGGTCCTCTGCATATACATTATGGTTCTGTCCCTTGGTCTTCTTGTGAGACTGACTCCTAATAGTGGGAGGAGGGATTATCTCTGACTCTTCTGACTGGATTTGGGATCCTTTTCCTCCTACTGGGTTGCTCACCCCAGCTTAGTATGAGGAGATGTGCCCAGTCTTATTACAACCTGCTAGTGTTTGGTTGATATCCATGGGAGGCCTGCTCTGTTCTTAAATTCTGAGGAGTTGATGGAATTGGGGAAGAGGGAGCGACTGGGAGGAAAAGAGGGAGGGGAAGCTGAAGTTGAGATTTAATGTAAGAGAGAATGATAATAAAAAAGTATCACTCCCTCTGAGATACACAGGAGGTCTCTGTATCTAATGCCTAGTTCTTATTTCTTTTAAGAACTGAATACCAGTTAAATAATCCTAGTGTAATACCAGAGCTAGGATTTCTTTCATTTCTCTTATATGTACCATATACATATATTTAAAAAGTATAAACTGTTTCATAAATACTGAAGAGTACAAAAAAAGTACTTTTGTACACTTGTCCTTATATGATTTCTACTACTTGTTTCTAATTATAAGAAAGCAGTATTGTTGAAAAGATTAAGGGTTCAGTCTGACGTTAAAAATGGCTGCCAAGGATCTCAAAGTACAAGGCCAGCCTTGTCTATAGAGTGAGTTCCAAGATAACTAGGGCTACATAGAAAAACTGTTGTCTCAAAAAAGAACATAACGGGCTAGAGAGATGGCTCAGTGGTTAAGAGTACTGACTGCTCTTCTAGAGGTCCTGAGTTCAATTCCCAGCAACTACATGGGGGCTTACAACCATATGTAATGGGATCTGATGCCCTCTTCTGATGTAACTGAGAAAAGTGATAGTGTACTCATATACATAAATAAGTAAGTAAATAAATCTTTAAAAGACATTAAAAAAACACAACACAACACAACAAAAAGATAAATTACCATAGTGGTCTCAGTTGTGAAACCCAATTCCACAGAGTTAAGGAAGATGATAAATCACCAACCTCTTCAACTACATTTGGAGCCAATAACATCGAATCCCTATTTTTCCTTATATTAAAAGGAAAAGCAATTTTGAATTATGACACAAATTATTATGATCAAATTATCTTAAAATAATTTGATCATGGTGCTGGAAAGGTGTCTTAGCAATTAATAGCACAGGCTGTTCTTCCAGAGGATCCAGGTTTGATTCCCAGAACCCATGTGGCAGCAGCTCACAATGATCTGATCTGATAACCTCCCAGTTCGAGAATCCAAATGATCCAACATCTTCTTCTGGCCTCGGAGAGCAGTATGAACACATGGAATACACAAATGCACACACAGGAAAAAAATCCATTCAAAAAAATTAGATCTTTAAGAAAGGAAACCAATGGGTTTTTTCTCCCAACCTGCTCTATAGCACAGCTTGCTAAATGACCTACAACCCCTTTCTCCTTTTTTATCCTGTTTGCTTGTACATGAAGGCTCAAGGCTAGGTAGATATCAGCAATTATCCTTAGTCACTACTCTACTGCATTCATTTAAGCAGAGTCTCAATCAAACTGAGCTTGTGGACCTGCTCTGGGCTCCCGGGGGGAGCCAGGTCCAGGCAACATTCATGTGGGTCTCTGGGGAGCTGGCTCTACTTCTAAGGCTTGCACTTCTCAGTCATGTCCCCAGCCTCCTTTCCCACCATGGAAAGGTGTTGCTCTGTGTGCTTTGTGTGTGTGTGCTTTGTGTGTAACATTTTTGGTTCAAAAGTGCAAAAGTGTAAATCAACCATCTCACCTTTATTATTTCCACCAACTGATCCACACCACTGTCCCCAGGAAATATTGGTTGTCCTAGCAACAATTCAGCCAACACACAGCCTGCAGACCATACATCTGAAGAAAGAACAAAAGAAAGGTTTATCACACTAAATTTGAAGTGAAATGTATATTTAACTTAGATCACATAGTATTGATTATATACAAATATGACAATAATTTAGTCAAAATCAGTGATGGTTTCATTCCAAATATTGTTAAATTTTTTTTTCAAAAAAGTATCTATGCATATACTTGATTGAACTCTTTTTATTTTTTAATAAGTATTTTTTATAAGTATTCAACTTTCACAAATGCCTGAGAAAGAGTGGAAAGAGAGAGAGACAGAGACTGACTCAGTACATGTAGCCCTGGGTTGGCTGGATTCACAGAGAGCTGCCTGCCTCGGCCTCCTGTGTACTCACCCAAGTCTTCTGTACGACTGTGTCTTACACAGTCTTAAAAAGCAAGACCTGGCTATAAATACAGCTTATCCAGTAAGAAAGCCTACTTGCTGCTCTTGCAGAGAACCTAGGTCAATTCTCAGCACGCATAGAATGGCTCCCAGCTATCTGTATCCCCAGTTCTAAGAGATTTGACACCCTCTTCTGACAGCCACAGTCACTAATGTATGCACGTGGTATGCATACATACATGCAGGCCAAACACACCCATAAAACAAATTTAAAAGGCAAGTATCTTAGATCCAAATCCATGTTTTCTATACTGTGTCAGGTGATTTAGCTGTGATTATTTTAGAAGGACTGTTCATATTTTTACAGACCCTGGCACAACTCAATCTATTATCTTGTGTATAAATTATATATAGTAACTAGTATCAAACATTTGAATAGAACACTAATCAATTACTGTATCCAATGGTATTACTAAGGACAAAGGACTAAAATTTGCTCCTGCAGACAGCTGAATTAATAAACATAGGAAAGAATGTCACCTACAGTACTTGAGTAACATTTTATTTGACTCCTCACAGCAACTATGAAGAGTAGGCAGAATCAGGATCTCCATGTGTCAGTTCAGACATTCTGTTTGTTTTCTCCAGTCAGCTTCTCTGCAGCACTTCTCACTTATCCAGTCACATAAAGCCACAGGTTGACAGCAGCACACATGGCACCACGCACACTCCCTCCCTCCTCTCCTGTGGCAGGTTTCATCAAGTGTGTTCTGTAGAGCCCTAAGTGTTCTGGACATTTTCAGGTCCTAGAGCATAAAGCTATTTCCATACAACTTTACACCAACAGCACAAACAATAAAATGTCCTAGTGTGTAGAAAGCAGCTGCTGTCAGTGAAAAGATGCTTTGGCATACTGCCCTTTCAGGAAAGAAAAAGCATAATGTGCTGCTGTGCGTATCAGAGAGACAAAACACTCCTCTAAATCAGCCTGATTTTGTTGTTATTTGGGATTTTTTCCCTGACCTCCCCCCCGACTATGGGGGTTTTCCTGGGGGAGGAGTGTAATATGTATGCTTTATTTATTTATTTATTTATTTATTTATTTATTTATTTATTTATTTTTAGGACTAACGGGTTCTGATCAGAAACAAAGTGTAAAGGGCTATGGAGGTAATTTATAGTAAAGAGACCTGAAGACAGGATGGTGTCAGACTCACGGGTCAGCGAGTCCAGCCACATCAGTGAAGTCCAGGTTCAGTGAGACACCCCGCCTCCAAGATAGTGCAGAGCAATGGAGGAAGATACCTGACATCACCCTCAGCTCACACCTCCCACCCCATGATAAAAACATTAAATCAACTGGTGTTTTCTCTTATGAGAGATGTGTTTTTGTCTGCTAACATAGCAACTGCACTAGAACAGGTTAAGAAAAACAGGTCAATGAAGATTTCAACTGTCCAATCCTTCTATCGTTAAACATCTCCAGTGAAACTTTTAAATAACCTAGAAAGCTAATGAATTAAGTTGGTCGGAAATTAAGCAATGTATCATTATAGGAACTCAGAAATATGATTGCCCTATTAACTATAAATATTAACATTTTAAAAGTAACATTATTAATTAACAAGTTTTCTAAGTAGTTTAGGCTCAGAAGCAAACATTTCAGGAGAACTAGAGAACTCGTATAGAACCATTAGTTAATTCAGGAGACAGAGGTTCCTTAAATGCAGCTGTGACTGAGCTCCTACACATGCTGTGACACATGTCATTTTTGCCATCCATCCCAACCTCAGTAACATTTCTACAAGATTACCAACAATTATTTGAAACTTTAGGGTCAGACAAATACACTAAGAAACTACAATGCAAAATAATACTTTTATAATTCTAATACTAAAAAAGCACAAAAACAGAAAAAGCATGAATTCAAAAATGTAAAAAAGAAAATTAACTCTATTCATTTCTGCAGCCCTGCCCTTGCTGTGTAGGAGAACTGGTAAGAACCAGAGTGCAGTTAACAGTCACTCCCACTGCACCCAGCCCCAGCACTTACCTATACTGGACGTGTAATCGGTAGCTCCAAAGATCAACTCTGGTGCCCTGTAGTACCGAGAACAGATATATGAAACGTTGGGCTCTCCACGGACCAGCTGCTTTGCACTGATGGAAAAATAAAAATAAAAAACAATCTTTAAATCTATACCTTAAAGAAATGAATACTCTTACATTCACATACCACATGTTCATCTAAACCTTGTAAGACTGCAATAATGCAACACACTTGAAACTATTTCCAACAAAAAGAAATATACAATTTCATCAAATTGATATCTAAAAAAGTGATTTTTAAAGTGAGCATTTGTCAGGTGTTAGCTAAGGAACAAAGAGATTAAAAAATTACAAAAGGATACACATGTTCAATTTCTTCTGGTTCCTCATTTCCTAAATTCTACTGAAATATTAAGTAACTGACAGGCATGGTGATGCGCACCTTTAATCCCACCACTCAGGAGGCAGAGATAGATGAATCTCTCTGAGATAGAGGCTGCTTTGTAGTGAATTCTAGGCCAGCAAGGGCTATACAGTGAAACCCTGTCTCAAAAATACTAAATAATTAAATAAAATATAAAGAAGGGCAGGAAGTTAAAAAGTAGCCTTCTCCAACAAAAGAATGTTACCAGATCAGGCGAATATAACAATATCCCTCACCTACATGCTTTTAAAAAAAGGGTGAAGGATCTAGCCATTCTGTTCAACCTGGACTTCTGACTCAGGATGACCAGCTCAGCCTTACACAGCCAACTCACGCATGCTTCCACATTCTAGTCGATTTACTGTTTAAACACCTACTGCTAAACAAACTGCGAAAGGCCTTCGACTTCAGGAAAAAATGACTTGGACCCTATTAACTCCATCTCTGCAGCGCCAAATTTATATATCACAACCTTCCTCCTAAAGTAGTTTACAGTAGTTACAGTATATACTTTGAACATTAAAGTGAGTCACAGTACTCTTGAAATGTCTCTTTAGGTAAGCCCATCTCAAATATGCAGGCCACTCACTCTAGGACTTGTTCTGACTGCAGCATCAGATACAGGGGAAAAAAATACATTCAACAAAACCAAACGAACAAAGAGAAAAAAACAAAACAAACAAACGCCAAAAAAGGTGGAAATCTGAGGTAATGGTGCAGGAGGAGGGGACACAGAGAGGTGAGACTGCTCATTCAGTCTTGAGGGGACAGGGAGTGTTCCTTCCCTTCAATTTACTTCTAGTCAACGATGACTCCAAACCTGCTTTGTTTTTCCTTTCATTATCCATTTCAAATTTTAACCTTTGTAGGCTCAAGTAAAACAGCATTTATTAACAACAGTAATAATTAGCTATATTAATAACAGTAAGGTTTTCAGACTCAAAAAATCAAGACACTTAGGTTTAGTGTACTATATAATGGATTTTTCTATTTTCAGAAGTGCATTCTGGGGCTTGGGATAGCTCCTTGAAAAAACAGCTGTCTGGGATGCAGGAGGTTAGACTCCAAGTCTCAAACAAACGAGCAATAGGACTTGGTGGATGCAGACGGTTAAACTCCAGCTCTCAAAAAACCAACAGCAGGACAACAGCAGGACTCAGTGGCCCATGCTACCCCCCATTCTCAGCACTCTACAGGAAGGCAGAGGTAGCAAGCTGCTACGACAGCAAGGGCTACAGAGACCCTGTCTCAAAAACCAACCAAACAGGTACATTTTTAACGGATAAAACGGATTCCTAAAATAGAAACTTCGCAATAACTCAAAATTATCTAACTGAAAGCTTTGACAGCCTGTATACTCTTTTCCCTCATTACCAATGAAGCTAACTTTTTCTTTTGCAGGTGAGAGGTTGACTGCCTTAAAGTGGTCTCACCTAAGGTTGGTCCTTAGACACCCCATTTAGCCTCTATAAAATGGGGGTTTTTCATACCCCATTTCAGCTACTGTCAGACCTGGTACACCTTGTTAAAAATAATTATGAAGAAAATAAGGCTGTTTTGTTAAGTTTCCACCTTAAGTGTCTCCAAAGTCCTTCCTCAGAGTTGTTAAAGAATGAACCATTTCACACCTGGGAAAGCCCCCTTTCAAATGTAGCAGAGCACAGCTACTTTCCATCCCAAGAGTGCCAGTGTTAACAGTGCTCTTGATACAGTGAGGAAAGGAACTTGAACTTGGTGGCTCTTGCGGGACTTGGCAGTTACTCTCCACAGTAACAGACCTCATGTGATTTGGGGAACCCTTTCATACATGAAATAAGCAGTAGCACACAATTCAACCATCAAATAAAAGCGTTAGTGTGTATTTTCACCTGAGCCACAGCCTGCAAAGTGGTGAGATCCTGGGATAGGGTTTGTTAAGTAGGAATGGTTTGGAAGAAACTGCAGAATGAGACGAAACATTAACTGACAGCAGACTGGCTTGGTTTTTCCAAATACCTCCCTACACCTGTGGAAAATGTACACGATCTAATCTGTGGTTTGGTGTAGATGTCTATATAAAGAGGAAGGAGTACAGACACCAGCAGGTACGAGTCAATATATAATCTGTGGTGCTAAACTGGAAAAGAAGAATTCTAACAAGGATGAAAAAGCACCCAAATTATAATGAGAAATGTCTCAGAAGAAAGAGTAGAGGTTACCACTGGTGGTTATAGCAGAATGGAAGAAGGAATATGATGGTCTCTCCTACGGTGGATATAGGCTTGACTGCATTTTGGGAGGCTTATAGCTACTTACTACAAAAAGAGAAAGCATGAGGGTTTTACTACTAGTAACAATATATGACCAAGAAATTAGTGGTTTAAAAAAAAAAATCAAACTTGTTAGAATCTGCAAAAAATAAGGAAGCAATGAAAAATATAAATATTAAATATTAAGTAATAGAGAAAAATACTGCTTCTCAGTATTTTAATGTACTCCTGTAGAAGTTAAGTGTGAAGTTAAAGGAATATATATAAATGTGTAATAACTTAAAAAATCTATTTGTAATGAAGATGGAACAGATATACATATTACATAAACTCAAGGAATGCTGAAGAACAATCAATGAATGTAAGTTTCCCAAGTACATAATAATCCTAAAACATCCCATCCCGGATAATCATGAATGGGATATTACATATCAACTCAGAAATAGGCCACATTTATTATGTGTGTGTTTGTACACAAGTAGTCACAAAAGCGGTTTAAAAACAAAAGCTACCATGTATACATTACTGACTTGACAGTGGCTTTCTTTTTGCACAGAGTCTCACTACATGGCTTAGACAAGCCTCAAACTAATGACTTCCCATACCTTAGTCTCCTGAGTGATTGGGATTATCAGCAAGTGCCACCACAGCCTTTGAGCTTGAATGTTAGCACTCCAGCACTCCTGTGGTAGTCAGGGGACAACTTACAGGACCAAGTTA
Organism: Mastomys coucha; assembly: GCF_008632895.1. Classification (NCBI taxonomy): domain Eukaryota; kingdom Metazoa; phylum Chordata; class Mammalia; order Rodentia; family Muridae; genus Mastomys; species Mastomys coucha. Next base: position 36,117,410 of record NW_022196894.1, on the reverse strand, counting down.
AGTCCCTGGGATCAAACTCAAATTGTCAGCCTTGATAGCAAGCGCCTTTGCCGACTGACTTTTCTCACGTGGTACTTCCCAGACATCATTTCCTTCCAGTTCTGACAGCTCTCTCATTTTTCCTTCAGCAGCATATATAACATTGTATTTGTATAATTCAATTTATCTGGACATTTTCTCGCTACTAGATATTTATAAACAACACTGAATTAAAAATTTCTAAATATACATAATCTCTAAACATGTATAAAGAAATAATCCTCAGAAGTTAACTGTAGGATAAAGGGCACACACATTTATGGTTTCCATAAAAATTATCAAAACTATCCTCACATGGAACTACATTAGCTTATATTACCTGAGTAAGGATTATGGGGCTTAGATTAGCACTGTTAAATGAATCACTTAAGAGTGTGTGAGGGAAAGGGGCGCTGAAGGAAGGAAGTAAGAAAGCGAGCTCACCTTCCAAAATCACAGAGTTTTAATACAGCTGTATCAGGATCCAACAAGAGGTTCTGTGGTTTAATGTCTCGATGGCAGATTCCAAAGGAATGGATATAGGCTAGACTTCTGAACAGCTGATACATATACAACTGGAATAAATAAGAGACATTAATTCAATACCTCTGGTTACAAACATATCTGAATTGTTAATACAGTGAATACCACTCTCAGCAGAACATGTAAACTGCTGAATATTAATACAGTTTTCCCTAAATAAGTTTCATGGTATTTCTACATAAGTTAGGAAATTGAAGTTATCAGCAAACATATATACTTGTGCTATCCTTCAATAATAATTAAAAAAGTATCCAGATGTGGCGGCACATATCCGAGGCAGGGAATGCTAAGTCTAAGGCCTATCTGGTCAACTTAGTGAGAACATGTCTCACATTAAAATTCAAAGAGGGCTGGGGTGTACAGCACTTGCCTAGTGTGCACACAGTTCCGGGCTCAATGCTCTTCACCCCCCTTACTCAGGCCAGCTGGATGGATTCTTTTTTACTTAACATGGATAAGCGCTCAGAGACAGAGATCATAAGCCACATGGGTGACAGAGAGCAGCAGCCTATAGATCAGAAGCCATTTGTTTTTCTGAAACTTTAGCCTCCAATCATTAGGAGAGACCTAGGGAAGCTCACGAATAAGAAATCTAATCAATTCGTATTGAGACACTAGTAACTCTCATAGTAAATAGTATTACTACCCTTTAACATCCTCAGAATAATGTAGACTTCCAATGTAATGTAAAAACAGATGCCTAGATAGATCTCTGAGGTTAAAGCTCACGTAATCTACAAAATGAGTTCCAGGAGAGCCAGGATTACACAGGAAAAAACCTGTCTCAAAACCCACAAACCAACAGATGCCTGGCTAACTTGACATTATTGTAGTGGTAAATCTTAGCTGCCAATTTGGCAGTACTTAGAATAACCATGAAAACAAATTCTGGACATGTCTGTAAGGATATCGGCATTATTAGATAGGCTAGGTACTGTACTGAATAAGAGAGGAGCTGGGCAGTGGTGACACATGCCTTTAATCCCAACACTTGGGAGGTAGAGGCAGGCAGATTTCTGAGGCCAGCCTGGTCTACAGAGTGAGTTCCAGGACAGCCAGGGCTACACAGAGAAACCCTGTCTCGAAAAGCAGCAACAACAACTGAGAGAGAAAGAGAGAGAGAGAGAGAGAGAGAGAGAGAGAGAGAGAGAGAGAGAGAGAGAGAGAGAGAGAGAGAAGAAAAGGAGCTCATGCATCATGTATCCTCTCAGAACAGGGCCAGCTGCCCCGTGCTTGCCCACCATGCCTCCTTCCCTACATGATGCACAGTGTCCCCTAGAACTATTAAGCCAAAAGTTCTCCTTGAGTTTATCTCTCCATCCTTGAGTTGCCTTTGTCTGGAATTTCATCAAAGAAAGTGGAGAGATAATACCTTAAGAGACTGTTTTAAACCTTTTTTTTTTCTTTGAAACATGCACCAACCTAACGCCTTCAACCTTCTACTTATCCTGAGGCCAATGCTGTGGTTCCTTCTTTTTCTTCTTTCCTTTCTTACTTATTTATTTATTTTTACTCTCTCCCAGGACAAACTCCTAATTGAATCCCGCCTAACTCTGAGCCTGACCTTGTCATCCTCTAGTCTAAGTGCTGAGATTATACACATGTGCTACCTTCTCCAACCTGGTTCACCTTCAAGTTGTTCTACGTGCTCACTCTCTGAGCTCTGTTCCCTACTTAATACCATGGAAATCAAAATACTCTTGCCTAACTAAGAAAAACAGAAGTACTGACAAAGACACCATCTTTTCAGACTGTGTTGCTAAGAAATGCCATTACTAAACAACATGAAAGCTACTTTCCTTCAGAGATGTGAGAAAACTGCTAAGACTAGACAGGTTTAATGTTAATTTAAATCAAGCTACACAAGTTAAAGCGTTCTTCAAAATGAACCATGACAAAAATGTATACATAACATTTTTATGTCAACATTTTGGAATTAAATGAAATCCAACTCTTTATACACTTATACCTTGCCCTTTAAGCATTTTTTTTCAATTAAAAATAAACTTTTAAGAATGGCATCTCCGTATTGTTACCTTCCACAGCTGCCTGTTCTACCACCGGATGCTAGAACCTGCTAGAAAACCCGTAAAGGACAAAAAGAGGAATGAAATCCTGTTCTGGGAAAAATCTGTACCCATTCAGGAAGTACACCCCACACAACTTTAACACACGAATACGCTTCCTCTGCATTAAAGTTTGGCCCTAAATTGATTTACTCAGGATCCCCAGGAGAGTTTGGGAGCTCCCACCTGACCCCAGCTGTGACTGTTGGAAGTGACAACATTGTGACCTCTCTCCAGGTAAGCTAGCTCTGCGTCAGCTGTGGGATAAATATGTAATTATACTGCTGTCATTGAGAAATAAAGAAGATAAGTCTAGCTCCTAGTTAACATCACAGATACTAAAGATATGCTTCTAACCAGATTTGGTAACTCACACATCTTTTTTCTTTTTTTTTTAAAATAGTATAGAATAGAGTTTATTTAGGGAATGGGGAGGAGAGTTAAGAGGCAGAGAAAGGCAGAGAGAAGGAAAGAGTAGAGGAGTAGAGGCCAGCCATGACCTTGA
>NW_022196894.1:36095877-36113495 GCF_008632895.1 Mastomys coucha | reverse complement strand
TTGAAATATGTAAGCTGTTCTGAAAACCATAGTATAGTGTAAAAACATGAAATAAACAATACTACTAGAGAGGCTGAGATAGGAGAAGCATGATTTCAAAACTATTATGTGGTACACACCATGACACTGTCAGGAACAAACAAGTAAAAAGTATATATGGATTGTACAATATTGGACATATTTCTCCAATTACCAAATTAGAGAGACCATTGGATGACAGTCAACAAATTTCTAATTCCTCATATTTTTGGATTTCAATCAAGATATGTTAATAATATTAATTTTCCTATTAAGATATTAAGAAAAAGTAATTGTTATTTCCTGTTTTTGTTGTAAGAGGTGAAATTAGGTTTGTGTGGGTTTGTTGAAAGATTACATTCTTGCTTCTTCTAGGGTGTAGTTTTTCTCCTTATGTTGATGTTTTCCATCTATTATCCTTTGTAGGGCTGGATTTGTGGAAAGATTGTGTAAATTTTGTTTTGTCATGGAATATCTTGTTTTCTCCATCTATGGTAATTGAGAGTTTTGCTGGGTATAGTAGCCTGGGCTGGCATTTGTGTTCTTGTAGGGTCTGTATGACATCTGCCCAGAATCTTCTAGCTTTCATAGTCTCTGATGAGAGAAGTCTGGTGTAATTCTGATAGGCCTGCCTTTATATATTACTTGATCTTTTTCCTTTGCTGCTTTTAAAATTCTTTCTTTGTTTAGTGCATTTGGTGTTTTTATTATTAGGTGATGGGAGGAATTTCTTTTCTGGTCCAGTCCGTTTGGAGTTCTGTAGGCTTCTTGTATGTTCATGGGCATCTCTTTCTTAAGGTTAGGGAAGGTTTCTTCTATAATTTTGTTGAAGATATTTACTGGCCCATTACCTTGGGAGTCTTCACTCTCTTCTATACCTATTATTCTTAGGTTTGGTCTTCTTAGTGCATCCTGGATTTCCTGGATGTTCTGGGTTAGGAGCTTTTCTGGTTTTACCATTTTCTTTGACTGTTGTGTCAATGTTTTCTAAGGTGTCTTCTGCCCCTGAGATTCTCTCTTCTATCTCTTGTATTCTGTTGGTGATATTTGCATCTATGACTCCTGATTTCTTTCCTAGGTTTTGTATCACCCGGGTTGTCTCTCTTTCTGATTTCTTTATTGTTTCTATTTCCATTTTTAGATTCTAGATGGTTTTGTTCATTTCCTTCAGCTGTTTAATTGTATTTTCCTGTAGTTCTTTAAGGTATTTTTGTGTTTCTTCTTTAAGGGCTTCTAGCTGTTTACCTGTGTTCTCCTGTATTTCTTCGAGGGAGTTATTTATGTCTTTCTTAAAGTCTTGTATCATCATCATGAGAAGTGATTTTAGATCTGAATCTTGCTTTTCTGGTGTGATGGTGTGTCCAGGATTTGCTATGGTGGGAGAATTGGGCTCTGATGATGCCAAGTGTTGCTTATTTTCTTAACGCTTGTCCCTAGCCATCTGGTTATCTCTCGTGCTACATGCCCTTGCTAAATCTGACTGGAGCCTGTCCTTCCTGTGATCTTGGTTGTGTCAGAACTCCTCAGAGTCAAGTTGTCTCTGTGATCCTGTGATTCTGGGATCCTGGGCTTGTTAGAGCACCTGGGAGTGGAGCTTCCTCTGGGTGTTGTGGGACTGGCTGCGGAGTTTGTACCCAAGGTCTGCTCAGGATACTGGCCCAGACAGACCAGGCAGTAACTCACACTTCTAATCTCAGCACTCAGGAAGCTAAAGCAGGAGGATTGCTACAAATATCAAAAGTTCCAGGGTGGTCTGAAGTACAGGGTAAGACCCTGCTGTAGCATTTTCTCTGTTCAATCACATTAGGGTAGTGACAGGCCTGTGATTGGACAGGAACAGAGAGGTAGAGCAAGAGTTGGAGGAGGAGAAGGGTCAGAGAAGCAGGATGGTCAGAGGAGCAGGAGGAGAGGTCCTGAACATGGAGGACGATGAGGACAAGCCAGACCCCACAAAGTTATACAACCAAGCAAAGGTTTTTACAAAATAGATTAATTGGGTTAGAATACTGCCTTTATTATTTGGTTCTGAAATTATTGTATTGGCATCTTGTAAACTGTGATTTTATTATTATATAAATCTGATTGGATATTAAGGCCCTTAAGAGTCATGCTTTACTTACCGCGTCTTAGGCGCTATTTAGATAAATGATTGTGGGGGTGTGTAAAGAGTTGCATAAGAGCGAGATGTAGCTTGCTGGGAGAAAATAACAAAAACCCGCTGGAACTTAGTATTGAGGCCAAACAGTATCGGCCACATGAGGCCAAAGGGTAAATAAAGTTTGTGGGGTGGATTCATTTTTTTATATTTCCTGCAACAAGACCCTATCCACCCCTTCCCTCTCACATCTAAAAAGAAAAACATGCTTCCAATCATCTACCACAACTGTAATTAGGATTATACTATATAAATTCCTAGCTACACTGCTATAGTTACATGAAAAAAAGAGGGAATTAGTATTTGATACTAAAAACTAAATAATATAATCTGTTTAAAAATGACAGTTTAAATCTCTACGATGAATGCAATAAATATGTCCACAAATCGTAATAAAACATTAAAAATGATTATACTGATAACTGTTTAAGTTTATTTAGTGGTTCATTTTGGTATGTGGCACAATGAAGAAATTGAAAAGTAAAATGATGCTCTGGGGTTGGGAGACGTCTCACTGGTAAGAGCATTTGCTGTGCAAACACTAAAACCTCACTCTCAATCTCCAGCACCCATGTACAAAGTTAAGAGTAGGTACTTGGCTGCCAGCCCAGCACTAGGTGGGAAGACAGACTGAGACAAGCCCCAACTAAAAGCTTATATAAAGATCAGGAAGAGACCAGCTCAAGGTAAAGGTGAAAAGCACAGGGTCTGCCTCTGGCCTTTCTCCTGTGTTCTATATCCCCACACCACACACACAAAGGTGTCTGGCTATCACAATTAAAATCTTCAATTGTGAAAGCTTTATCGTATTCTATCAGAATACTTATCTCAATTCATTTATCTCATGAGCATGTGTGTGCACGCACATGAGACATGCTCATGGAGGATTAGAGGACAGCTTCACAGAGCTGGTTCTCTTCTACCTGGAGGTTCCAGGAATAGAATCCACTTATCAGCCTTGCACAGCAAGCTCCTCTAACCGCTGCAGAGTAATGAAAGCTTTAAAAGGGCCTCCACGCTTCAAAGCTGTGTACGAATTTAACATAATCTTGAGCTTGCTGCTTTTACAAGGAGTGACCAGTGTCAATGGGGTTGATACATCCCAACCCTATCCATGGCTCACAGTAAGTGTTTTGTAAACTGGAAGGGGTTCCATCATCACATACCTTGACATAGATTACAGGGAGTGTCTGCTTGGCTCGACTATAATGTCTGGCGACTCTGTACACTGTCTCCGGAACATAGTCCAGCACCAGGTTAAGGTAGACCTCATCTTTCTGTAAGGTTTTTAAGAACAAAAGAACAAAAACAGATTAGAGACTGATCTGAAGTATTCAAGTTAGAGCAAATTCTCTACCTACCTCTTATTCAGATGTATAAAGAAAAGCTTCATTCATATGGTTAATTTTAATTATACAAATTACTTCTGAATATGAGCAGAACTGTACAAATGCATCTACCATACTTTATAATCCCAGTATAGTTAAGAGTTCCATCATATTGCTTATACATGTTTTATGTCAGCTTATCATTTATCATAATGTTTATTGTTTTCTAGGCTGAAAGTTCAATGTCTTTTCTCCTATCAGGAAAGATTGCTTGAAGACAGCATTGAATCAAAAGCCAAGAAACCAGGCTGCTAGCCCTGGCTCTTCTGCCAACTGGTGTTTATAACTGATGAGATATCTCGGCTTCAGTTTCTTCAGCTCATGAGAAAGGATGAACTAAGTATTCTTTGAAATGCTACAGCATCCACACAAATGTTTTGTTTGTCTGGCAGTCTAGATCACTTTGTAGATCACTAATATATGAAACAAACTTATGGCAATGAGATCATACCAACAAGTCAATTAGTCTCCAATGTAGCATCATAAAGACAAGAGTTCAGTGTCAGTCAAGAGAAAGAAAGGCTTTACAGCCAAACAGGAAAAGAGAAGAAAGCACTAGCCACAGCCGTTCTCTTAACAGCACCAGTTGGGTAAACTGAGGAAGAAAAATGTAGTTAAGGATTAGTATTGGTTAGTGAGTGGTGAAACTGCAGGTGACTGTTCAGACTTGAGTCTGAGTCAGTGTTCTGGGTACATCTCCTACAGGTCAGACCTGCTACAGGAGGGAAGGATAGGTGAAGGTATAAAGTTACCCATGTGGAACTCTTTGCTCTACTCTCCCACTTTGTGACTAAGAACAAGTGTAAGTTTCTTATCTTTTAAATGAAGATTGAAACAACAGAGAGAAAATACTATATTCAAGAACTGGGTACAGAGCATTCCACAGAGCTCAAGAAACATCTTTTTTGATGGTCTTCCTTCTTCCACAGCCTACTGGAATACTAAGGTCTGTCATGATCATCAGCACAGGGGGAAGCAAACAATGACACCAACAATGCTGATTATCTTATAAACACAGCTCTACCCAACCAAGTAAACATTGCCTATGCTGTTTTGGGAATAAAATGACAAGAATCAAGTAGTTGTGGCAGTGACTGGGTAGCTTGTAAAATAGCTTGCAAAACTGAAAGTATCAAAGGAAAAAATACGTGTGTGTTTTTCATAACTCTGGTGATACTTATCTTTCTACACAGCCTAAGTCAAAGTAGCCTGGCTACAGAGAAACCTCAATTTTGTTGACTGGTCTCATTAAAGCATCATCAATAAGCTAAGTTGGAGTTGAGAGATACAGTCTATCTTGGTTTAAATATCTAAAGTCCCTTAAGAATTTTGGGTTGGAGCAGTAATGCCTTATGCCCAGTGCTCAGGCTCATGAAGCAGAAGCAGGAGGATCTCTGTGAGTTCAAGGCCAGCCTAGTCAACAGAGTGAGTTCCAGGACAGCACAGTGCTGGGTATGACTGGAGAGATGGCTCAGTGGTTAAGAGCACTATCTGCTCTTCCAGAGAACCCAAGTCCAATTCCAGAACCCACACAGCATCTCACAACTGTCTGTAATTCCAGTTCCAGAGGGATCTTGACACCCTCCTATAGGCGTGCGGGGAAAATAACAATGCACGCTGAATGAATGAATGAATGAATGAATGTGAAATTTGGGTTTAGGCTGCAGGTGGTGGTACATGCCTTTAATCCCAGCAGAGGGATCTCTGTGAAGCAAAGCCAGTCAGGGATAAACAGTGAACCCTGCCTTGGAAAAGAGAGAAGAAGAGAAAGAGAGGAGGATGGGGATGGGGGTGGGGTCCCTAGGTAGGTTTAAACATGAGCAAACATCAAGAGAGGAATAGACCAGTTGATTTATTAATTTTCACTAGATAGCCCCAAGTTTGTTCTTACAAAACTTGTGTTGAGAGTTGGCAGGCAGTGACTCAAAGCAAGGCACAGTCAATCTAAAACTATTGTGCTCCTCACTCTGCATTTCTACTGGTAAATGCATCTGTATATTAAGAAGCTAGGACAAAGTTCTTAAAAAAAAAAAAAAAAAAAAAAAACTCATGAAACAAGATTCTAGAACAGTGGTTCTCAACCTGTGGGGCGTGACCTCTTTGGGTCAATTTATAACAATGAAAATGTATCCTAAAATCATAATACTTACATTACGATTCATAACAGTAGCACAATTACAGTTATGAAGTAGCAACAAAAATAATTTTATAGTTGGGGGTCACCATAACATGAGGAACTATGTTAAAGAGTTACAGCATTAGGAAGGTTGAGAACTACTGCTTTACTGTAAAATAAATACTGTAAAATAAAAACACGAACATAGAAAGGTGAAACAATACAGCAAAACTTCAAAATGCACTCAAGTCTGAAACATCCTGGGAATCAACACGGCATTACAAAAGATAGGAAAGGCTGGTCACAGTCCAGACAGGCAGTGGGTAAGTGGGATGGATGGATGGATAGATGGATATGTTCTCCAGCTGCTTAGGAGGGTGACAGAAAAGACTATTAGAATCCAGCAGGACCCTGGGGTGGGGTGGGGGTGAAGGGAGGATGGGGGGGTAGGGGTTGGGGGGTGGGCACTCAGTGGTTCAGAGCACTTGCTTTTGGTTTTATTCCCAGGACCCACATGGAAGCTCACAAGTGCCTACAACTCCAAGGAGATCCAATGCCCTCTTCTGGCCTTCGCCACTACCAGACATACATGTAGGAAAAACACCCATATACTTAAAATAAAATTTAAATTAAAAAGCACAGAAAACTAAGTTAAATATAGATGACAACAGCTAACACCAACCCCTCCTCCCAAAAACACAGGAAACATGGGCATGATGAAATTTTGTGTAAAATTAATGTCAGGCTACATTTTTCAGGTACATGTGAAACATAAATATAATCACTTCATGTTTAAATTCAGAGGCCATTCTCAAAACACTATGAAATATTCTAAAGTCTTAAAAATTTCCAAAATCCAACACTCCTGGACCTGCAAGCTCAAGAGAAATTTAACTTGTGTTACTAGGACCCAAGCACAGTGGACCTCAGGAGTTAGAAGGCCAGTTAACACAGACATCAAAACCTTTACCTAAAAAAGTGCTAAATTCAGGGGTTCTTGACAGAGTTTACCATGATTGACACACTTATAAGAAACCCAGAAGTGTGAGCAATACTAATTATGGTTACAGCATTTGCTAATGGATCACACCAAGAAGGAAGGACACAACAATCAAGGATGAATGTTGAATGTTCAGTGGAGGGTTCCAGCCGTAAGACTCCAGGTCTGTCCATAAGTGTTATCATTTGGATCAGGAGTTTTAACTACTTACTTTATATTACACTATTGGAATCTCAAATGTCCCTCAGTGACTCATACACTGAATGGTACTGGGAGGTGGTGGAAACTTTAAGAAGTAGACCAAGATGGAGGAAGCAGGTCACTGGGGTATGCCTTTAAGGACAGTACCTCGTCCCTGCTTCCCAGTGCACAAAGCACAGCACATTCCATCCATCTCCAACAGTCTCCATTACAGTAGCACTTGTAGCACTGCTCAACGGTCCAAATCCAGCCAGCCATGAGCCTGGAAAAGTAAGTCACATACTCTAATACAACAGTGGACAGGCAATGAGTCAGCAACCCTGCTGCAAAGGAAGGAATAGTAGAAAACCAAGACCAAACAGGGATGAGATTAAATCCTAAGATGTTCATCTGCACTCCTCCCACCAAGTGTCAGTTTATGATTTAACTAGATGCATTCACAAACAATTCGCAGAATGTACTAACCAAATAAAAGCACCAGGAGACAGGTCTGACAGTCAGACTGCAATCTCTCCTTTTAATCAGCCATCTAATTGATACCACTCACAATGGCTTAAATGGAAGAGCAAGTACAGACTGTCAGGCCTAAAAGGCCAGACTGAGTGAACTCTTAATGTGAAATTCACCAAAACAGAAAGCCTTAAATTTAGAGCATCAATATAAAAAGATCAACCAGACAAAATCAAGACCAAAGCCGATGGTCACCTGGAAGGTAGACGACAGGTCCGACTGCCCAGAACTCACGGGGGACCACCATGGAGGCACTCCTAAGTGAACGTAGGAGCCTTAGCAGAAGTGCTACTATGTTCAGACCTACACAGGAAACTCCTCTGCTCTGCATAGTTCAGGCCTCATTACAAGTACTGACAAAAATCCTTTTAGGTAGCGCAGTTTAACAATGCAGAATGCATAAAACCATGTCTGCTAGAAGGCCAGAACTCCAATTTATTATGCTACAAGAAACATGGAAGCTTAAGTAATGTTTTTTGTTAAATTTAAATGTTTTAATGTAAATAACCATGGTATAAACTCCTGAACTCCTGAGAACATTCAACTCTAGAAAACATGTAGGAAAAGACAGTGATATTTCACATTCTCAAAGTAGTTTTTAAATTTTTTTATTTGGAGGTTTCTGTAAAGATTATTTGGGGGTCTCATATTTACGACAGTATTTTAAAAAGAAAGAATTCCAGGATTCTCCACTTCTGGGATTTGTAATTTTCTAAAACTCTGGTTTGCTGTAGTCTCAAAACAATTTCCTGTGAATTGCCAGAAAATTCAGCAACTGGATGTAAATTAAAGCGAATGACAAAAATACGCATAGAAGGAATTCAGCCTTAAATGCAGCTCACCAGCACGAGTAAGCCCCAACATCAGAGCCACTGCTGAGCCTCCAAACCTGCCTTAGGATTTGCTCCTACAGTGTCTGTGAGAGCATCCTCTCCTACAGAGTGGATCTCACTGAGAAACTGCCCAAACTTAGGCAGTGTGTAATTATGCAGCACTTCTCCACAGAGGCTCAATCGGTCCCCCACGGAGGCCAGGTTTAAGATATACAACTCGGGCATTTAAATGGCACGGTTTAACACCACCTAATAGTAGCAGCAGGGACAGGGACAGACTACAGCTTATCACTGTAAAATGTAAGATGGTTCTAGCACCCCGCCGTACATGACTTATAAGACCAAGGAAATAAAACGTCTTGAGGCCAAAGCTTTAAATAGACACAGTATCATTCTAAAATGTTCATAGAGGCAAAGCAGTGATTCAGAGTTTAGTAATAAGAAGACAGCCAACCCTGCATTCTCAGAATTTGTGGGCAAACCTTGTAATTAGTTGTCCTTCCTCTGAAGAGTTGTGCAGGGCTAGTGAAGGACAGACACTGTAGCAATAGTAAAATGGGCTGAGGATTAATGGGAAAGCTCTTTGCTTGAAGAACTGTGGGAGAAGATGGAAAAGGAAGGTACTGTGGTTTGAATGAGCAATGTCCCCCACAGGCTTATGTGTTTGAACACTGAGTCCCCAGCTGGCGGCACAGTTAAGAAAGTTATGGAACCTTTAGGAGACCTGGAGTAGGTACACCACCACCAGAGGCAGAGTTTGAGGTTTAACAGCCTGATCCCACTTTCTATTCTCTCTCTGTTCCCTGTGTGCATATAAAATGTAATTGATCCATTTGTTTCCTAGGTGTCAGTCAAACTGTGCTCCTGCCAACACCTTCCAGGCCATCATGGATTACTTCCCCTCTGTTTCTCCCCTGGTTGTTTTTTGCCAGGGCACACGGCACTCTGCAACAGCAACAGAAGAGGCGAGCACAGAAGGTAGCAAACACCTAACAGAAAATGCAACAAACATCTAAAACTAACTTCAAAATTTCCAACATTTTATGTGGGGGGAAAAAAAGGCCTTACAAAGTAAACCTTGGAGGATGAGGCAGATGTTAAGATATTAAGGAGGGAAAAGAAAGGGCACACCTCTAATCCCAGCGCCCAGGAGCCAAAGGCACTAGGCTCTAGGAGTTTAAGTTCAAGGCTAGCCTGGTCTACACAGCTCACTCTACGACAGGCAGGATGGCAGGACTACACAGAGAAATTCTGTCTCAAAAACAAAACAACAAAACAAACAAAAATCAACCTCAACAACAAACCCAAGATACTAAGGAAAAAAAGATCAATTTGATAACATAAAAATACAAAAGTCATGCTATTCAAAAGCAAAACCAAACCAAACCACACACAGACCATGCCCCCAAATTGCTTTCAGGCAAAGGGACTGAATAATTTGTTTTTTTTTTTTTTTTAAAGTACTGACTTACAGACAATAAGAAAACACAAATATTGAAACTGAAGAAAGATGGAAGATGCTCAACATCACTCATAATTACAATAACAAAATGAAAATAAAAAAATCTACAATTTTCACTTCACAAATGAGTTAGGAAAATCCAATTTGAGAAAATGAAGTATTAGTTCTAAGCTCCTGGAACCTTCTGAGAAGTCTGTCAGTTAAAACACTCAGGCAAGAGAGACTCTGACAGCACCTGACTAATACAGAAGTAGATAGAGGCTTACAGCCATCCACTGAACTGAGTACAGGGTCCTCAATGAAGGAGCTAGAGAAAGGACCAATGGAGCTGAAGGGTTTGCAGCCCTTAGGAGGAACAACAATATGAACTAACTAATACCTTCAGAGCTCCCAGGGACTAAACCACCAACCAAAGAGTACACATGATGGGGACTAATGGCTCCAGCAGCATATGTAGCAGAGGATAGCCTAGTCAGTCATCAATGGGAGGAGAGGCCCTTGGCCCTGTGAAGGTTCTATGCCCCAGTATAGGAGAATGCCAGGACCAGGAAGCAGGAGAGGGTGGGCTGGTGAGCAGGGGGAGGGGAGAGGGAACAGGAGTTTGTTTTCGGTTTTGTTTTTTTATTTTATTTTAATTTTTTTTCTTTTTTTTTTTGGAGGGGAACCTGGGAAAGGAGATATTGTATAACATGTAAATAAAGAAAACATCTAATAAAAAAAAAACACACTTAGGCAAAAGTGAAGCTATACGGACCCCATCGTGACTTAGCATTGTTATTTCTTGAAACTGTCCATTAAAACTATGTGTGCCTATGTGTATGGTACCCTTATGTGTGGACAAGATGACGTATTTATGAAGAGTAAGGAACTAAAAATAACCTACATGCCTTATGTCCTCACTGCTCTCTGTGGCTAGGATATAAAGTCTACCATCAAAAGCAACTTGGGGAGGGATGATTTCAGCTTACAACTCTCAGGTTGCATTCCATCACTGAGGGAGTCAGGGCAGAACTCAAGGCAGAGAAGCTGAACCCATGGAGACGCACTACTGATTGGCTTGCTCAGTTTATTTTCTTATACACTCCAGGCAGGACCCCAAGTTTCCAACATTTCTGGGGCTTTTCTTTCTCTCCTCTTTCCCCTCCCCTAACCCCCACCTTTTCTTTGTTAAAACTTGGGTCTCTCACAGCTCAGGCTGGCCCCGAACCCTCATGTTTAGGCTAGGATGTCCTTGAACTCCTGATCTTTCTGCCTCAGCCTTCTGAGTGCTATAAGGTTGCAGGTGTGTGTTAGCATGTACTTTTGTGCTTATACCTAGATATTTACACAAAACAAAAAAAAATGAAAACTTAAAAAGCAAGAATTGGAAAATAACAAAGACCTTAGAATGATTCTGTACCTGAGACTTCCATGGATAAAGTCTCAGGATTTCTATTGCTTTGATAAAATAGCATGATTAAAAGCAACTTGGGGAGGAATGAGTTTGCTTCAGCTTACAACTCATGTGTATCACTGAGGACGTCAGGGCAGGAACGCAAAGCAGGAAACTGATGCAGAGACCATGGAAGAATGATGCTTACTGGCTTGTATGGCCTGTTTTGCCTGCTGCTCTTACAAATCAAGAACCACTTGGCAAGGGCTGAAACCACCCACAGTGGGCGGGGGCCCCCTCACATCAATCATTAATTAAGAAAATGCCTCACAGACTTGCCTGTAGGCCAATCTTATGGAGGCATTTTCTCAATGGAAAGTTTCTCTTCCCAAATGACTCTAGCTTGTGTCAAGCTGACCTAAAATTAACCAACACATATGGCTACTAAGTATAAAAAAACTGAGTGAATTTTAATCTCACTAGAGTGATTTTTCTCAGTAACAAAGCTTATAACACTGCCACATTCCTTGTGGCAGTTATAATTAACTTTTTTTAAAAGAAAGGATAAAGTTCTCAGAAAACTTTAAAGATCATAATATTTTAAAAGAAAATAAGTATTGATGTTATTTTCTGTGACTCTAGTTTAAAGTACTTTGGTGTGCTCTATAATGTGTAAGTGCTACTCCTTTGTTGTGTGCTGTTAATATGATGCACCCACAACCATGCGTGTTTAGTCTATGCCTCTGTACTACAGCCTGGAGCCAAGCTGGAAGCTTCTATTTCATTCAGCTTTTAGATCTAACAGTAATTTCTCAAAGCAGTCCAAGAGCGAATGTAAAAGTCATGAGGAGGCCAGGACGACAAGGAAAGAGAAGAGGCCGATTTAGGATCTCAACGATGAACACTCAACTTGTAAAGTAATTTGGTGTATGGAAACTGTCCTAAGGACATATAGCAAAAAAAAAAAAAAAAAAAAAAAAAAAAAAAAAAAAAAAAAAAAAAAAAAAAAAAAAAAAAAGACAGTTAAGAGACTCTGCTAAGCTTGGTAAGACACCTAGGATGTGGTACTAGAGCCACAACGCACTGTTGACGAGGTACAACACTGCAGGCTGCAGAGCACCACATACTGGTAAGTGCATCAATTCAGCAGGGTGTAACTATTCTACACATATTCCAGCAAATGACAGAGCCACAAACATACAAAGGCAACACTGACATAAAGCAAAGGAGGATGAGTTCCTTAGGAACTGTTGGAAACCATAATATACCATCTTCAAATCCTGCAGAGAAGTTAAATGCTGCATCCAACACTTCGCCCTAAGAGCAATTACACACTCCTCTGAAGCACACAGGAGATTAAACATGACCAACCACAGGAAGTCACACGACAATTTCAGTAAGTTTAAAAAGAGTGGAAACCACATAGAATACCTTCTCCAGCCACACTGGACACTAGCACCACAGACAGGAGGAGACTGGGAAGATGGCTCAGCTGCTAAGGAAGGTACTTGCCATCAAGTCTGATGACCTGAGTTGAATCCTGAAACACACGGTGGAAGGAGAGAACTGACTCCCATAAATTGTCTTCTGACCACTGTGGTGCATGCATGCACATACAGATTTGAGGAAACCTTACAACTATTATTGCCATACAACTGCTGTTGTTCAATCACCATCACTAAGCTATTTTAAATGTAACATTTCTATTGTACATCCTATGCTGAATAATATGAAATCTTTTTATACTCTAGATTCAGACTCCCTAGATTCTACTCCTAAACCCCATTTAGTAGCTGTATAAATCTGAGGTAACTTACTATCATATCAGTGTGGTTTGCTTCTGTAACATGAAGGCAAAAATAGGATTCTTCATAGAGGGTATCATACAGTATGAGTTATGAACAATAAGTGAAAGGCTCATGATATGATCTAATGACAACAAGAATTCTATGAATTCATACCATTACTAAATACAGTAATTTATTAAATGGTAAATTAATAATGTGGGGTTCACAGTCCAATGCTATCAGTAATGGGTAAACATTAAATGTGTTCCTTACAAAATCCCAAATGTTAAGAGGTAGGAGGTAGACTTATAAAACTGAGTAACTTGCCCAGAAGCATGGTGCTACTGCATGCCAGAACTGTAAAGCTAACCCACCTTCCAGCTACAAAGCAGGTCATCTACTTCATTTCCAAATGTTTAACCTTCATTTTCTGAATAGATTATTGTCACATGTCACCTTTACTCTTTCCCGCCCCAAAACCAGTGTAAACAGGTACATTTAAGCTTAGCGTAATTCTGCCCAATCCCAGCACTACATAAAGTTACTAAAAGTGAAACCAATTGAAAGTTTTTCTCTTTACTCAAACAACTTATGATGTGATTTTTTTTTTTTTTTAAATGTATGTGAATACGCTGTCACTGTCTTCACACACACACCAGAAGAGGGCCGCAGATCCCATTATAGATGGTTGTGAGACATCATGTGGTTGCTGGGAATTGAACTCAGGACCTCTTGAAAGAGCAGTCATTGTTCTTAACCGCTGAGCCATCTCTCCAACCCCAATGTATTTTTACATGCAAGATAACTCAAGAGAAGATAATTTAATAGAACCTGGGGTTTCTAGAGGCAGAATATGGCTTTATAATATATCCTGGATCATAAAGTTCTGTGGAGTGAGCTATAGTTAAGGACAGGCAAATATCTGTTGCCACAGAAGAGCTATTTTGTAGTTCATTTATTCTATCACAATTCTTCATAAAATTTCATTAGGATGTTTTCTACAGCTAAATACTAAAGTGGTGAAAAAAAATCACTTCTGTAAACTTGAAATTCACAAAATTAAGTCTAAAATTTCCAAATTCCCTAAATTCCCATTGTTATCTAATCAAGGGAAGGCACTATTCACTCTAAATGAGAGCTCCTGAAACTTACAGGGTGAGCTACAATATGTTAATTACAACATGCTTCAGTTGCTACAGCAAGCAATAATCCCAGCAAGAATGTTCACAGTCTTGATTCTGACTGAATAACTCCTAGTTACAATAGCTAGCTAGCACTGCCCTCATTATACAAGCAGAGAGTTGACTGCCTAAAGCAAATATCTTTAAAGCTGTAACAGGGAGACTAGAGCCATGGTTTGCAGAAACAGCACTGGCTGAAAAAGCCCAGAGTGGGCACTGGAAAGATGACACAGTGTTTAAGGGCACTGGCTGCTCTTCCAAAGGACCTGAGTCTCATTCCCAGCACTTTCGTGGTAACTCACAACCATCTTTAACTTCAGTTCCTGACCTGACATCCTCTTTTAGCCTCCACAAGTACTGCATGCCAGTGGTACACAGGCACACATATGCAAACCACTCACACACATTAAAATACAAAATCTCAAAAAAAAAAAAAAAAAAAGTTTAAGCCAAGACTGATAGGATACTGAGAAAGAAATATTCCAAGCCAGACAGAGAACTTGCACAAAGACTTAGAGAGACCTGGAAAAGGGGGTTGAGGGTGAAGGAGGGGGTAGGCAAGATAGGGGAACACCTAACAAAAGTCTAAAAGACCTATGAAATTGAATTCAAATAGATTCAAGGGGGTGGATAAAGCTACAGAGTGACAGAAACCAGGAACAGAAATTTGGGGAGGGAAAATATTCCAAACCAATAAGTATCTTTTTACTTTGCTAAAAAGTTAAGATCTATTACTTTTAGTAGAGACAGATTTATTGCTCTTCTGATAAACTTCCATTAGATGGCTGACAGCATCTGCGAGAGCAGTCATGGTAAACAGAAAACTAAAGGCAAGGAGGGAGAAATCCCCCTCTGCGGCTGCAGCGCTCATAGCCTAGCCAGTCAGCTTTCAGTCAGAATGATGGAGCCTCCTGGGAAACCAAAACCTGAAAAGTCACTTAGTATCCTGCAGGCCTTGCTCTCTGCCCTTTCATTTCCAAGTTAAATGTGTTAACATTTACAAAGCATTAAAATAAGGCCTGATACATGGGGACTATATTAAAGTAATTACAATACAATATTTAGAGAATTTTTGAAGAGGCATTTGCAAATGAATCTATATGTTATCTAGCAGATCATAAAATACTTAACTCTGACCTTTACTCTCCTCTCCAGGGCACTACAATGTCTAGCATCTAATAATAAAGAAGTTATGAGGATACAAAAATCCCATTATAAAAATGTTGTGGACATCGGAGATGCTCTATAATCTTATTTGGGACAGGGAAAAGTAAAGACATGCCAGAATAAACACTAATGGGCAGTTTGCTAGAGTAGGAGGGATGAAAAACGTAGTACCAACCAATCGCTCTAGAAACAAAGCCCCACCACACACTCTGAGAGTTTACAATTCCTAATATAAGGAGAAGGATCTTAAAAGTAAAAAGAACTAAGAAACAAGTGTTAATATTAGATCAATTTGCTAATTATGGTGGTTAAAACATACGTTATGACAATAATTATAGATCTGTAGACATGAACTTCACAAACACAAAGTAAGTATCTTCTTGTATTATAGGTCTGAGGTAAGAGCAATGGTTAAGGACACCTACATAAAGTTCAGTGAAAACTGTAAAAAATAGTTATACTAGAATTTCTGTAAATTCAGAAGGAAATGTAGGCCTAACAACATTAGACATTACAAGCATAAAATCTGAAGTCCAAAAATATCATGTGATTTCATTCGAGTAACTGGGGAAAAAACTCAGGCACTTTGGTTGTTCCTTTGTCACTTGCCTTGCTTCTTTAAACCAGTAAGGGGGATGGGAGGGGCGGATGCGGTAGAAAGACTGAAGAGGTCAGGAGGACAGTGAGGGCAGCAAGGAGGAGAGTGAGAAGTATCCTGACGTCTCCTAAGGATACCAGAGGAGGAAAGTGGGTGGCTTACCCTTATTTTCACAGAATTAAATGTGATCAGAAACATCTTTCAGTGTTTTTCCCTGGCTAAGCAAAACCCCCTACTTCCCCTTCTCTTCTAATCAACTTCCAATTAACATAATGACATAACTTTCCTTCCCCTAATAAGCAGACAAACTATCAGAGGGTTCCATAAGAACGTATGCAACACAGAAATAGGAATAAAAATAGAAATGTGCTGGAGAACTGAAGACAAGTTTACTTTAAAGTAGAAGACCCCTGCCCCCTCCATTTTTAAAGGTCTTAGAGTTTAAGACAGGGCTGCTGCTATACAGCACTGAATAACCTCTCACTTGAGAGCGAACATCTCAACCCTTCAAGTACTCAGGTTCTAGACAGACACCAGCACAGTGAGCTCAGAAAATTTGCTTTCTTTTTAAATTGTGTGTTGGGGATGTGGGGCAAGAGGAACCCACATGTGCAAGAACACAAGCCCATATTCATGTGAGGAGGCCAGAAGAGGACATGCAGTGTCTAGCTCTATTAGTTTCCTGAGACGTGCTCTCTCTCACTGAATTTGAAGTTAGGCTGGCAGAGAGCAATCCCCAGGAATCCATCTGTCCCATGATCCCACAGAGCTAGGCTACAGGTGTAAGCAGCCATGCCAAGCTTTAACTGCGGCTCTGAAGACTTGAACTCAAGTCCTCCAGGTGTGTACCAAGAGCTGTGAAGCTGCCTCCCAGCATCCCCAGGGAGATCCCTTAAAGTTCACTCTTCTCATTCATATTTCCACACTATCATCAACTGCATATCTTGGGTTCAGAATCCCTGGTTTGTGCTATGAATTCTCCTAATCAATTAGCAAAGCTAGTTGATGGAGGAACGGGGGGTTATTCCCACAAGAACAGTCAGTTCATACTTTCTCACACCTACCTTCTCGCCACTTGAGTAGAAGAAATACCGCAATCGGACTATGTTACAGTGATCTAGCTTTCTCATGATCTGGAGCTCTCGGTTCTGCAAAGGAAACACATAAAATATTTAAGGATAACAGCTCCTCATCATAAGGATCAAGGCACTTCTAAAATAACATTAAGCATAGAGACTGTGGCTGCATTATTAAGAGTAAGGAAGAGAAAGGTAGAAGATAAGTTCAGAGAGAAAGACAGTAGGGGATAAAGAGAAAGAACATCTCATCAACCATGGCAAGAAATTCAATTTCATTTAAATGTAAACGGAAGTCAACGAAGATTTTGACAGGTGAACTTAGGATCTGACTTACCATTCTGAAAGAGAGTTCTAAAAATTGAACAGAGTAAGTTTGAATAATAAGGGGCAAGAGGAACCATGAAACAGAAAGGATAATGGAATTGTAAATGAAGAAAGAAAAGATTATTATCTTAGAGCCAAAAAAGAGCTTTGAGATATGGTCATCTATATCAAAAGTTGCTACGAGATTAAGATAAAAACCCTAAAATCGACAATCTGGCTAACATAAGATGTCAATTTCAGAACAACAATGAAGACATAGACTAATGAGGATGAATTAAGTAGGTGTGGGAGGTGCAAGGAGAGATGAGGCAGGTTCAATGAGTTCCAGCTATGGAAAGATGACAGGTCAGGAAACCCACTCTCCCCAGACACCTGTACAGTACATGCCTCAGAGAGCCAAGGTCACCTCAGGCAAAGCAAAGGTACC
>NW_022196894.1:36051207-36095867 GCF_008632895.1 Mastomys coucha | reverse complement strand
AGTGTTAAACATAATCTCTCATGAATAACAACTAATTAACTAAACCAAGAAATTACCTTTAATGCAGAATTAAAGGGCTAATTACTATGGGAAAAAAAAACTATAGACTACAGTCAGGTTAAGAGATTAATAAAATAAAATCCAATGCTCTAAAATAATCCACGAGGTTTTTTTTTTTAAAGAGGTTGCACAGTGGTTAGGAGACCCTGATGTACTCACACAGGACCCAGGCTTGGTTCCCAGCACCCATATGGTTGCACTCCAGTTCCAAGGGATCCAGTGCCCTCTTACTTCCATGGGCACCAAATAGGCACATACTAATTCAGGCAAAACACTCATATGCAGAAAATAAAAAAGAAAAAAATCTTTAAAAAAATCATACTCTAGAGTTGCTAAAATATAAAAACTAGTTCATTTAAAATGTAAAAATAAATGACAGGAAAGTTGACATTCACATAGAAAACATTGGTTCTTGATAGATAAAACAAGTGCATTCAGCTATAAAACAGCTACTATAATCATAATGTGTAATGTTATAACTGTATTGATTTCTTTTCATTTCATCAAGAGATAAAATATAAGCCATAGAACATAAATATATTACATCAAAAATAATAGCACAAAGGAAAGGAAATTAAGCTGTATTTGAGCTACAATTTACTAGAACTAATGCAATATTAACGTAAAATAGACTGTCACAAAGTGATATGCTAAGTGTAATCCCCAGAACGACCACTAAGAGTCACCTGAGAGACACATGTCCAGGTGTGACTGTGAGGAACTGAGAGTTGTTTAAGAGGTGGGAGGGCCCAGACTGAACAGGGACAGCAAGCACCATTGCCTGAGCTAGCATCCTGGACCGGGACAAGCACAAGGTAAGGAAAGAAGCACCACTATCCAACGTGCACAGGTGTCCCCATACCTAAAACAGCCATGGCCCACCATGATGAACCTACACCCTCAAGCCAGAGCCAAAATAAGCTCTTTCTCCTGAAGTTGTTTTTTTTTTTTTTTTTCAAGATATTTAATCATAGCGATGAAAAAGTTAATAGAGTGTCCTACAAAGTTTCTGCTCAGATTGGGCTCATCAGTTCTTATTTATGAAGGGGGCAGTGTTCCCATGAGGCCCAGCACTCATTAAGGAACTATGGGCAGTTAATGGCGCTGGCACTCTCTAGCACAGAGAACTCTGCTGCTACTGCTACTGCAGTTAATAATCTTCACACATGCTCATGAAGCAGCAGGGAACACAAGAAGTGAAAATAAGAATGGGACTTGCTGGGAAGAAAGGGGGGTTGTAAGAAGGAGTGCGGTGCGGTAGAGTAAGGGTGTTGGGGTGCAAAATTCACTAGAATTTATTACATTCACTTATGGAACTGTCAGAAATAGGAAAAAGGTATTTGTTAAAGACAAAGAAGTCAATACATTTGAGAAGAGAGGGCAAAACCAACACAAGAAAGAGACTAAGCAAAATGGCACTGGTAATTCCTTATATGAAACTGTATAAATTATGAATGAATTAAGTTAATAATCAAAAGGCAGAGATTGTCAAACAGGGTTTTTAGGTTGTTTTTCTAGACAGGGTCTCTCTAGTAGCCCTGGCTGTCCTGGAACTTGCTCTGTGGACCAGGGATTAGAAGTGTGCACCGCAGGCTGGCAAGATGGCTCAGCTGGTAAGAGCACCGACTGCTCTTCCGAAGGTCCCGAGTTTGGATCCCAGCAACCACATGGTGGTTCACAACCACCCGTAATGAGATTGGACGCCCTCTTCTGGTGTGTCTGAAGACAGCTACAGTGAATTACGTTGGAGCAAGGAGGCCAGAGTGAGCGGGCCAGAGTGAGTGGGGCCGGCAGAGGTCCTGAGTTCAATTCCCAGCAGTCACACACATGATGGCTCACGGCCATCTGTACAGCTACAGTGTACTCATACACATAAAATAAATAAAACAAATCTTAAAAAAAAAAGTGTGCACCACCACCTGACTCAAACTGGATTTTATTTTTATGCTCTAAATATATTCCTGTATATAGAAGATACAATTTAGATGGAAACACACAGGTCATTTCAAAATAAAAGAAACCAAATAACTATACCCTAAGGATACATTTCCTGCCAGTGAGAACTCCCTTTGTAATACAGCTCCTCCTTATCCACATTCCATCCACACATTAACTGTGTACTCTACACTATCCCTAAATCTTGCTGTCTATTCCAGAGTGTCAACGCTACCTGCTCACTGATCACATGACTACAGGAATGCCTTGACCTTTTCCTACCTGCACACCTACCTGTTCTTAAACTGCTACTTACTTCATTTCCAGTCCTTCATTCTCAGGCCCCTTTTAGCTGTCCCAGCACACATTAGACTCTCCTTATAGTATTTAAAAATATTTTCAAGTTTATTGAAGTTTTGCAGTGTATTCTTGCAAGCACAGGCCAATGCTGTTATATAAATGTATCCCAAAGCTTACAGAACTCCGGTATTATATTGCAATGACAAAGACAACAACATATACCCCATAGAATCAACTGACTACGAATTCCTTAAGAGCAAAAACTGAACTTACTACCTTTGTTGGCCAACTAGCATTGAGAAGGGAATAGGGAGGGAAAGACAAGTAGACTCTTCTATACAAATTAAAGACCTGTAACTGTAATAGTCACATAACAAGCTAGCTACTCAAGATATAACAAATATACAAATGAGAAAACCTGATGAAGACATTTCAATCAAAAATTGCTTTTCTCCTTTTTAATAAAAAAACATTAAAATGCACATATCTCTAAAAGGGCTGCAGTGGCTTAGATATATATTCCCTGTAAGACACATATGTGAAGGTCTGGTTCCACAGCTAGTGAATCCAATCACTGAGTGACTTAACCCTAAGAGCTCTGGACTCGTAGGTGCGCAGATTCCTAGCATGGATTCCTAGCATGTTTTAGGAGTGCATCCTGGAAAATTGTACTTGTCTCCAGCCCCTTTCTGTGTTCTCTCTGCTTCCTGGTGAGCATCTCTGCTCCATTACCCTCTTGTGCTGAATTATCAAGCCACGGGACTAAAACAATAAAGTCAGCTAACCTGGACTGAACCTTCTAAAATAAAGTGTAAGCCAAAATGTCTTCCCTAACTTTAAGAATTTCTGCCAATTTTTTTTTTGTTACAGCAACAAAAACTAACACATAGGCATAAAGAGTTTCATTCACTTTTACCATACCTGACACCTTATACTAGGGAGGGAGAGAGACATCGGCTGGCTTGTGTCTGAAAGCTAAGCCATAGAGCAAAAGATTACCAGGAGAGTACTTTAGGAACCATTATGTAAAACCTGGAGAAAGTTAACTTTTAGGTGAGAAACAACCAGCAAGATTCAAGCTGTGGGTGTAAAGTAGGCAGCATACATCTGTCCATCATCTTTCCCTCTTCACCAACGTTTGTTCTACTGGGAGATCTTATCCCTTCATCAGAGAACTCTGCTGCCACTGCCACTGTAAAACAGGGTTCACCACAAAGACTTTGTTTTCAAGACCACCTTCCCTAAATATAACTGTAAAAAATTAATGCTATCAAAGAGATGACCTAATTTTTTTTATTCCATAGTAAAATCGGATATCTCCCAAACACTTTACAAATGACTTCTAAAAAGAAAATTTCAAAATAACTTCAGGTATACAACAAACATTTTCAACTCAACTACACTTTAGAATTAATGCTTTGGTATGCAATATGATATGCTAATGAGTGGATTCACCAAAACAATACAGTGTTAGTGATTTTATCACTAACAAACTGCTGTATGTGAGCATACTAGTGTGGTGGTCTGAATGAGAATGGCCCCCAGAGGCTCCTGTTTGACTACTTGGTCCCCAGCTGGAGAAACTGTTATGTGTAGCTCTTGCTGCCCTGCCTTAAGCCCGGGGGGGGGGGGGGGGGGGGGGGGGGGGGGGGGGTTCTGCACTACCAGCCCCTGCAAAGAAAATATTAGATACACACATTGCTCAATTTCAACCTGCCTTGTGGCTCAATTGCTGGGCATCTCCAATCTACTGAACTTAGCACGTCCTTCCAGGTACTTCCAGCTCAGCATCCTCCATCTGCCCTCAACTTCAGTTACTCAGCCACCTTCAGTCCCATCCCTCCAAAGCATGGTGAACACCTTTTTTCTTCCCTGTATCTGCTTACTTGGGGGCGGGGGCGATAGGGGAGGTGTGGGGGGTGGGTAGAGAGTCTCGCCTATCCTTCCAACCAGCAACTGGCCCACTACACCTTTATTGATAGATCAAGAACCAAATGGGAAACAGGGCCTTAGCATCAGAAGCACCCCCACAGAAACTCTGGTCTTGTTGAAGGAGGTGTGTCACGGAAGGTGGGCTCTGAGGCTTCCAAATCCCATGCTATTCCCAGTTAGCTTTTTCTCCACCTTGTGCTTGTGGATCAAGATGTAAGTACTTCACTACTGCTCCAACATCATCCCTGCCTCCTGCCATGTTCCCCGCCATGATGATCATGGATGGACTCTAACCCTCTGACCCTGTAAGCTCCAAATAAATTTTTTCTTCTATGAGTTACTTTGGTCATAGTGTCTTATCACAACAATAGAAGAGTAACTAAGACAAGGAGAAAAAAAAAAAAAACCTGCTTGTTACTTTGTAAATGTCTGCAAGCCAGTCAGAGAAACAAATGTCTTATATACAAAGATAAAATTTTGCAAGCCATGAAGGAAGAACCACTGATGTGTTCTGAGTAAGAGATTTGACTTGGGGAGTATTATTGACTATGAAAGAAGTTATTAAGGGTTGAGGGGAAGAAAGAAAGCAAGGATTATAAAGAAGGAAGCACTCAAAGGGGGATGGGAACCAAGGTCTGAGAGGCAGACTAAACAACTGGTGAGTGGAATGCGGGGATCTCTCAGGCTTCTTACTCACATGGTTACTACCACAGTAGCAGGGGCTCCTAGGAAGCCTTTCTAGGAAGCCTAGAAAGTTCTTTGGAAAGCAGGGAGGCTAGTTCAGCTTGGTGCATGTTCACCTGAAGGAACAGGCACTGAAGGTGAAAGGTGTAGCGTGGACCTTGAATATGTCCACTCCCTGCTCAGCAAGAGGGCTCCTGAAGTCACAGCAGCACACAGAATGTGTATAAAGTAAGAAGAGATGCCCAGACTTGCTTGGACTCCTAATTAGAAATTAGCAGCCAAAAAAACTGGAGAACCTAAGCAGTGGTGTCACATTATCCCTCACTCCCATAAAACGGTAAGGTTTTGAGGCATATTTATATGTAGGTCGTAAGTAAAGAACAACAACAAAAAAATAAAGTTATAAGACAAAAGCCACAAAACTAATACCCTAGAACAAGAATGGACAAGTGTTTTCTAGATAGTAAATGTTTCAGGCTGGCAAGCCATATGTACTTCGTTGCAACTACTCAACTGTACGGCTACACTGTAAAAATAGCCATTTAACAAAGTTAAAAAGAACATGACTATGTTCTAATAAAACGTTATTCTTTATTTAAAAAAAAAACTAGAGGAAGGCCGAGTTTATCACTGCTCTAGAAAACAAGACACATTTCTAATAATCAGTTTTTAACCTATCGCTCCCACCCCCACACACAGAGAATAAACTTTGTAGATTAATTTAATCATGATTGTTCTAGGAATTTATATTTTCCTTCAATGCTACTATAACCAGTGCGTAAAATATCTAATTATAAATTATGCCTATAAAGGAACCAACTGTGTGACAAAAAGAAGAGGACTTATATTTCCTGTCAGCCGTGGTAGATTAAAGAAGACCAGAATGAGGTTCTTGAAAGTTTATTTCAGAGACCTTATTAGCATATAGGCAAATGCTATCTTGAATGCATTCCTTAAACCCTGTGTCTATAAAAGTCAATATAACAATTATTAGCAATAGTGATGATACCAATGACTACAGAATATTGAAAATATACAGACTGTTAATATATATATGTATATATTCATATGTACTATATTAGCAATTTTATCTTTATAATTTAAACCTTCCATGTTGGCAACATCATCATTCTCCTTTTACAAGCGTCTGTAAGTATAGAAGGGTTCAAAAAGATGCTAGTAGGACTAGAGAATTGGCTCAGCAGTTAAGAACATTGGCTGCTCTTCCAGAGGACCCAGGTTCAATTTCCAGCACTCCCATGACAGCTTACAACTGCCTGTAACTCCAATTCCCATGAATATGACTCTCTCACACAGACTTACATGCAAGCCAAACATCAATGTGCATTTTCAAAATATTACTTAAGAAAGATGCTAGCAAACATCAGAGGCAAAAATTAATTTTTTTAAATTGAATTAAACAAATGTGTTAGAACTCATGCTCTGACTATAACAGTGGAATATAAGCCATTCTGGCCTTCCTATTACTTCCTATTTGACTGAGAGATACAACAATAATAAAGCAGACTTCAGTACTCAAGAGTTTATTATTCAAAACAAGGCAAGTAGACACAAAGATGCCATACAACAGAACATGATGCATGCAATTAAAAGGATTTTATTAAAATAATGAGAGTTCTAAAAAGTATCTTTGAGAAACATGCACCTGGAGAAAATGTGAATCATTTTACATGAAAGGATACAAAATTATGTTAAGCCTTAGGTAAGTCTCAATGCTGCTCTGAGACCACTTACTTGCTAAGTACACAAAAAACCTACAGCTTCTCAGAAGAAAATGAGAAAGTTTTTATACACCTCTAGAATATAATTGAATACAATCTCTGACTGCTGCAGACTAGACCATAGACAGCGTGTGACCATTCTCCTCCTCCTTTGATGCTCTCTCTCTCAGGTCTCCTTTCTTTTCTTGGTTTTCATCCTTTATGTTTCTCAGTTCTTTTCAACTCTCTCTGTTATCCTGTCCAATCTGTAGCATGAAAGATGTGACTCCCAACTGAGTATCCTATCACCAAGCCAGATCTCTCCAATGAACTATCTACTTACCAATTTCCTTTTTAGATTGTGTCAGGTCATTAGCAAATTCTTGATTGCCTTTAAACCTGCTCCACCCACAGCTTTCCCATTTTATGCTGGCAATTGCACGCCTCCAGGTACCTAAGCAATCTTTGCAGTATTGATTCGGTTTTCTCTCTGGCCTCACATTCCACCAGTTGGCTCTACCTCCAAAACATGCACAGCATTCCAGTAATGACAATCTTGTGCATTTGTTCCCTAGCAACGAAATTCATATTTATATGAAAAGCTACACAGGAACAGAAACTAATGTGAACAGCCACCAAATGTCCTTTCTGGGAAGAAATGTATAAACAAATTATGTACATCTATATCATACTATGATTCTCAACACCATAGCTAAATCTCCAGGATAATATCAGATTAAAAAAAAAATACAATCCCAAAGTTACACTATATGCGATTCTTTTATGTAACAATCTTATACTCCTTTAACATTCTTTAAGATTTGTTCATTTTATGTGAATGAATGTTTTGCCTCCATGTATGTCTGTATACCATGTGTATACCTAAGAAGCCAGAAGCCAGAAGAGGGTGTCAGATCCTCTAAAAGGGTTATGATGGTCAGTAGTGAATCACCATATGGGTGCTGGGAACAGAACCCAGGTCCTACCATCTCTTCAGATGGAAGGATAAAGTTTTTGTTGCCCCAGGTATTTTGAGTGTTAGGAGTGAAGGAATGATAGGGAAAGATAATGCTTCCAATCTTGACTATAGTAAAGATATAAACCAACACTTAGAATAAAGATATTCAAGGGTCACTGGGGAAAGGTACTTGCTATGAAGCTGGAGAACCTAAATTTGACCCCTGAACTCACATGATAAGAAAGAACCTACTCCTGAATGTTTTCCTCTGACTTATACACATGCCATGACTTGTGCATGCCGATACACATGCACAACAAATTTCTTATAACTGCAGAAGTAACTAATCTAGTTCCCCCCACTTACTTCAGGTTTTTCCTCAAATGCTACATTCTTACCCTATCTTAAATCACAACTCAACAGCTCCAGCATCCCTTTATCCAACTCTTTGCTTCATTCTTCTTCAGAATAACAAAATTATAACATATTATACCTAACTTGTATTTTATCATTAGTGCTCAGCTCTCCCCAATAAATGCTGAAATACCTTATTTTGAGGATATTTTAGTGTTACAGAACCTAGATCTTACAACAATATCAACTCACATCAATACAAATCAGTATTATGTATTTAGATGAATGATAAATAGCTCTACTTTTAAAAAATATTGTAGGAAATGTCACTGTCGGTATGAAAATAATAAAAGAGGAGCTGGAGAAAGGTTTTACAGTCCATCAGGGTGGGGAAGGCTAGGTAACCAGTGTGAGGTAGCTGGGCAAATGACATCCCCCTTCGGGAAACAATGATTAATGCTGATCTTCTTCCTCCCGTTGAGCAAGTTCTCCCGGCCTCAATTAACTCAATCTAGGATCCTTCACTGGCATGTCCAGGTCTGTCTCCTACATGATTACAGACAACACTAAAGTGACCCTCAAGTGAAATGCTAATAACGTCACACCTCCATGAATAACAAAAATGCATGATTTACTACCTTTGAATTCTTTTACTGATAGACATTCTTAAGTAGATAAAATTACTTTTAATACCTTAGCTTTGTTAAATGCATTTGAAGGAATCTGAAGTGGAAACTTGAGGGTTCTTCGGAAAGTTGGTTGGATGGTGTTTTGCTGGGGTAAACACATGAAGGAATGTTTCGTTAAAGTGGACAGAGATGTGAAAGGCTAAGGCAGACTAGTGAAGGCACATTTCACTGAAGCAGACACAGAAGAGACACTGTTCTGCTAAAGCAAGCACATGGTAAAGGATTCTTTGCTAATGACATGCATGTATTGGTCCACCTTACACTTTGTAGTTGAACTGCATTTGTTGGGACTGGGTAGAGAGAAATGCATCAAAAAACTTTTCGTGGTGTGTAGTTTCTTACCCTCTTCCACAGACTAGGGCTGACTGGCAGAGTGTTGTCAGATGAGATAGATGCAAATGCTGAGGCAAGCCCCAAAGGATTCAACAGACAATGACAGGGGCTGAGCTAGGCTTACTGATACAGGAATCTACCAGCCCTTTCAAAACTGACCCCTACCAAAATCCAGCAAACCAATCGCAAAAAAAAAAAAAAAAAAAAAAAAAGTTTCCTTCTCCAGATCGATGTAGCAGTTTCCCAGCTAATTAAAAACTGATGGTATTTATCATCACTAGTAATAAATGTTAAAATTTTACTTTAGCAAGAAAAATGTATTCTAAACAGCAATACAAAAACATATTGAAAATTCAAGACTGATAGGCAATAACAAAACCATAGTTATGCTATGTAAATTACTTTGTTTCATTTTTTAAATTTTTATTGGTTCTTTGTGAATTTCACATCATGCACCCCAATCCTACTCACCTCCCCTCAACACCCCTAAGCCCTCTCTCCATCCTTGCAACCTTCCCTACAACAGAGAAAAAAACTCTTGCTGTGGAAGCTGTAGTGTGTCAGTGTGTCCCACAGCATACCCTTTTATCCATACTTCTTTGCCTGCACATGTTCATTACAGTGACTTGTTGGTCTGGTACAAGTCCTCTGGCTTCTACTACTTTATCAATACTGGAACCTTGCCACGCACACTTTGCATGACCGCAGTATTTGAGGCATAAACTTCAAGGAAAGTCAGTCTCCTGCCTCCGCATTTTTGCCTGGCACCCCAAACTCAGAGGTAGCCCAGATATTTCCTCATATTTGTGTGCTAGTGGCCCACCAAGATATCATTGCTTAACAGCTAGAAAAAGAAAATTCGGACATTGCTCTCTGACCTTCACCAATGTTCCAAAGTCCTAGTCAAACCCTGGCTTGGAATGTTAAGCCATTCTAAAGTAATTGCCTCCAGCATTGTGGGTAGGGCATTAAAGTTTACAGAATGAGAGACTTATCCCAGGACAAGGTCAAGTAAAATCCTCATTCTCAGTCACGTACTACAGCTGAACCACTCCTAGGAATTAGCAAGAGACTGTCTCTACTTCCCCAAAAGATTAACATAGTGGGTGTTTTTACCTAAGATGGGCAGGACCTTAATCTGAGAGTGTGTGTGTGTGTGTGTGTGAGAGAGAGAGACAGTCTACAGCATTGAGCATTCTAGAGTCAACAGTCTGCATTCAACATTCAGACTTGCTCGCACTCGGACTAGAACCAGAGCTTAGGTGGACTAGGACTTAGATTCATGCAGTCCGTAGACCTCCGGGCCCGGAGCGCTTGGGCGGGGGGCGGGGGGAGGTGCAGCACCAGTTGAGATTCAAGAGATTCAGCATTCGAGATTCGAGCATTCAGCATTGAGGACTCGAGATTCAAGCCTCTACCCTCCTGGCTCGTGCACCCGCAGCCCCCTGGGACTCCGGCCAGGACGATGCAGCCCGAACCTACTCGGTGCCCAGGGGTGCTGCACCAGTCCAGAGGAGATGGCTGCTGTTTTAGACCTATTGTGTTTTAGGTGGCCTCAGATGTACCTCGACTTACTGAGCAGCCAGATTTTTCATTTCTCTCTTTTGCAATGATTGTAAAAGCCTCATGTCATTTTTGAGAAATACACTCAGACCTTACACCACTCGTGTCGAGTCTGTTTGTCAAAAAGCCGAATCCTGTGCACACCTGGCCAGAACCATCGTCCCGCGGAACAAGGGACCCCGTAAGAAACCCCAGTCCGTGGCAGAACCTCACTGGGACTCCTCTCAGATATCCTATGGTTGCCCTGTGTCATGGAGATAGGCTTTGGATCTGTAGAACCAGCTCCTTTGTACACTCTGGCAGTTCATTGATGGGGTAGATGTTGGAGTGGGCCAATTCAAAGCCTTGGATCTGGGCCTGAGAGGTTTCTGACCTGGTCAGTCCACCAGCTCTCATGCTCTGCAGCCCCACACCCAGGCCCAGCTCTACCTTGCTGCCCACTGAAAGGTGCTCTCCCAGTGTTGTATCCAGTGAGGGACAGGGCCAGTTCTCCCACTCTCATAATCCCAGGGCCAGCTCTCCCATCTGCCAAAAATGAGGGAGGGGAAAGAGGGTATCTCTCCCTCCTCAACACTACCACCCAATAGGCAAGAGGCAGGGTTGGTTCTCACGCTCTCAAACCCCTAACCCCAGCAACCCTGGTCAGCTCTTCTGTGCTGCCCAAGTGAGGTGCAAAGGCTGCTCTTCTGAGTGCTACAGCTGGTGAAGGACAGGGCCAGCTCTTCTGCTCTCAAGACCCCAGGTCTGGGTCTCCCCGCTACTGGAGATGGTGAGGAAGGACAGGAGAGAAGGGTATCTTTCCCTCATCCAAGCCACCACAGGGAGATGTATGCTAGGGCCAGCTCTTCCACGCATGCATCCTCAGGCCCAGCTTACCTGCTGCTGCTCCTATTGTGTGCGAGGCTGCTCTCCTGACTACTACAGCTCGCTAGGGTCAGAGTCAGGGGTCCTGTACTCACACCTCTAGAGCCAGCTCTCCCACAATGCCCAGGTGAGGAGAGGGGTCAGTTCTGCACAGCCCTCAGACATCAACAAGGCCATGGTTGACAGCCCATGGCTGGCAGACCTGGCTTTTGGTGGCAACAGACTGCTGCTCCCAAATGTGGCCTCTGGTGGCAACACAAACCAGGACCCAACCATGGTCTAAGGTGGCATCACTGACTACTCACACAAGGCTGCTCCTCACTACCCGTAAGTGTCCAGTTCTGTCTCTCTTCGTTGTAACCACATCCTTATTTCTCTTTCTCTTCCATTTCTCAACCACTCATTTGCTCCTCTTAGTGGCACCTGGGTTCTCTGAGTGTCTAAGAAGTGGTCTCAGGAGTGCTAGGCCCTGCTCCTGAATTATGGCACCAGGCAGAGGTCTTCTCAAGCATGGTCTGTACCCCCAGGCCAGTGTGGCACAAGACTGGGGTTCATCTCAGGCTAGCCCTGTCAGGCTCCCATGGCACCCATCTTATGTTCATCTGAGACCCACTCCTCTCCCGGCCTACCCATCTGTCTTAGGCTCACTCACACCTGGAGCCCTTCCAGGTCTGCCTGGCACAGGAGTAGTGGTTGTCTCAGGCTAGCTCCCTATCTGGGCCCTCTGGCACCAGACTGGTAGTGGTCTCCGGCTCACTTTTTTTCAGGGAATGTTAGGCTACTAATCATTCAGATGTTCACAGGCCAGAACACTGAGCGTAGACATAGCCTCTTTCCTCTCTGCCACCTACTGACACACATGTGACACAGCAGCCACATCTGCAACGCCTCTAGGGGCAGGATGTAAATTACTTTTAATTCTGGTACAAAAATTAAGATGAACATATTAATAATAATAACCAAAAATGTTAACGGACATACAATAATATCAAGAAGTAAAATGACACTGATAATATAAAAGTATATGGAATTCTCATATGCAATAAAAGTTATCAGCTTAAGTGGTTCTATGCAAATGCAGAATTATCACATCCACAAACCACGAAATGATAAAGAATTATCAAACTGCAAACACAAGAGCAGAAAACAGCAAATGTCCTTCGGAATAAACTCACCAATCTAAAGCACAGGGCCAATGAATGAATAAGCAAAGCAAGACTCAATTACGCATAGACACTGTCTATAAGACTCATCATAAGCTGAAGCAAATGCAGAAGCTCAAAGTTAAAAGATAGAAAGGATACTTTCCATGGTAACCAGAAGAGAGGTAGCTAAAATAAATTTTAAATCAAAAACCAACAGAAGAAAAAAGAATGGTGATAGAAGACTGAATCCAACTCAAATCCATCCAATATCACAGCATCTACATATATAAACTGACAAATCTTCAAGGACAATATGGTAATAGACTTTAATATCTCATCTCCACTTTCAGTAATGAAGATATAATCCAGACAGATGTATCAATAAAGAAATAAACACAAAAACATTGGGGGGGTGGCGCAGTAAGACGGCTCAGCAGATAAGACACTTGCCATGCCGACCTGGAGAGCTGAGTTCATCTCCGGAGAAAACCAGCTCCTGAGAACTGCCCTCTGACCCCCACACAGGCACCACAGCACACCTGCATATGCATATATACACACAAAAATAATAGGAAAACTTAATAAAATGAACCTACCAGACATACAAAACCCTACACTTTAATATTATGTAATATTTTCAAGCACCCACAAAACTATGGGAAGGACAGATCACATACACACAAAGCCACATGAAAAGTCTTAACAATTTAAACACAACAAATATTGTATCTAGCATATTTTATAGCTGTAATGAAGTAAAAGCAAAGAAAATTAGAGATACATGAAATATGTCTATATGAAATATAGATACTCTGGGTTTGTGAGCAAAACTCACATGCTATTTATGTGGGGACAAAAAGGAAAGACAGTGAAGCATCACACTCACCACGATGAGTTTAATTTAGAATTAAAAAAAACAGTAGATAATAGCAAGTGTTTTCAAGTTGAGTGTACACAGAAACTACAGTTCTTATAACACTGTTATAGGACTTTAAAGTAGTACAGCTATTTAGGAAAAAAAGGTTACCACTCCCTTAAGATCATAGAATCACCATGTGACCCAGAAATTCCACTCCCAGATGTGTGTGTGTACGCGTGTCTGTGTGTGTAAATGAAAAACAAATGTCTGAATAATAACTGTAAACAAAGAATAATAGTGATATTACTTCCAATAGCCAAAAAATACAGCCAACAAAGATATAAACTGAGCATCAACAACATGTAACACACGCTGACACCATTTAACCATAAAACATGCTTCACTATTAGGAACCTACTCCTCCAAAAGGCCAAGATGTGCCCTCCTGAACAGCAGCACCAAACAAACGTGCTCTAACGTGCACAGGCTTCTGCGCTGTGTTGTGGTCCTGGCACTAGGGCATGCTGACATGTAAACCAAACAAGTACTACTGAAGACAGACAAAGATGAACAGAGAAGATGGATTAAAAGCTGTCTCCATGAGATGCAGTAAGTAAAAGTCAAGTAACCAAAGACAGATTCTCATACAAAGACAGGAAGAACACAGAAAACTACAGGAAATAAAAGGTCAACTGAAAAGTCTGGAGAAGGAAATAGTATAGAAGCTAGAGGTAGTTCACAGTCATCTCTAACTTCTGTTTCCAGAGGCTCCATGGTGCTTCTGGACTCAAGGGCACAATGCATGCAGTACAGAGACTTACACATGTGCAAAACCCTTCCTTCCTTCCTTCCTTCCTTCCTTCCTTCCTTCCTTCCTTTTTAAAGAATGCCTACTAGTGGTGGAGCATGCCTTTAGTCCCAACACTCAGGATACAGGCCTCAGGCAGATCTCTGTGAGTTCCAGGCCAGCCAGGGCTATACAAAAACCCTGTCTCAAAAAAAAAGTGCCTATCCCAAGTATAACCTGATGGGCTAATCATATCAAAGATGCACAAAGAGCAACAGAAAACAAAGATGAATAAAACAAGAAACTGTGACTCTTTATAACTTAATGACCACATTAAAAAGACAGGGTAATAGTTGAAATACTGACAAACGAATTCAAAAGTGATCAATTAATTCAAAGAATATAAAAAGACAGATGAAGAAATAAGGAAATTCATTCAAATCCTGAATAAGAAAAGGCAGTAACACAAAAGAGAGAGAATTAGCAAAGAAATGAACACTAGGGGAGTCTCCCCAAGCAATGTTAAATATGAATTGCCCAATACAAGAATTAAACATTAAAATGGAAAGTTACTACTAATACAGTAGACCAAGCAGAACGCTAACACCAAACAAAAACGCAAAGCAAAGACGGAAAATAAGTTAAAAAAAAAAAAAAAAAAACTACATTCAGACATTAGCAAAGAAAAATAATAAGCATGCTCAAAAACTTAAGAACTATTATGTTAACATGTAATAACTAAATCCATTGTTAGGAAGAGGGACTGAGAAAAGCTCTGGATGTACAAAAATCCTATTCAGTGTGATGATAAAAACTTCCCAAGTCTAGGATATAAAAGGACATCTAAGCATAAAAGGCAGTAGAATCCTGGACATATGCACCCAAAGAAGAATTTCTTCACATTACTATGAAAATGCTAAGACCAGAGAACCAAGAAATATCACTCAAAGCTATATAGTAAAGTATTTACAGAGGCAAACATGTCCAGCTAGCACACCATAAAGGTAAGGAAGCATGGGATGACGCATTTTAGACCCCAGGACTGACTTTATCTGGCAAAGTTGTAGTATTTTTAATATGTACTTTCAGATTTCATTGTGTCACACTTTGGCAGGCTGGCTGGCCCACTACTAAGAACTCAGCACTACGAGAAGGACTGACTCCTCCTTCCCCTCTCTTACTGTTTGGATCTTTTCAGACAAGGTTTCTCTGTGTAGCCCCAGCTATAGCAGAAGTCACTCTGTAGACAAGCCTGACCTCACACTCAGAGATCCGCCTTCTTCTGCCTCCCCAGTACTGGAATTAAAGACGTGCCACCACACCCAGCTCCATCCCCTTTATTTTAAAATTAGTTGAGAATTTTGTACAACATATTTTGATCGTATCAGCCCCTCCCCTCCATGTCTCCCAGATCAACACCCTCCTCCATCCATATCAACCCAACTTCTGTGTTTCTCTCTGTCCCCTTCCTCAGTAACCCCTTCTCTCCCCTCACAAATATAGCTGATGTTTCCCATATACTCCTGGATGTGTGGCCTTCCAATGGAGTGTGGCCAACTTACAAGGGGCTATACCCTTAAAGTAAACTGACTCCCCCTCTCCAACAGTTTTCAGTTGCCAATAGCTCATGGGTTTGACTCATGCACACCTCCCGCACCGCCCACCCCTACTGGGGTTTTGTCTAGCTTGGCCTTGGGATAGTCCGGTGC
The DNA here is from genome assembly GCF_008632895.1 of Mastomys coucha. Taxonomy (NCBI): domain Eukaryota; kingdom Metazoa; phylum Chordata; class Mammalia; order Rodentia; family Muridae; genus Mastomys; species Mastomys coucha. The sequence goes on along the minus strand of NW_022196894.1, from coordinate 36,079,974 downwards.
TGTCCATGTGTAACTGCCCTACTGTGTCCAGAAATCCATGTGTAACTGCCCTACTGTGTCTAGAAGACAGTTTCCTTTTAGTCACCCACTGACTCTAGCTTACTCAGACTTTTATCGTGCCTCCTGAGCCTTAAGAGGAGAGGTATGATATGGATACCCCATTTAGAGGAAAGCATTCCATAATCTACTACAAAAAAAAAACAGTTTCTCTAGTGAATGGTAAGGCAAGCACTGTCTCGGGGTGCAATGACAGATCCTTAGGAATCATTTCAATACTATTCCACTGAAAAGAGAAATAGTGAGTAGTAGGTCCTCCCCTAGGACCTATGACTTACTCAGCCATAAGTTCCTGGCCTGTGCAGCTTGATTCAATCTAATTTAAAAAGTGGTTGGTTATTCCCATTACAGCCCTGCCACTACCACATCAGTGGGCATGTCTTGCCAGGCCAGTCACTGTTGCAGCTCCCAGTGTTCGCAGCTAAATTAAGATGAAAGAACACATGCAACATTTATCTCTCTAGGTCTACGTTACCTCACACAGAATTACCATTTGACTGAAAATCTCACCATTTTGTTTTTCCAATATTCCATTGTATAAATATATACCACATTTTCACTATTTATGCATCAGCTGATAGACATTTAGGCTATTTCCATTTCCTGGCATACTGAACATCAATGAGCAAGTATCTCTGTGGTAAAACAAGAGTTTCTTTATGTATATAACCAAGAACAGCATAGCTAGATCGATGGATAGATCTATTTCTAGCACTTCTGAGGAAGTCTCACACTGATTCCAACAGTGGCTACACCAGCCTGCACTACCACCAGCAGGCCTACTACCTCCCTTACCTGCGTTTGTTGTCTTAGGCATTCTAATAACTATGAAATGTCATAATTTATTTTTCTTGGTGGTGTAAGGATGTTAAACATTTTACTAACGCCTTTCTCAGCCAGTTGTCTTTCTTCTCTTGACATTCTGCCGATTTCCATGCCTATTCCTAACTGCTTTTGAAACAGACTTTCTCTACCTTGTCCTGGTTGTCCAGGAACTCACAGAGATCTCCCTGCCTCTGTCTCTCCAACACTGGGACTAAAGGCATGTGCCCCCAAGCCCAGTTACCATGCCCTGATTTTTAATTGAATTTTGATGTTTAGTTTTTGTTTTAGTTCTCTGTATATTCTAGACACAAACCCTCTGCCAGATGCAGAGATAGTAAGATTCCCCTTCATGGGCTATAGAGAAAACTATGAATTCTTCCCTTCCTATCTGTATATCCTTTATTTCCTTCACTATAAGAGTCTTATAGCTCTAGCTAAGACATCAAATACTGCATTGAACAGAAATAGAGAGGGTGGACATCCTTGTACTGTCCCTGATTTTTGTGGAAATGCTTTGAGCTCTTCTTTATGTGTATGATGCTGGCTATGGGTTTACTGTATGTTTTGTACTATGTAGATATATACCCTCTAACTATTCTCCAGGATTGATCAGGTTTTGTCAAAGCTCTTCTGGAGTCTATGTAGTTAGTGGCTTATGATTTTTATTGATTTGTTGATGAACCATCCCTATACTTCTGAGATGAAGCAGGCTTGACTACGGCCTATCTTATGTTACTGAATTTAGTTTATATGCTGGACTGCGTAAGAACGGTCCCCATAAGCTCATATATTTAAATGTTTAGTCAGCAAGGAGTGACTATTTGAAAAATTGTAATAGCTAGGAGATACAGCCTTGTTGGAGTAAACATGAACTTGCTGGAGGAAGTATGTCACTGGGGGTGGGCTTTACGGTTTCAAAAGTCCATGTCAGGCCCAATAGCTCTCTCTCTCTCTTCCTGCTGCCCCATGGATCAGGCTTGTAGAACTCTCAGCTACATCTTCAGCAACTATGTCTGCTTGCATGACGCCATGCTCTCTACCACGAGGATATTGGACTAACCTCTAAAAACTCCCAGTTAAATGCTATCGTTCATAAGAGTTGCCTTGGTCATGGTGTCTCTTCACAACAGAATAGTTACTAAGCAGAGGTTGGTACTGGGGATGGGCTATTGCTGTGACAGGTGTGACCATGCTGTTTGTTAAGGAAATGTGGAAGTCTTTGGGACTTTGTAGTAGAATGCTGTTAGACACTTTAAGCAGACTTTAATGGGTGCTCTAGTAGGGCCACAATGCTGAGGGCAGTCTGAACTGTGGAGGAACTAGTTCAGGACAGATCAGAAGGGAAAAATACTAGTAAATGCCCTAGAGAACATTCTTGTGGTTGCTCTTTTGCCCTTGTCCAAAAACTCTGCCTAAGGCTAAAGTAAAGAGATAGCCTAGTATTAATTCTGTTTTGTGGCTATTAGTTATTATAGCAGAAAAGGGTGAAGCTGGACAAAGAGATACAAAATGTACACTGTGAGGGGGACAAAGAACATCAGGAAAGGTGAAGTTGAAGCTTAAGGAAAAGTCTGATTTTAAGCTTCTAACTTGTGAAGAGAAAAGCTTAAGCAGTGAAGGAAGCCATCAACAACAGAAAGCTGATGCAAATGGTTTTGAATGAGGGGGCCAAGTTCTAGCCTCACCAAGCAGCAGCTTAGCTTTGGCCTCATGATTCTGTCTAAAGACAAGGATTCAAGAACAGGGTTGTGGAATCTCCCTCTCTATCTAAGGAAAGCCACTGAGACCAGGCATGTGTCAGGGGCATCCCTGAACAGAGGTCCAGAGAGGCTGTAAGGAAGATGCCCAGAGTCGTGAGATACTGGCCAAGGACACCTGCTAACAGAATGTGGAACCAGCCCATAGGTAAGGAAATATGGTGTAGTCAACAAAGCCAGAAAAAGTTGGAGATCTGAAGAGCACTCTGATAGAAGACATGGAAATTTGGAACTTAAGAGTTTGCCTGGCTGTTTTTGGGTCTTGCACTGGTCCAGTATCTACTCACTTTCCTCCCCTTTGGAATGCTAATGCATATTCTGTGCTGTTGCATATTGGAAGTTGTGGTTTGCTTTCCATTTTGATTTTACAGAGGACTATACAGTTAAGAGATCACCACAAGGCTCAAAAGATTCTTTGAACTTTGGACTTTTAAACACACTATTGATACTGTGACAGACTATGTGGACTTTTGAAGTTGAACTGAATGCATTTTTGGGATCAGGGAGTTGAATGTGGTACTTTAAATAATAGAGAACTTCATAGACTCATGTTTTAAATACTAAGTCAGCAGAGAGTGACTATTTGGAAGGATTATGAAGATTAGGGGGTGTGGCCTTATTGGAGGAAGTATGTCACTGGGGTTGGGTTTTGAGGTTTCAAAAGTCTAAACCAGAACTAGTAGCTCTCTTTATCTTCCTGTTGCCTACAGATCCTGATGTAGAACTCTTACCTACTTCTCTACCACAATGTCTGCCTGTGTGTAGCTAGGTTCCCCACCATGAAGATAATTAGTTAAACCTCTGAGACTGTAAGCAAACCCCCAATTAAATGCTTTCTAAGAGGTCTTTTGGTCACTATGTTTCTTCACAGCAAAAGAACAGTGACTAAAGCAGTTTGTATGTGTTTTACTGGGAATTTTTACATTCATATCCATCTTACATATGAGAAAAATTGGCTTATAGTCTTCTTTTTCTGTTGGACCTTTATCTGGTACCAAAGTAATACTGACTTTGTAAAAAGAATTTGGAACTATTTCTTCCTTTTCTACTTTATGGATAATTTGAGTAACACTGGCATTAGTTTGTCTTCTTTGCAGGTCCTGGCAGAGTTCTACACTGAAACCATCTGGCCTGATCTCCTATTGAAGAGTTTTATTGCTTCTAGCTCACTGATTGTTTGGGGCTGTTAGAATCATACTTCACTTTGATTTAATTTTGTAGGTCATCTAGAAAGCTATCCATTTCTTTTATATTCATTCATTCTGTTTAATAGGATATAGAGTTTTAAAATGTCCTTATAATTCTCCAAATTTCCTCAGCATCTCTGATGTTTTCATCTCATGTCAGCCTTGGTTCTGATTATCTCTTCCCATATACTGTTCTGGGGTGTTATTTGTTCTGCCAAGGCCTTCAGATGTAATGATGTTATTAATTTGAGATCTCTGTTTTTGATGTAGGCACTGAGAGCTGTAAATGTTCTTCTTGGGACTGCCTTCATTGTGTTCCATAGATCTTAGTGTGTTATGGTCTCATTTTCACTCAATCCTTAGAATTTTTTATTTCTTTCTTGATTTCTTCTTTGATTCAATTATCATTCAGTAGTTTCAGAATACTTATATCTACTGTTTTTTTTAGTTCCATTTGCTTAGAATACTTTTTTCTATCTTTTTACCCTTAAGTGGTGTCAGCTGTTGATAATGATGTTTATTGGGGGGGGCATCAAAAGTATTATATTTTCTAATCTAATTTGCTAGTCTGTGTCATTTTATTGGGGAGACTAATATTAGTCCACTAATATTAAGGTTTATTATTGGAAGATGTTATTAATTCCTATCATTTTGTTGATTCTGTGTTGCTTTCTCTTGGTATTAGCTGTCCTGGCACTATTTCTTTACTCCTTGTGTCCTCGAGTGTATTTACTTTTCTCTTCAGATATAAGTATTCTTATTTCCTCCAGCATCCTCTGTAGAGCTGGCTTAGTAGTCATAAAGTCCTTTAATCATGAAAAAACGTTTCTCCTTCAAACTTAGTGGATAGTTTTGTTGGGTATAATATGTTTGGTTTGATGATTGTGTTCTTCAAAGTTTGGAATACATCTCTCCCAAGACCTTCTGGCTTTAAGTGATTCTGTCCAAAGTATCAGGTGTTATTTTGATGGTCCTGCTTTTTGTTGCTTGATCTTATTGTGTTAATCTTTCAATATCATTCATTCTGTGTTTTTAATGCTTTACCTATGGCTTGATGAATCTGTTTTCTATTCCTGTCTACTTAGTATTCTGTAGGTCTCTTTTACCTCAGATGTATATCTCTTTAGACTTTACTTCTGATTTTATTATGTCTTCACTATGGTATTTTTCTAAATCTAAAGTACTTTGCTAGTTACATTTTTTTTTCCTTCAAATCACCTTTCTTCTATCAGTATAGCCATATACAATGTGTAGGGGAGATCCTACAAAGTCCATCCCTCAGCTCTTCAGTTTTCTTACACGTATCTTTTAGTTTCCAGTTAATAAACATAAGTTTCTATGGTCAATGAATACTTCTATATAGGACATGAAGACTATTTGTTTATTAATTGGAACAGCAAATAGATTTTTTTTTTGGTATGACTGAAACTGCCTGAAAATGAGATCATCATATTTGTACATTTTTAAAGAGTAGAAGAGAAGCCAAAAATGTGAGCAGCAGCATGTAGTAATTCAAATCCCTAAGCATACTAGATATTATCTCTCCTCATATTTCAAGTATGTTTTATATATATAGGCATACATATTCACAATAAAATAGTACTGAGTTCACTATTTTCCCATTATCCTAACCACAGAGAAACCAAAGACTTGAAACCTATGACTTAGTGCAAAGGGGAACTAAAATTAATAGCTAATGAAACTAAGATCACTAATTTAAAATGTAGTTTACTGGTACTTAAGTTGTACTAAAAATTACTTTTCAGGACTGTCTTAAAATTAAAGAACTCGCACATCAATCAGGTAGCTAGCTCAAGTTATCCCCAACACCACAGACATTCCCTATCAAACACCAATTTTAATTAAGTAATGCGTCATGGTACAATGGGAGGGATGGGGAAAGGCAAACATTCAGATTTCAGGGTAATTATTATTAAAGTAGAGATTGTTATAGCAGAAATTACTTTAAAAGATCCACTGATGACTACAATGGGAATAATTATTCTTGTTTTTCTTTTTCTCAGTCTTATTACCTCTCATTTTTACAATAAAACAAACTGCTTTCTCAATACCACTAGTAGCATAAGCTAGTTTCTTTGTCTGTCTGTCTATGTAAATCCCTCATGTTAAATGACTTAAATTGTAAGCAAAATTATTATTTTTATGATATATAAAAATAAATTGATCACAGAACAAATGTTATTAGGGCCTCAACTATCTGTATAGTTAAGGAGAACAACAGAGTAAAATTCCATAAAGGAAGGGTGAGTTAGTAGAAAGCTGAACAGTGCAGCCTATCACTTTTAAGAATGTGGGTGATAAAAGTATGTAACAAAACCAATAAAATACACAGTCATAAACTTATTCTTCCAATATTTAATCCTAATTAAAAATTCCAAAAGAAGAAAGAGCTTAGCCATAGTCCCTACAATGTGCTGATTTTGTCAAGAAGTACCAAGTACTTCAGTAGGCACCCCTAAATCCCGAGTGTCATTATCCTCCAACCAACCTGGCTCTAGAAAGTCATTTTTTATATATAAGCAAAAAGGCTAGACTATTAGACTGTACAGGGATCAGCCAGGCTTTATGAAATATCTAGGACCTTCCTTAAGCTGCTAAATTCCTAGCATGAAGCAGCTGCGTGGCAGGGTGGCACAACAGTATCAGCTTTCTAAATTAAGGTCTATTTAGAACATTTACTAATCTGTAGAGTGAGGTATCATTTCTCACCTAACAGATTAGTAAAAATCAAAAGTAAAGGAAATGTGTATTAGCACAATCCTCATGAGGTAGAATTTAGCACAAACCAGGTATATTTTGAACGAGCAGCCTAACTATCCAGACATAGAACCTCCTCTAATACAGAAGGAGATCCGCACAATGCTACTGACACCACTTCGATTTCAGATTGCCACGTAACAAAAGTACACCTTAAATACCCATAAACTATCAAGACTTAATTAGCTAAGCAATAGTAAAAACTCCTGGAGAAAGGTTGCTTCTAATGTACTATCATCTTTATTTAGACCTCTCAGACACAATTTTTAAAAAAAGAACAAGAATCAGATCAGCTGCCAACATTTAAAGATTGCTGTAGGAGTCTTGGTCATTGGGATAATACAAAAATTTGTTTAAAAGGAAAAATGTGCATTCATTATCTGTAGTTGCTATGGTGAATTATAAAATAAAAGGTAATCCATTATAATAACTTTAATAAATTGTAATAAAACTATTACCAGGGACTAGGGAGGTGGCACAGTACATAAAGAAGCTTCCCAGGAAATGTGTTATCGAAATTCCATCCTAGGAACCCACAAGCTGGCAAGAGAGAACCTACTCTCACAACTTGTTCTTTGACTCTCATGTACCACAGCACATGTATGCCCTCACAATAAGTAAATGTAATTAAAAATTTAAAGCTCACCCAAATTCTTTCTTTAAATACTAAATAAAATTACTAGTTTTTTTTTAAATCTCATAAGGTTAGTATAATTTTACTAAACATCTCCAGATAAGTTTAGAAAGTCTATTACTATCTACATTTAAAAAAAAAAATTATAAAATTTTATCTTTAAAAATTCAATGGAGCACCAGAAAGTGGTTTTTAATTCCAGCAACGGGGAGGCAGAGGCAAACAGATCTCTATGAATTCAAGGCCGGCCTCGTCTACAAAGCAAGTTCCAGAACAGCAAGGGTTACAGAGAGAAACCTTGTGTTGAAAAACCAAAAATCCATGGAGCCAATAAGATAGCTCAGCAGGTGAAGGTGCCTGCTGCCAAGCCTAACAATCTCAGGTCTCACACAGTGGGAAGAACAGAGTCCTACAATTTGCCCTCTAATCTCCACATTTTCACCCAACATAAGTAAAAATGTCTCCCCTCAACCCTATACACACAACTCAAATAAATAAGTGTAATAAAAAAAAATGAAGTCAATGCAATGGGAGAGAAATACGCAAGCTAAATGGTGATGTATACTTTTTTCTCCAAACCAACTGGTAACTTTTATATAATTTCACTCCCAATCAGGCAGTTGTCTGTTGAAGATGAGAGATTTAACAAGAAAGTAAAACAAGAAACAGTTACAAACCATACTGCTGGTTCTCATCATGTAGATAGTATAGTAAATGACAAACAAATCAGTGAAAAATGAATCCAATCCAATAAATCAGCCTGAAGGGGCTGAGCCACAGGAGGATCATGAATTTCAGAGAAAGTCTGTACTATATAACACAGGAAGGGAGAGGAAGGGACAGATAGAGAGGAGTAGGGGAGGGGATGAGAGAGGAAGAAGGGGAGGGATATGGCCCAGAAGTTAAGAGTAATAAATTTTTTTTAAAAATATACAGCAATGAAGATGCACAAAGTATTGCATCTTACCTTAAATCGCTTGTCCTGCAGAACTTTCTTGATGGCAACCAGTTCTCCTGAATCACAAAGTTTGGCTTGATATACAACACCAAACGACCCATTTCCAATCACTTTAGTGTCTGTATAACTGACTTCCTGTGGCCTGTCAGGACCTTGTCCAGGAGTTGCCACCACTGTGGTCACCTTGCTGCCATCTTTATCTCCTACAAGAAGAGAGATTTAAAACAAAAATGAGAACTGTACAGAAGTATACAAACAAACAAACTCAAAAAAACAAAACAAAAAAGACCCTGTCAACACATACAAAGTAAATATGTTCTTTACTTAAATACTTATCAACTTAGCATGTAAAATAGTTTTCAATTACAAGCAATTTAACCCATCATTTATTTAGTCGGTCTGCTTCATTTAAATACATAACATCATTTGCTGAAAACAACTGCCTACAATGTAAATACATTGTTGTCATAGTACAAATGGTGTTGGGAAGAAGAGGTTTGGAGGAAGAGTGAATAACAGAAGACAAACAGGGAGGGGAGACAAGATTAAAATGTGTGTGAATGAAACTGTGGAAGAATAAGCAATGTTTAAATACTACTAATGGGAAGCCAGCTGTCATGGCTTGTGCCTGCAATCAAGGCAAGGCTAATTACCACTCTGGGTACATACTGAAAGGCTATAAATGCAATGAAATTAAGGTTACCCCAAGTCAAGTGGACTCCTTGTGACTTCTGTCTAACTGGTCTTTAAGCCCATTTACTTAAAAGCAAATAAATATAGCTAAAAACATATAAGTAGACCAACTTCATCCTGACCATTCTGACCTTTGGAAAATAAGGCCTTTAGTTTCTGCTTTTCTTTATCTTATTCTCTTAAGTGCAGATAATAATACCTTTGAGAATATAGTCACATGAGGAAAAGAACTTTATTTTAGGGATAACATAAAACAAAGCACAATAAACCCCATTCTGAATTGAACCCGTGTGTGTGGCTTACCGCCACACCTTCATCTCATTTACAGACCTTTCCTTACCTTTTTCCGTTGCCTCATCCTTAGTGGCAATCCAAAAGGAGCCCTTGAAAGCTCAGGACCAACTTTCCCATCTGACTAGATGTCCACAATAGGCTCTGAACTCCAAACTTTCCTAGGCCACAGGTGGTTCTTAAGGGCTTTAAACTGTTCTTTTAGTGACTTCACAATACACCTAAGTTCCAGAAACTAGAATCACCTAGAAACGACAACCATGACCCGCCTCTGCTCTCTTTCCTAACAAATCTAACACCAAACCAATACAAAATATAAACATATATGTATATAATTTAAGTTCTTTGGCCTCATTGAATGATCTTTGTCTCTATTTTTCTTCCATTGTGTGGCTTTTACTTTTAAGATGCTAAATAAACTCATACAAATCTAATGAAGAAATGACTCTCTTAGGCATTTTCCCAAATACCAGTTGCTTAATAAATGAGTACTTGAAAGCATACATATGCATGTCCATTTAACACAGACAAAGTTAATATGCAATGACTGAGGTCAACCTTTCCTTGTGATATCCTTCATATCAGATACTAAACAATGACTGAAGTTTATGAGTGGTTTCTAAAGATAGGTGATTTACAGGTAGTCTGCATTACAATTTTAGTTTCAAGGTAAAACACTCAAAAATAGATTACTTAATGCAAATTTCAAATTAGCATAGCATCATTTATTGAAAGACACATCAACACCACACTTTTTATTTAAGCACTACTATGTTTTGCATGGATACACACTGCAACAGAAACCAACACCTGTATTGCAGGCCTCAGAGCTCTTATATGTGCACTTATGCCATAACTTCTAGTAAAATAACCCAGATGTTTTCTAAAACTTACCATGTTCTATCTTCAAAATTTTGACTGCTTATCTTAATTATAATTTTTCAATTGGCTGTAAATTCTATCTTCTCTACTGTCAAAAAAAATTCTTAGTTTTCTTGTCTTTTTCTTTTTCTCTGTTTGGCTTTTAGTTTTTGAGACAGGGTCTCTCTATATTACCCTGACTATCTTGGAACTCACTATATATACAAAGCCAGCCTGGAATCCAGAGATCCACCTGCCTCTGCCTCAGTACTATACCCAGTTCATTTTTTAAAGATAGATTCACAGTCTTTTAAAATTAAACTCTAAATAAAGAGATGCAGGGCAATGAGATGTAGAAAAATTAAAATTTAAAGTATTAAATACATTTTATTATTCAGTTATTTAAAAAAATAAAAAATAAAAAACTGAAATGATTTCCTAAAGTGTTTTCTCCATAGTATGAAAGTCATTAATTAACTTTGGGTTAGTAATTCTATTAAACAAGTCTGCTTTCCAAATCTCACCTCTAATTCACAGAACAAAGCACTCCTACTTTAGAGCAGGTAACGTTATGAATGGTTCCTGAGCTCCCGAGGACAAAGAAAAAGTATGCCCTCCCACTGTATGAAGACATTTCAACACAGAAAACAGGAATCACGGGTTTGAATTGGTCCCTGTAAGTCACGCCTGGCACAATAGCATCCAGGATGACCTTTGCCATGCGCCTGCACGGGTGGGACTCCCAGAACCTCCTCTGTTTCAGGACACTGAGGACACACTACTGAAGACAACCAACACAACTCAGGGACTCTGCCCTTTTCCATTGCTAAGTCCTAAGCTTGGCAATGTGTAGTTATCCTAGCATCTTGACTGGCAAGTGGGAAAGGGAGAAATAAAGTAACTGCTAGAATATTAAGTAGAGTAGAAAAACTAAGTAGGCTTTATCTGTGCCTAGATTTGGGTATGGGTGCGGGGAGAGGTGAAGTGTGGATGTGGGGAGCAGGGTCTCACTGTGTAGATCTGGCTGGGATCCTTGAACTCCAAGACTCACCTGCCTCTACCCCAAGTGCTACATCACCACACCAAGATTCTTGACACCCCTCTCCTTTGAGCTTTGATTGCCTCAATGACCAATGCAGAAGATTTATTCTATTTTCTCTTAAGCACTTGGAGAAACTGCGGAGAACTCCTGTGAGTCATAGTTTCTGCTATCATGCTATGTCTGGAGTACTCAAGGAGCAATGGCTCTCAGGCTATATACAACTCAATAATCCTAGAACTTTTATTTCAAAATCATGAAGCTTTCCTGACTGCTTTATTTAAAGTTTAACTTCAAAAGAGTGTGGATCTGTCTTCAGAAATGAACCAGGCATGGTAGCACAAACACTTAATCCCAACATTCAGGAGGCAGAGACAGGTGGATTTCTGTGAGTTTAAGGCCAGCCTGGTCCACAAATTGTGTCCAGGGCAGCCAGGGCTATTACACAGAGAAACCTTGTCTTGAAAAATAAAAAAATTTTAATAAGAAAGTGACAAACAAAAATTTCAAAGACTACGACTCTGTGACATCCAAATAACTAGAGATTCACCACTAAAAGTTAGATTACTTTGTACTATATTAGAATACCATTGACATACAAAACCCAAAATCTTCATGAAAAACTAAAAATCATAATACATCTGTCACATTAGAAAAAGAGATAAACCACTCTGTCTAATACTGAAATATCTTAGAATATATGGCATAACAGTTCTCACCCTAGTTATATGACACAAACCATTAAAATAAAATTGGTCTTTAAAAACTGTCACCATCTCTCCAGTAGAACAGCAGAGCAGTGGCAATTAGGTAGCATAGCTCCAAGCTCTCTTGCTGACCAGAGACTCCTGTAACTCTGGATCAATTCTAATCTGGTCACATGGTACACACTTCCTGCTATAATTACAGCAATGAAAAGGTGTATCTCCCTACTTTTTACCACAGTAGAGAAATCCAAAATATAGCAATCATAATAAATCCCTCATGAAAATAATGGGAAGAACTTATGCAACATAACAACCACATTCCAGCCATCAAGATGGCTCAGCAGGTAATGTGCCTCCTGTGCAAGGAAAGAGCCCATTGGGGTCCTCTGGCCTCCACAGGACCACAATGGAACGCATGATGCTCACACCCATCACACATCACACACACAATAATACATAAAAAACAAAGACTATGTTTCATTAGAGGCTGTTAAATATAAAAAACAAATGTGGAACGAGCATCCAAAAACTCAAAAGCCCACCTCAAGAGTAAGAATTTAAGAGAAAGTCATTTAATTTTATATGAAACTATACAAATTAGTAAATCTTAATGCATACTCTTGCTTATTTAGCAAAGCCATTAATTTGATGTTTTTTCCTTCTTTAATTTTTTTTTTTTTTAATTTCATCTGCATTGGTGTTTTGCCTGCATGAAAGTCTGTCTGAGGGTGTCAGATTCCCAGGAACTGGAGTTACAGACAGTTGTGAGCTGCCACTTGAGTCCTACGGATTGAACCTGGGTCTTCTGAAAGAGCAGCCAGTGCACTTAACCTCTGAGCCATCTCTCCAGCCCTTCTTTTTATTTTCTTCCCCTTAAAGATTCAGAGCTGAGAAAAAGCAACAAGTGAAACATCTAACTAACAGGGTTTTAGACTGTTGGTTACTAAGTCCCACACCCACGAGAATGACCCTGAAACCATCCAGTGCTGCTCCAGTGACCTGAAGCGGGCAGTGGAGTTGGCAACAGCTACACGTGTAAAACTGTCCCTCTGCCTCAAGACCATGGTCTCCATGTATGGCACACACTGACAGGAGTGCAACATGCAATCTGGGTCTGCCAAGAGGCTGCCAAGCTTCCACTGTGTAGAGAATAACCCTACCTATCATTTCTTAATCACAAAGGAAAATAACAGTAATTTTCAACTAAGGATTATGGTTTTCAGAAAAGGAAACACCAGCTGCTGTCAATTTTCAGGTTAAAAAAAAAAAATGAGCTCTATCTGAACTGCCTAAAGAACAGCTATTAAAGCAAGACACTCTCCCAAAGTAGATAAATTTGCTTAGATATGTTGCTGAACAACATAAGGAAAATCAAGAACTACAGATTCAGAACGAGACAAATTCACAGTGAGATTCAACTCTTCTTGGGGGACTTTGTCTACACCATAGTGCCACTGACACTGGGGCAAATGAAGCTGAAGAAGAAAGAAAAGGAATGCCAGGAAATTAGATAAAGTAGTTAATCGTAATGGGAAGCAGCTCAGTCCAGGGCAATTTCTACATAAACCTTTATTAAAAAAATGTTTTTCACCTAATCCCATGAAAAGCATTAGGTAAACTAACCAATCAAAAAGAGTAAACTGATTCTGTGTTTCTGAAAGGGTTGGCCCGTGCTGCACCATGCTGCACCATGCTCATTTAAACACACAACAGGAGCATCTGCTACAACACAAACTGTCGACCAAGGAATACTGCCTGGAACACCCTGATTCAGGGTTAAGACTACTGCACATTATGAACTACAGTGTTTTTAACATACATGAGTAGATATAAGTTTTCTGCTCTTACAGAAAATGGTTTAATTAGAGAAAACAAAGACTTTTCATACTTTTCTACCACCATTCCTCGATGTGTAACAAATTATATATCTCCAAATTGTTACTATATTAGAATGTTTTATTTTTAAAATTGCTGTTGAAACTGGAGAGATGGCACAGCAGTTTAGACAATTGTTGCTCTTTCAGAGGACCATGATTTAAGTCCCAGAACCCACACAGTTACCAACTTTAACTCCAGTTCCAAGGGATCCAATACCCACACTCTATATATGTCATGGCATACATGCATGCAGAAAAACACACACATACATATATATACATATATATGTATAAGTATATACATATATAATATATAAATATATATAAATGTATATAAAATAAAGTAAATACATAATTTTTTTTTCAAAACTGCAATCTTAAAACCAGATGATTTTAGAAATACATGATTCAGAATCCCATGATTCACAACCCCGCTCCCAGCTGAAGTTATTGTAAGAGTCACAGCCCAGGAGCTTGCACAGAGAAACACGCAAGCGTGCTTGTGCCCAGGCATGTGTTCTAGGATTCCACGTTTGGGGAACGAGGCTACCTGCGGTGGGTGGGTCGGTTCACCTCACTTAACAGAATCCCCACAGACTTATCCAAAGGCTCATCTCTCAGATAATACTAACGTCTGTCAAGCTGTTAATACTACTGTCAACACACTTCTGCCATGCTATACTATGTATTTATGCAAAGCAGTATTCTCAGCATTGATCATTATATAATCAAGATATTAATCAACTATGATAATTCTGAAGCAGGGGATCAGTGGTACTGTGCTTACTTCACATGGAATTTTGAAGATACTCTGTATCATGTAGAATCAAATTATTTACCAATTTAATTATTTTTGTAAAAATAAACATCTATGTCATTAGTACACAAACTTGATTTTGTCTTTAGTAAGTGGGAAAATTAAATCTATAATGAATTTTCTGAAATATATTTGACTTATTAGCAGTAAATGTACACTGAATTATGTATATTTGTTTTAGAATTTTAGATTTGTTATTGTTTTAGAATGCCACTATGTTCTCAGTGGGGGGGGTGGGGTGGTTACTCTCCCAGCACTGTGGGATCCTGCGGATGAACTCACATCACAAGGCTTGTACAGTGAATAGCCTTACCCACTCAGCAATCTTGCTGGCACTGTACACCTATTTTAGATATTGATATACTGGGAGTTGCACAGATTTGTTTCAAACAAAAAGGAATCACAAGAAAAGGTTTACGAAGCCCTGAGACCCTGCAATCATTACAACCTAGGTCAGGCAGGGAATACACTTTCCTTGGTGGCCTACCAGGACTGCTGTGACTGACCCAAAAAGGACAATAACATAACTGGCATAAACCCTCATTTGTATGAAGGAGGTTCACTTTTTAAGCCAACTTATTAACACTCCTGTGTTGCTTCCCCTAGTGCTCCAACATTAGGCACAATAAAAAGATTTTCCTGAGTGGGCCTTTCTTGCCTGCTTCTAGCAGAGCAGACTGCACTGGAAGCAGCAAGAGGCCAGCCAGTGGTGTGACAGGACAGTGGTCACAGAGTGGGGGCAATAAGAAGTGCAGCAGTATAATGCACCACAGAGAGTGCAGAGTTTCCAACTGAAAACTGCAGAGGACATGGATCTACTAGCTGAACTGCAGAGCTAAAGAAATGCTGCCCCTGCCTTGACAAGCAGCAGAGGCATGGAGCTGCCCAGCAGTGATCAGAGAGCAGAGTGTCAGCTAAGCAGCCAACCGCAGAGCTTCCAGAGCACTCAGGTGGCCAGGTGTCCTTAGTTACAGAAGACTAGGAAACAGGTTACAGCCAACAGCAACAGAAGCAGCAACTGGGGGTGGGGTGTGGAAGATGGGGGGGGTGGCTAACTAACCTCCCAAGCAGTGGCAGTCAAAGCAGCAGCGACAAAGCAAGCTGTAACTGTAGGTGCTGTGAAGAGCTGAGAAACCCAAAACTTAGGTACATAAGCTGCAGGGGCAACTGCCAGGAAAGGCTGGGGAATTCTTAAGGAACTATAACTGTTCCAGTAAATAGGCCTACACAGGAGCTACAAAACAAAAGGTGCTACCCACTTGTCTTAGTCAGGGCTTGTATTCCTACACAAAACATCATGACCAAGAAACAAGTTGGGGAGGAAAGGGTTTAATTCAGCTTTATACTTCCACAATGCTGTTCATCACCAAAGGAAGTCAGGATTGGAACTCACACAGGGCAGGCACTTGGAGGCAGAAGCTGATGCAGAGGCCATGGAGGAATGCTGCTTACTAACTAGATTCCCCTGCCTTGCTCAGCTTGCTTTCCTATAGAACCCAGGACTACCTGCCCAGGGCGGGCACCACCCACAATGGGCTGGGCCTTCCCCACTTGATCACCAATTGAGAAAATGCCTTATAGCTGGATCTCATGGAGGCATTTCCTCAAGAGAGGCTCCTTTCTCTGTGTTAATTCCAGTTGTGTCAAGCTGACACACAAAACCAGCCAATGCCTACTGCCACTGCTGTCAAACACTAAGACACCGAGAGGGAGGGAAGGAGGGAAGGAGGGAAGGAGTGAAGGAGGGAAGGAGAGAAGGAGAGAAGGAGAGAAGGAGGGAAGGAGGGGAGGAGGGGAGGAGGGGAGGAGGGGATGAGGGAAGGAGAGAAAGGGGAAGGGAAGTAAGGAAAGAGGCCAAGACCAGTACTTAAGAGTTTCTCCTTGCCTGCCCACTTTTCCACCCACCCTGGGTAACTAAGCCCAGGTTTTGAAGCATCCAATCTACTGCTGTATATCTGTAATACAGAAGGGTGCTTCAGAGGATTCTCCTGAGGAATGCTATAATACTCACTAGGTAGTTTGGCTTTTTTAATGGCACACTATATACTGGGTGCTCAATAAATCATCCTCTGAATTCTGACTTACTGAGCAGAAAAAGCAACATCCCCCGTCTACTTTGCTTCTACCTCTGACTGTGACCTACTGCGGCTCTTATCACAATGTTCTATACTTAGAAAAAGGATTGGTCCCTCGCTCAGCTAAGAGCTCTTAGGAAAACATAGGTTATCTTGATCATTTCCCTCCTGCTTATTATTAGCACTGGATTTAGCACAATCAAAGTGCTCAGCAAATGTTTGTGTCAGGATTAACGGAGGCTGTTCCAGCAGCAGCACTGCTACACTTTGAGGTCTGACAGACTCCATGCCACACGCCACACAAACAATGCTTTCACATCTTCCTATGCTTCCCACTGATCGGATCCAAATCCTAGGGTTAAAGCTCATACACGCCCTTAGAATGGCAAACTATGACTCAGGACTTACTGAAAACTTACTGTATGTGCCACATGTGGGCTACCAGAGTTCAGAAGAGCTGCTGTTTCCAAACTCTCTCCCCAATCATATGCTATGGGCTTTGTTATTAAGAGGACACATTGCTGTCCAGATCCAAAACCTAGCTATGTTCAGCAAAACTAAAAACTTCAAATGCTAAGTCTGGTGACAGAATCTACTAGCTACCCAAAATTTCACTTGGAAATAGCTATACTTGTTTTAAACTAGTTTTTTTTTTTAACTTTTATTGCATTATGATGAGAAAAGTTACTTAAACTAGTTTTAGTTAACATATTTCTATCTTCTTTTAAGTATAATTGTACTTTAAATCAAGCAATAATGTCAAAATAAAAATGAACCGCACTAACTTAATTCTGAACATAAATATTATTTTACTAATTATTTTAGCTATTTTTTCTAGCTTCCATGAACTAGAAGAGAGTCAAACCAAACGGGAAATGAAGAAATATTTGACTTGATCTAATCCCAAACTTGAAATAATTACAACACAGATTTTAGAAACCAGTATCTGGTATCTGATATCTGAAAGATCTGCATGGTGTGCCCAAGCTGCTTTGACTTTAGAACTTTGACATTTAAAATTTTGATATGCTTCCCAAATTGCACACCTAAGAAGCAAAAGTAGACAGTCAGTATTTTTTCCTTTAAAAAAGGCTAATTTTCCAGATTACCAATGTAGTAATACACCATACATAGAAGGAAAGAATTAATTATAAGTACTTACAGTAAAAAAAAAAAAAAAAAAAAAAAAAAAAAAAGCAAAAAATTACTTTAAGATCTATCTTGCCTAGCCACAAATCTAAAAGAAAGCCAGAAAAGGTTTTACAGAACTGGTGAGTCTAGTTCTAGCTCATCCTGAGTGCAGCATCAGAATTAACACTACATGTTTCACAATGGATTAGGTCTGTTAGGACTTATCACTCTGTCCTTTCATCACTAATACTGCCTGCCTTCTGACAACCCAGTGACACAGTATATAAGCTCTAGATCAATTCTGCTTTTCACCGAAATATGCACCAAAAATAAGCATGCTTCTTTCCCATAGCACATCACACAAGTTTATTAGATTCATCTTTACACGTTTTAAAGTGTAAAATTATTAATCTAAAAATTTCAGAGAAGTATCTGACACAGGGTCTGCATTCTCTAGAACCATTGTTTACTCCACGTTTCCCATGTTTTACTAATCACTACTTTAACAACTAAACTCCATTACTGGGAAGGCAACAATCATGTTCACCAGTCTGTCTAGAAATGACCCCATTTCACACCTACACACACAGCAGAATGTAAAGTAACTGTTCATACAACTATTTTTTAAAAATCTGCAGCTGCCAGTATCCTTTAGAAACTACACAGAGCTGAAAGTGACTGAAATAAATATACCAGACTTAAAAAGAGGTGGCAAATACACAACTAAACCATCTGACAATCTTTCCTAGGACCAATCAAGATCATCACACACCCGCATCAGGAGCAATGTTCATGTATGTCATAGTTTGCAAAGTGTGTTATCGTACATATCTATCATAAGCCAACCATAATCATAAAAGGGAGAAGGGGGTTAAAACTCAGAAATGAACTGGATTATATAGTAAGAACAGAAACTAAACCCTGATCATCCAATCCACAAGTAATATACACTGTTCAATGCACCTAAAGGTAGAAATAAACTGAGTCATGCATATTCCAAAATAAATCCAAGAAAACTCAGTCCAACAGAAGCACACATTTTGAGGAAAGTCTTCATACTAGAACATCTTTTAAAATACAACAGTGGCATTTTGCCTGATATAAAACTTCTTGATAGATTCACAACTTATCTAAAATGATTAAAAGGAGAGCCAGAAGTACCCCAAGTGAAAAACCAAATCAGAGACTTGAGAGCAGACATTTTAAAAAATTATCACGATACCAAGGAATAATCAACTGCTTACTACCAGCTGTTGCTCTTCAAAGACCAGAAGGAACAGAAATGGAAAACAGGGGAACATGATTTTCTATGAGTAAATAGAAGTATGAAGAACAGATCTCACAACACTTTTGATGTAAATATAATACTGCAATTTTTATAAGTTCAAAAGTACAAATTTGCTTTAAATAGATATTAAGTAGAATGCCTTTAGTTTATCAACTACTTTAATATCTTTGATGCCAGATTATTTAAATAAAAATGATAAGGAAGTACACTGTCCCCCAATTCCCATCTGAACAGACTCCAAACACTCAGCAGCACTTACTGAGCAATATCAGGACTGCCAGCCAGCCCAACACTTAGCACTGCCACATTCTTACATCTGTAGTCATTCACATATAAACTGTCCCCTTCCCGTAAGCTTGCCATGTCTTTACATCAGTGAAATCAATCCAGAAAATTTTTCAAACACACCTCGGGTTACTCTATCTTACAATGTTCTT
Source organism: Mastomys coucha (assembly GCF_008632895.1). Taxonomy (NCBI): domain Eukaryota; kingdom Metazoa; phylum Chordata; class Mammalia; order Rodentia; family Muridae; genus Mastomys; species Mastomys coucha. Next base: position 36,060,562 of record NW_022196894.1, on the reverse strand, counting down.
TCAATCTTAGTGGGGGGGGGGGTCCTTCTTTCTTTTCCATACAAATTATTCTAAACCCCAAAATCTAAAACCAAGCTTAACCACAGGTAGTAAAAGCAAGTACAGGACTTCACTTCTGTCCCAGGAGCACACAAAACAATGTCCCACAGCTACTGTGAGTGTGCAGCAAGGCCGATCCATTCTCCCACAGCTCTCCACTTCCAGTGCCCCTCTTCCACTTGCTATTAGTCAATTCTTATTGTCACTGTGAATACACAATACTTATAGTAACCATTGTTCAGTCCTTTATAGGACAATCTAGGACAATACACCTAAGATACAAAAACTGGAATTTTAAAATTTCAAGAGTACTACCTAATAGCTTCATATATAAGTATGTAACTATGAAAAGTAACCAGATAACAAGAGCATAGTCATTAATTTCATGAGCACTTCCCACATTGCTCAGGGCAGCCTTCCTCCCAGAGCACCTCCCACATTGCTCAGGACAGCCTTCCTCCCAGAGCACCTCCCACATTGCTCAGGACAGCCTTCCTCCCAGAGCACCTCCCACATTGCTCAGGGCAGCCTTCCTCCCAGAGCACCTTCCACATTGCTCAGGACAGCCTTCCTCCCAGAGCACCTTCCACATTGCTGACTACATGAAATGTCAGAAACCAAAGAAACACAAAGACAGGAAACAATTCTATCCTTGGATGGTCCAAATGTTTCTAATTCTTCCCTTTTCAGATATTTTTGTCATTTCCAGTCAGATATTTCAATTGGACTTTAAGTCGATGAGAAGTGAAAAAGCTCCTACTTAAACACATCATTTGTAAAATCAGACAGTTTACCGAGCTACACTTAGAAAACAATGATAGTGAGTGAAATCAAAACACATATGCTGTTTTAATTTGTAAAAACCACACTGAAAAAGTAAAATCCATTTGTGTCGCCGCTCTGTTTCCTCCTGCAGCATCATGTTCCCTGAGAACTGTCTGTGACTTTACTCAGTCCAGTAACGAAAGTCAGCTTCTCAAGTAAGGCAGGAAAGGGAGGAAGAGCTTCCTACACTTCATTTCTTACCCCAGCCCCAACGCCCTATCCATCACCTGTAACACTACCAGCTTTCCAGGTTACTGATCTACACTGAGGGAAGAAACAGAACCAGCAATGAATGTACCCCTGATTCTAAAGCTGAAGCCATCTTGAAGACTTTTCTTTACCTCACCACTACACCTCAAAGGTACACAAGAGTGAATTAAAACAAGCCATATTCATAAAGGACAAAGACCCAGAATAAGGAAGTAAGGAACCAGGAAGAAGTCAATGGATAAAACAGCTCAGTTTAAACCATTAGAAAGTCTGGGGGTTTTGTTAAATAAGACACATACATACTACAGGGGGAAAAAAGATGTAAACATCAAACTAAATTGACCTCAGAGTACCCTGGTGCACACCTGTAGTCCAATGCTAGCTTTGGTTACATGGTGAGACTCTGTCTTTAAAGCAAACAAACAAACAAAAACCTACAGATGGAAGAAAATACAAATAGAGAAAAAACCCTTCCAACTTAGATTTAGACTTAAATGCTACAAGAGAACATAAGAACATGAAGTAAAGCATGAATCCATGGTAAACATGATAAAATAACAAGTAAAAACAGGAGATCCATTTTGGTCTCTGCATTGGACTGGTTTTTGTGGTTGTTGTTGTTGTTGTTTGTGTTTTGCTACAGTAACAAATTGCCACTAGCCAAGTGGCTTACAAAACAAAAATAATTCTCTTCCAGTGATGGAAACCTGAAATTCAAACTGGAAACACCAGCAAGCCTGCACCTCTCACAGGCCTGAGAATCCCTCCTGTTTCTCCTAGCTGGGAACAGAACCTGCCTTGTGCCCTGACATCTCTGTCAGTCCGCCTCCCTGGTTAAATCTCTCCTGTCTGTTCTCTTTCCTAAGGATATCTGTCCCAATGGATCATCTAAGATGGCCTTATTTCAAGATTCTTAAATTAACTGCAATCTACAAAAACTCATTTCACAGGTAAAGTACCATCCTAAGTTGCAGGAACTCGACATGAATACTGTTCTTGACTAAATATTTGAGCTCCCGTTACAAGTCATAGGTTGAAACTCTTAAGTCACTACAGGTTGATGTCAGGCTGTTGGGCCACTGATGGGTAATCAAATTTAGATGATGATATCATGAGATCTCTCTTTCTCTGCCATCTGAGAATACAGTGAGAGCTATCTACCCTCAAAGCAATAAGGTCAAAGAACCAAATCTAGGTCTAAGAATTTTCAGCCTCAGGGATGGGAGAAATGCCACCCTTCTCCAGCCATCCAGTCCACAGTGTTTTGCTTAAGCACTTTAACTTCCTTTCCAAAGGGGCATTTTTAGACTCCCAGTTCTCAACTATTCTTTAGCTAACAGAACAATCATAGAGTTAATAATTGAGAAACAACAAAGAACAGAAGAGACATGATCAGTGGAGGCAGAATGGATGGGAGAAAGGGAGTCACAGAAGGCAAGAGTTGGTGAGATTAAAGAATTCCTGGAGATAAACAGGGAAAACAAAGATGATTCAATGTTCCAGAAGTGAATTCTTATAAATGGCACACAACAATCCAATAATAAAAGCTTCTTGAAATTAAGAAAGCTGTATCTATAGACAGATTAGAAAAGAACAGGCTCAGAAAAATTAAAACTGGAGGCAGAAGAAGGAAGACTTTGAGTTCACATAACAGGTCTGTCTTTTTTTTTTCTTCTGTTTGTTTGTTTTAATAGTGAATTAAAAATTTTTAAAAAGAGATAAAGAAAGTGAAGTGTCTCAATTAAACTCAAGACCAAAAGTTATCTACCAAATGGACAATACCCAAATACACAAACCAATCACTTAAGATATACCTAAAGGCCAGGCAGTAAAGTACAGCTTTGTAAAACAACAGCCCAATACCCTGTACTGTTTTGCTTTGTTTTCTTGGGGCAAAGGAGAAAGGATTTGAGCTTTCAAGAGTTATAGTAAAGGAATGAGCAGCATGGACTTTAAATACTTCTGTGCCTGACTCCACAGAAGCTAGCAGAAGAGGGCTGTACCAGTTTTCTGTGGGCTGTGATTTAACAGCATGGTTTACCACAGCAACCTGCAGAAGAAAGGTTTACAGTGTTTATGGTAGCTGGACTTGTGGCAGCAAGTGGCAAGCATGGCAGCGGGGTCAGGAAGCTGAGAAATCACATCTTCTACTGCAGATATTATTTAGGGAGATCTAACTGGGAGCAGGATAAGGATATATAATCTCGAAGGGGCCCTGCAGTGACATACTTATTCATATTTTCCACAGGCTGCATCATCTAAACCCCTCCAACCAGTACCACAAACTGGAATCAAGCCTACAGGGGACATTTCATATTCAAACCACCACAAAGATTAATTTCAAACACTTGATTTTCAATATACTTTGACTTTCCAGTCATTAATAAGTTACAGGTCAAGCTGGGCGGTGGTGGCGCACGCCTTTAATCCCAGCACTTGGGAGGCAGAGGCAGGCGGATTTCTGAGTTCAAGGCCAGCCTGGTCTACAGAGTGAGTTCCAGGACAGCCAGGGCTATACAGAGAAACCCTGTCTCGAAAAACCAAAAAAAAAAAAAAAAAAAAAAAAAATAAGTTACAGGTCAAAAGGGAAAATAAATAATTTCAATCATTCCTCCCATCTCCAAATTGCCTTTGATATTTAATCTTGCAAATTAGCAAATACATATAGTTTCCAACTAACTGTCTTGGCTAGTTTTATGTCAACATGACACAAACTAGAGTAATCTGAAAGGAAGGACCTCAATTAAGAAAATGCCTCACTGTGGTCCAGCTGTAGAGCATTTTCTTAGTGATTGATGTGCAAGGGTTCAGCCCACTGTGTGTGGGGCCATCCTGGGCCGGTGGTCCTGGGTTTTGAAAGAAAGCAGAGTGAACGAGCCATGAGGAAGAGCAGAGGCCAGTAAGCAGCACTCCTCCATCAGCTCCTGTCCTCAACTTCCTGTCCTAACTTTATTCTATGAAAAACTATGGTGTGGAGGTGTAAGCCAAATAAATCCCCCCACCAAGTTATTTTAGTCATAGTGTTTCAGCTCAGCAAAAGTAGTTACCCAAGTAAGACACCAATTTAATAGTAGCTTTGGTTTAAAGATTTTCAACTTCAATATGGTGGGAAAGTGATATACATTCAATAAGCTACACTTTGGGCTAGCAACGTGTACTATCCCATCCTGTCCTGTACTCTTCCCACGGTGGCTTCTCAGTCACAAGGGTGAGCAAACACTGCTCTACAAAGGTCCATATTGCCAAGACTAAGGTAGGTTAAGTATACTGAATGCATTTTCAAAGCATTCAAGGTTTCAACAAGTGATACAGTAAAACTAGGCATCTTTAAGTGTTTTGGTACGTAAGGCAGTCAGGGATGTAAATCCTTTTACACTCCAGACAGACACTTCTGTCACTAAGCTTACAGAGTATACATAGCTCTCGAATGTAATTTTTTTTTAATCTCTTAAGATTATTTCCAAACCCCAGGGCAAATAATGCTAGATAAAACTTCACTAAATAAGAGGGAAGAAAACAAGTTAATGGCAGGGGTGGAACTTGTCATTTTAGTGAAACTAAATGAAAGAGAAACTTTTTGAAAACTACCTAAAGATGAACTAAAGCTAGCTGATCATCTCCTGTAGAGGACATCTCAACCTGTCAGGAGGACCTTACAAGGATCTGCAGTTGCAAGAGTGAAAATCCACACATAAATCAACCACTGTCAGGACAGATGAATAAATGCCATATCCTGCGTACATATGTTCATATTAACTTTGCATACTAGCTTCTCTTTCATAGGGCAGAAGGACTAGTAACAGTCAAGTCACACTCTTTGAGTCAATATTTCACTTTCTAGGTATGTGGCAAAAGAAAATTGTGTGTGTGATTTTAATGTGTAAGTATACATATATTAAAATAGCAATAAGCTAGAGCCAATCTAGAACAATACTTTTAAAAATATCATTAGGTAAACTATGATATGCTCACAGCAAACAGAATACTAACTAGCTATTAAAATAAACAGTGGGGGCAGGGATCGGGATGCAAAGTAAATTAATGGAAAAAAATTACAAATGCTACTTGCTATAAAAGACTTTTTGCAATACAAGATCACATGAAAAAGCAGGTTATAAAGTGCTATTTATTTGCTATGTGATCTCCATCAAAAAGCAAACAGAAATTGGCTCTGAATCATGAAAATAAAAGCAACTCTTTCCCTTTTTATAATTTCTGTATCACCTGTAACTGAGCAGGTACAACATTTAAAAAAAAATGTTTCAAGTTCTATAAGGACATTCCTTCTACAGTTTGTGTGGTTTTACTTTTTAGATTTATTTATGTGTATGAATACATGTATGCACACTGCATGTGTGTCTGGGGTTAGAAGAGGTAGCTAGATCCCCCACAAGTGGAGTTACAAATAGTTTTGAGATACCATGTGGGTCCTGAGAATTAAACTCAGGTCCTCTGCAAGAGCAACATGTGCACTAAACCACTGAGCCCTCTCTCCATCCCCTAAACATTTTGTTTGTTTGCGTCTTTGTTTCTTGTTTGCAGGAAGACAGGGGATAAGAGTAGGAGGACGGAAGGCATGAGAGGGGAACAGGGACAGACACCACAGGACAAGATGGGGGACGGGACACACAGGACCACAAGGAGACAGGGTCCCTCTACATAGTTTGGTTGTCTTTGAACTCACTATATAGATCAGATTGGCCTCAAACTCATACAGATCTGCCTGTCTCTGCCTCCTAAGTACTGAAATTAAAGGTGTGCATCATCATGCCAGCCAGAAGTATTCTTGATATTTCCTAACTTCTATTTTAGTTACAACATTACAATAGCTATTTCTCCTCCTCGACCCTCATTGCAGTGGTTTGTCTATGCTGGGCCCAGGGAATGGCACTATTAGAGGGTGTGGCCCTGTTGAAGAAGGTGTGTCACTGAGGGTGTGGGTTTTAAGACCCTCACCCTAGATGCCTGGAAGTCAGTATTCTGCTAACAGCCTTCAGATGAAGATGTAGAACTCTCAGCTCCTCCTGCACCATGCCTGTCTGGATGCTGCCATTCTCCTGCCTTGATGATAATGGACTGAACCTCTGAACCTGTAAACCAGCCCCAATTAAATGTTATCCTTATAAGAGTTGCCTTAGTCATGGTGTTCTTTTATTCATTCATCTGGGGGACAGGGTCTCACTATGTAGCTCTGGCTATCCTGGAACTACTATATCATGAATGAGGCTGGCCTCAAACTCACTGAGATCTACCTGAAATTAAATCCAAGCACAACTATAAAACAAATAGCTAGTTCTTAAATAATGTATTCTTAGTTGTAAAATTTATTATAGAGCATTACAAGGAGCTGAATTAAACAGCACACTCAGAGTCGAGGTTTATTATTTAAACACTGGTTTTTGTAGTCAGTTCAGAAAGAGTTGATACGCTGGTTAATCCCTGTCAACTTGACATAAACCTAGACATATCCAGGAAGAGGAGGCTCTTACTTGTCACCCTCAGACACTGCAGGCATTTTCTTATTTGCTGACTGAGTAAGAGGGCACCGACCCCTGTGAGTGGTGGCATCCTTGGACCTGAGCTGTATTAAAAACCAGGTGAGCAAGGCAGAGAAGCAAGCCAAGAAGCAGCACTCCTCCACGGTCTCTGCTCCTGTTCCTGCCTCCAGGTTCCTGCTCTAGCTTCCCTTGGCATATGCTATAACCTGCAGGAAGCCACAATGAACCCTTTCCTCAAGGTGGCTCTGCAGGCAAAGCTCTGTTGTGTAAGCCCAGTAAACCTGCTTCCTTCCCCAGAACCTGTGAAGTGGTGGGAGGAGAGAACTCACTTCTGCTCCTACTGTGTTGTTTTTGTCTTGGTTTGTTTTCTTCATGAAGGGATTATGCTTTTAAAAGTATAATCTATACAATGTGTACCTTACTGGTTCTCTTTAGTGAGTTAAAAATCTGAAAAGAGCAGTGGCTACAACTTAGCAAAGGTCTTATGAGGGGTGAAGGGACATAAGAGAGCTTGGAGCATAAAGGCACTTGCTGCCAAGCATACCCACCTAAATTCAATCCCTTGCACCCATGTGAAAGAGAAACTGCCTTGCCTGTTATCTTCTGAGTTCCCTGTGTGTACACACACGTGCTCATGTACCCATGCAAAAGACCAAAACCACAGCACATGCCAATGAACACCTCAAAGTCATTATCAGACACTTAAGTCCTTAAATTCAGAAATATAATCAATCTAAAACCCAAATTTGCTGTAATGAAAACTCAAAACTTTTGGTGACTCAGCAAGTGGTTTCTGTCAGGGCACTGAACACTGAGGACCTCAATATCCTGATTCCTATGGCTCTGCTCTAGTTATTAATCAACTCTATGAACCAAACAGCTTTTACTCAGGGTATTACCCCAAAGAACACTTAATCTATCCAGTCCTAACCTGAAAAACAGGTAAGCATTTCTAAATTATACTGGGAAGTGCTCCTCCATCAACTCAGGGATTAAAGATCTATCAAATGGTAATGGTGACAAAACAATAGGAAATATATTACATGCAACTTTAACTGTCAGTTGATGCTTACAGAAAGTGCCAAACACGTTGAATACAGTAACCCCAATTTCTTACTTTATATTCTTTAAATGTGATTACTCTAACCAGTCATTAAAAATGCCCTATTTAAATCTACTTCAGACACAAGGCATAACAAAATGATGAAAATACTCTAAATATGTTATTCTTGTTTAGACTGATATCTCTTTTTATTTCAGTTTTTAAGACTTATTTAGTTTACCTTATATGTGTATGTGTTTTGCTTGTATGCATGCACGTGCATGTGAGTGCCTGATGTCCATGAGCAAAAGTAGGGAGCTTGATCCCCTAGATTTGGAGTTATAAGCTACCATATGGGTGCTAGGAATCAAACTCGGGTCTTCTGCAGCAAGTGGTCTTAACTCTCAATCCTCCTACTAGCAACTTTAAAATATACTATGCAATAGTCAAATATTAATTGTGATAACTTTAGTTTTATTTGATTTAATTATCATAATTCATGCTTAAATATTCTACTAAGAGAACATTAAAAAGGGATGTCAAGGGATATGGATATATCTAGCATGTGCAATGGCCTAGACTTGATCCCCAGTATTGCAAAGGGAAAAAATAAGGGGCCATAAAGATGGCTCAGTGGTTAAGAGTGTGTGCTGCTCTTCCAAAGACCCAAGTTCAATTCCCAGCATCTATGTCAAGTGGCTCACAGCAACTTACAACTCCAGTCCTAGGGGATCTGATCTCTGCATGCACCTATGCACCTGCCTATATGTCCCACATAGACACATGTAAATTAATTAAGATAAATCTTTAAAAAGAAAAATTAAAAGGCATAATAATCTTTTTGAAAAATGACTTGAACTAGATAACCATGTGCAAAAAATGAATTTAAAATAACTTTATGCAAAAATTAAGTCAAAAGCACAAAACTCACAAAAATTAATTCATCACCTAAAAAATGTAAATCTATAGAATTTCTAAAGATAACAAGAATCTAAACGACCTTGAGAAAAATTCCTTAATATGCACACACTTAAATAGGCTATTAAGGCAAAACTGAGCTTCATTAAAATTAAAAATATCTTCTCTACAAAAAAAACGACTGGGAAAAAAATACTTGTAAAACTCATTATCTGATAAGAAACTTGTATGCAAATTGTACAAGAGTTCCTAAGACTTCAACAATGAGCACACAATGGTGGGCTGGAGAGATGGCTCAGTGGTTAAGAGTACTGGTTGCTCTTCCAGAGGACCTGGGTTCAATTCCCAGCACCACACTTAAAAATGTTCTATGGTCCATCCAAAATGGTGGTGGTGCAACCTTTAATCCCAGCACTTGGGAGGCAGAGGCAGGTGGATTTCTGAGTTCGAGGCCAGTCTGGTCTACAGAGTGAGTTCCAGGACAGCCAGGGCTACACAGAGAAACCCTGTCTCAAAAAAACAAAACAAAAAAAAAAACAAAACAAACAAACAAAAAAAAAACTAACATAATCAGTCACTAAAAGCATTCCTTCTGCAGCCAGTCTGATTTAAATTCTGCATGTAACTCTTACTAGCTATACCACGGCCAAGTTTACTTATTTCAATTCATTGTGCCTCAAGTCCCTCATCTGTACAAGAAGAATAATAGGCTCTTACCTTGGAGGATTGTTACAGATTAAATAAGTAAATGTATGCACTGTGCTTAGAAAGAGGAGTTGGCACATGGGGAACCTACATAAAGTACTTTATGCTGCTATGCCTC
>NW_022196894.1:35967552-36051197 GCF_008632895.1 Mastomys coucha | reverse complement strand
CCAGGCATATTAGTTATTATCTATTTAATACTTATACAAACAGTACAGATAGTTGTGACAACAGTAGCAATCCGCTTCTTCTCCAAATTTTAATGAAAGCAATCTATATTTTTAGAATAGCAATGCTACAGTAATGTATCAATTTAGCACACCCCATCTTAACTGCTCCTTACATATGCACTATGCAGAACAGGTCTTTGAATGCCTAGCTAACACCACAAAATATTTAACGGAAGCCAATGAGTTCTACAATAGAAGAGGAGGAAAACGTCTGTATGAACAAGTTGGGTAGTTCGTGGATAAACAGTTAATGATGTCCACTTCCTCTGTGCTGGTTCATCTCAATGTCAACCATTTAGAAGCAATGACAAGATTTAGAAGCAACCTAGGATCCTATGTTTGGGCCCCATCTATGGAGGTACTCCCAAAAAGGTTTAACGCTCCTGAATGTGGACAGCACCATGCCATGGGCTGGGATCCAAAAGGAAATAGAACACAGAAAACAACTAGAACATCAAAATTCATCTCTCTGCTTCCTGACTTCAGACACAATGTGACAAGCCACCTCAAACACCTATTGCTATGCCCCCTCCACCATGATAGGCTGTTTCCCCTCAACTCTTAAACTGCTTTTGTACTGCCTGGTGTGGAGATGCACAACTTTAATCCCAGCACTTGGAAGGCAGAGGCAGGTGGATCTCTGAGTTCTAGGCTATCCTGGTCTACAAAATGAGTTCTAAGACAGCCAAGGCTGTTACATAGAGAAACTCTCAGGGGTGGGGGCTTAGAGAGAGATGGCAAGGGATTTAATCACAGCAATGAGGAAAGTAACTGATTTACCCTCCAAAATGGAAACATGGTTCTTATCTACATGACTATTGAAATCAACAATTCAACTAGTATCATGGATTTAACATCTCCTTTCAGTGCACAGCCCCACATGGCTTTTAGTTTACTAGAGTGTGCTATCTAATGAGGAAAACAGCACAATGGGTTAATAAATACAACAAAAGCTTTAATCAGTGTGAGGAAGCTCAATGGAATCTTCTTGGGATGATGGCTTTTATTGAGTCACACTGAAGAGGTCTAGTTTAGGATCCTCTGGTTGTAAGAAACATAAACCAATTGGCTCGGTGATTAAATGCAAATGATGGGGCTGGCAAAGAATCAGCAGAGTGCCTTCCACACAAGCAAGGAGGACCTGAATGTGCCTGCCTCAATCTCACCAAAAAGCTGGGCATGGAAGTGCGCCTGTAATCCCAGCCCCAAGGAGAAAGAGACACAGGGATCCCTGGGGCTTGCTGGTCAGCCAGTCTAGCCCAACTGGTGATTTCCAGGTTCAGTGAGAGGCCTTCTACTCAAAAACTAAGGTGGAGAACAGTGAGTAATAAAGCTGAAATCAACCTCTAGCCTCCACACACTCCCACGCATGCACGCATGAACAAACACACACACAGAGACACACACACCAGACTGATGACACTGAAAGACTGATGTTTACCAGGCTAGAGGGAGGAGGCAATGGAGATGGCTGCAGAACGGGTAGTTTCCTTGTGGGGTACTGAAAATGTTTTAGAACTTCAAGAAGGTAGTGGATGTACATTGTGAATGTACTAAATAACACAGAATCACACATTTTCAGAGGATAATGTTTTATTACCTTCCACCTCAAATTAAAAGGGGGGAGATGCGCAAGCCAAAGAACTATGATGAGAAAACAGAATTTATCCAACTGGCTGACTTCAGGCATCACTTTCCCAGATGTCATGAATCTAAAACTACTCAATTATCTCTTTTTATTACCTCTACTAATTAGAGATATTTAATTAGGGACCCTCACTTGCACTATGTGGGGAAGTTTTAAATGGGCTATAAGTGATTTACCATTAACCAAGGTGCATATATATATATATATATATATATATATATATATATATATAGTATAAATGAGTATTTATAAAAAGTGCTACATTAAATACAGGAAATAATTCTAAAACTTCCCCAACTGTTCCTGCCTGCCTCATATAAGTCCATAGACTGGCTTTGGTTTAGAGAGCAGAAATGTGCACTGTATCAGTTGTGAAGCCAGACCTTCAGAACCACTCCTTGCATGCTCACATTCCTCTCCTGGGAATCTGTTCAGCTATGCTGAACACAAACCCAAGGCAAACAGAAGAGATAAGAATTTATGGGTTAGACATCCTGCCATCTGGTTAGCACACAGCAAGTCACTAGATCTGAGTGACGTCAGCCTAGCTAAGCTACCCTCAGTTTACCAGCTAAGAGACCGGGCCATGTGGCCATCACTTAGCTCTGTGTAGTCCACACAAAAGAATCCAGCCTATCCAAATACTTAGAAATGGTGACATGTTTTAAGCCAAGTTCCAGACTGATTTTTTCTCATTTAACAGTTTGTAACTTATATATTGAAAACAATAAAGAACAAGCATCAGAATTCTCCCTGGTTTTCCTAAAATTATAAAAGCTTAAAACCATTAAAAATTTAAAAGCAAATTTCTATGGCATGGTTTCTTTCAAAATCAATTTTCACAAATGGCAACTGATTTTTAACAGCTAATTTTTTAGGATTAGTTTTCTTTTGTAATTACATGTATATGAGGAAGTGTACATGTATGTGTGTAGAAGTGTCCTCACAGGCCAGAGGCCCTGGATCCCTCTGCAGCCAGAGGTACACAGGCAGTTGTGAGCCTCCTGACCTGGACACTGGGCTCTGCACTCCAACATTATAGATAATTATTTTTTTACTACTCACCAAATTACAAGTTTGGGGTTGTTTGTTTGTTGCTTTAATTTAAATAACAGGAGTCTACATAAGAGTTACTGGAGTTTCCATGTCTTACTATGACTACTGGTTTTCGAAAGCACTAAACCATAACATAATTTTTCATTTTTCATTTATTTATTTTTGTATGTATGGGTGTTTTGCCCACATGTATATCTATGTACCATGTGAATGTGAAAGGTGCCCGAGGAGACAGAAGATGACATCAAATCCCCTGAGACTGGAGCTACAGAGAAATATTAGCTGCTAGGGTGCTGAAAATCAAACCCAGGCTCTCTGAAAAGCAGCCAGTGCTATTTGCTATGGCTAACTGCAGAGTCATCTCTCCAGCCCTGACATCAGCTTCTTAATGTGAGACAATCAAAGCTTATCCCAAGTCAAAAGTACTAAATTATATTAGTTCAATGCTTCGGTAACAGTACAAGAGTCTCGCCCACTGAGAAGTACGTAATGCTATTAGGACAATCTGCAGGCATGATAGCTCTTCTGTTCCCTTCTAGGGAACAGCATCACTGCAGTGGTGAAGCTGCTGCTGACTCGGCACTGTAAGTATCGGCGAGCTGTGCCTATGGCAGAGAATGATTTTGTTTGTAAGGCAAGATCCAGGGCATCTATGAGTCGCCTGGTGTTACTTCAGACACAGGCGTGCACATAGGAAACATATTTAAAGGGGAAAATAAAACTCTCACTGTTAATCACTGCTGAATTTAACCACATAATCTTTTTTAAAAACAAAAAACAAAAACAAAAACCAAACCAGTTATCAATACAAGTAAAACCTGGCCAGGCAGTGCTGGCACATGCCTTTAACCCTAGCACTTGGAAGACAAAAGAAGGCGAATCTCTGAGTTTGAGGCCAGCCTGGTTATCAAAGTAAATTCCAGGACAGTCTTTTTTTAAAAAAGTGGGGGGCCCACTTTGGTACTATACCATTTAAAACAAATTAAAATTCTCATGTAGATTTATCAATATTGATGTTTAGGAATTAAACATCATTAACATATCCCAAGAAATTCCCAGAAAGAACAGTTTACTATTTTTAAATAGACCAAGTATTCCTTGCCTTTATATAATTATAGAGGGGCAGGTATTACAGAACTTCAAATAGAGAAGGCGACCCACAAAACGCTGTTTCCATCCACTTATGTTTTTCTTATCAAAAACATAGATTCTCCAGGAACTCTTTAAGCAAGAGGTTATGGATGGAGGAGTGACGAAGCTGGTGGTTCTCTCTCTGGCTCTCTTAAGAACACAGGTCTCATATAAGTAAACACATGCTTTCTCAGACCTTGGCCCAAATCCTAACTACCTGCCTTCTAAGTAGTACTCCAGGTCTGAATTACAGGTTACCCAGTAGTTCTGATACTGAACCTGCAATATTCATGAACCCCATCAGGTAACACGAAGTTCCTGTCTTAAAATAGCTAGTTCACAAACCTGGGAGCAGTATAGCTCCCATCAGGAAGTAAACACCTCCTACATCATTTCTTCACTTCCCCCTTATTTTCAAATACTTTATATTGTTCAATTAGAAAAAAGATTAGAGAATCCCTTCAGGGAACACTGCTTCCAATGAGTCTAAGGAACTGTAACAAACAACCGACTTGAACCTACTTGCACATTCTCCCTGCCTCCCTAGACCTTAAGTCCTGACTACTTCACTCTTCCTTTTCCAAATGCATCAGAACCGTGAATTACAGTTCAGATCTGCAACACCCTTCTTATCAAGACTTGCAGAAACAGTATGCTTGAAAAGCCAAAAATTTGAAGATGGAAAAATACTTATTCACTAACAGCACTAAGTCTATTTTCAATGCTAATGCCAAACTGTGTTTTCTGTGCATTACATATTTAACCTCTACAACATTTCTACCGGGTATGCACTGTTTTTTATCATTTTAAAGATAAAGGATGTTTTTGTAGAAAATTGGTTCAAAGTTAAGAGTTAAGTATTTAGGGCTAGAATACTAAAGCAATCTATTGATAGAACTCTGCATTGATGAACCTTAGTAGCAAAGCCTGGTTTAAAAGGCACAACTTAACAGCTGTGAACTTTAAACAAATTACTTAACTTTTCTAAATTCAATCTTGTTTTTGCAAACTACAGGCAACAATACTTGTCTCTCAGAATTATTAAACAAATAAATGAAAGGCTGGCGAGATGGCTCAGTGGGTAAGAGCACTGACTGTTCTTCCGAAGGTCTTAAGTTCAGATCCCAGCAACCACATGATAGCTCACAACCACCCATAATGAGATCTGACGCCCTCTTCTGGCGTGTCTGAAGACAGCTACAGTGTATTACGCCAGGGGTGGGGGTAGGGAAGGGGAGCAAACAGAGGTCCTGAGTTCAATTCCCAGCAGCTACATGATGGCTCATGGCTATCTGTACAGCTACAGTGTACTCATATACATAAAATAAATAAATAATTCTTTAAAAAAAAAGAAAGAAAGAAATGAAAACCATGTAAGTAAACAGTAAAAGATACAGTAAACACCCAGAAGCCTCTAATTCCTTCCAAAGGACCCATACCCACAAACATTCACTCTCTGGAAAATAAACAAAATTATACAGGTTGTGCATATGGTAGAGAGCTCTCATCCTTTCTATTTAAATTAAATCGGCCTCTGGACCAGCAAATGGGCTTAGCCGTAAAAGGTGCAAACCACCAACCCGGACAACCAGAATGATGCCAGAACCCACACCATGGAAAGAAAGAACCTATTCTCACAAGTTGTCCTCTAAAATCCATGTACAAATAATAAATGTAATTTTAAAATTTTTTTAATTAAACCAGAGACTAGAAAAATGGCTCAGGGGTTAAGAATATGTATTGCTCTGCAAAGGACCTGGTTTCAGTTCCCAGTATCCATATCAGATGGCTTATAACTGCGTATTACTTCAATTCCAAGGAATCTGACGCCCTCTACTGGACCCTCTGAGCTACTGCAGGCACATGGTACACATACATTTAGGTATGCACATTTAAATAAATAAATACATAAATAAATCTTTTTAAAAATTAAACCAATTGGAAAGCAGCAAACTAGAAGACGTGCTATGACACAAACCATGTTTACCTTTTCTTCATTATTCAAACTCCTTACTTGACTGTTGCATGCTTGACTTTACTTTTAGGAGTCCAACAGTGAACCTAGTGTAGTTGACCTTAAATGCTGGATGATAAACATGGGGTGCCTTAAAATGCCTACTCCAATAATAAATCTCATTACCCTTAACCTTAAAACTCTCTTACAACATTTCAGTGCTAAGTGAAGTTCAACAAACAACTGCAAAACAGCATATCCCACCTCACTTCCCCACTACATTCTACTTCCTGGAATACACTTTAAAAGGCTTCAGGTAAATTTTAATGAGAACAAGAAAGTTTGAAATTGTAATTGCATTCCCTCACTAAAAAGCCACCTACTGTGTAGAACAATGAAAATCCTCCATCTTTAAAATGATGGCAGTAGTGCCAACTTCGTGTAAATGATGCAGGGTTAAAGGATGTATTTACCTGTTAAAACGGAACTCTCAGCAAATTAGGGTCTCTGCAACATACTCTTTCTTTAGCCTTCTATAGCTACCTGTTCTTTTTCTTCCTATTTATCTAGGACTACTTAATAAGCTACCATGTGCTAAAGAGCAAGGTTCTGAAACTCCAACTATCCTATAATTATTTAATTCCATCACTAAATTAGAAAAAGCAGCCATCCTAAAACACAATGAACCCTAACCTGTAAATACTGAAACTTCATCTCTACCACCAAACAGAGCACAATCTATCAATCTATCAATACCAAGTGCCTACTATTCATTTATAAAAGCAAATAGGTTGAAATCTCCTGTGCCTCTAAGTATCATTCTAAACTCTGATAAAATATAATCAAAATCAAAATTCTGCACTTAAGCTGCTTTCATTTTAAAAGCCTAGTGGTGTTACATGCCTTTAATCTCAGTACTTGGGTGGCCGAGGCCACCTCTGAGTTTGAGACCAGCCTTGTCTACAGAGTGAGTTCCAGGACAGCTAGGACTACACAGAGAAACCCTGTCTTGAAAAAACAAAAGTGGGCTGGGGGTAGCTGGCAAAGACAGACAGTAGACACAACAATTATATAGATGAAGTGATAAGTGTTTGCAAGAAAGCAGAAAATATAGGGCCAGTAACTGTAGGTTTTTAAGTAAGAACTACAAGGATGACCTTTAAAACTATATAACAAAATTTTAAAGATAAAAATACCTAAAACTAGCACAGATATTAGCCATGGATAAAACAGATTCACAAGCAGCAAATTGCTGGAGTAATTTTTCTCACTTTAAAAAAAAAATGTATGAGGGAAGCTAAGGCAAGATTATAAATTCAAGGTCAACCTCGGCTTCATAGTGAGACTGCATAAGGAAACATTAATTGCAATAGTTAACTGAGTTCCTATTGGGGGTTCCTAGGGCACTGGCATGAAAAAGCAGCAAGGCCACCCACTCATTCATTTTGAGGTTTTACTACCAGTAACAGCAATGTTACCATCAGCTTCCAGCTTCAGGTGCTCTGCATTCTTATCAAAAAGTCAGACTGCGGGTAAAAACTGAGGGTGTGGCTTCTGATGTTACTAGGAGACACAATCTCACCAAATATTCCCTGACCCTCTGGCTCTGACAATCTTTCTGCCCTCCTCCTTACAATCCTTAGGTGTGCGAGTGTTTGTGGATGTATCTATCTACTGGGACTGGGCTCCACAGCTCTGCATCTTGACTGGTCATAGCTTTCTGCAGTGGTCTGTCTGTTGTAGAAAGGCTCCTTGATGAGGGGTAAAGACTACACTTATCTGTGGGTATAAGGACAAGCGTTTATAGTGTTGCTGGGGATTATGCTGGTTTACGAATTAGTGGTTAGAGTCTCATCCAATGGCCATGACTTCACTCACTAGCACTGAGTAGTTAGTTGGGTTTCCAGAACTGGCAACTGAGTAAAGCTGGAAGCAGGAGAGGTGGTCCTCCCACAGAAGAACACACCAGTTAGCTTTCCAGGGCCAAAAGATCAACCCTGAAAACATGCATACAAGTAATATTATATGAACTCAACAGACCATATACTTAAGGATGTTTATGTATATACAAATACATATATGATGTAGTAACAATTTAATGAAAAAAGAAGCTATAGATTTGAAGGCGAGCAGGAGCATGTGGGAGGGTTGGAGGGAGGAAAGGAAACAGACAAATGTGATTAAAATATGGTCTCAAATATAAACAGAAGACAGACATAGCAGAAAGCAAAGAATATACAAATAAGCTTTACTTCGATTCGTACTTTATACACTCACCAAATTTTCTTATAGATTTGACTCGCTACTAAGGGAGTTCTATTTTAAGGTGCTTTGAGACTTACTTACTCCAGGAATCCTTAAGTGAATCCTTTCTACAAAAAAGGAGGGGAGGACCTTTTTATCAGGTTTCTTAAGACAACAAATGTTCACTGTGCAAAAATAAAAAAAGAAAAGGAAGATAATAAAGAGAAAAATTAGGACTACTTGTTCTAGTTTCCTTTCTGTTGATTTAAAAACAAGCAAGCAAACAAACAAATAAATAAATAAAACCATTTTGGTTTATGTGACTTACACTTACTTCCAGGTCCCAGGTCCCAGTCTATCTGTGAGGAAAGTCAGGGCAGGAACTTTAAGAAACCATGGAGGAACAGTACTTGCTTCGTTCTGCTAGCTTTCTTAATACTGCCCAGGACCACCTGCCCTAAGATAGCTCCCATGGCGGGCCAGCACTCTGTAGCTCCTGTATCAATTACCAATCAAGACAATTCCCCCCAGACAAGCCCTTATGCTGTAGACAGTTTGTTAACCAAGATTTTCCTCGGATACTCTAGGCTATGTCAAGTTGACAGTTCAAACTAACTAGGACATGACCTAAAAGGTAGACTATGGTCTAATGGGTTATCTTGTAGATTTTGTTGTAGTCAGTGGGTCCTGTGATACATACTCCTTAGTAATACTGTTTTCACTCACCATTAGGAACGTCTTTCCATGATAAATGTTCTCCTACTTTATGGTGTCTTTCTCATGTGAAAATGTATCATCAGCCTGTTGAAAGCATGAAAGGACCATAATGTCTGGGACAGAGAATACACTCAAGTATCTGTGCTAGGACTAAAGGTTTAATAAACATCTAAGTCTACGAATACATTTAACTTTCTCCTTAAAATAAGACTGGCTAAGTATTAATTTCTGAAATTGAAAAATTGTCCTCCAGGAAAAAAAATAAGAATTTATTTTACTTCAGCAACTCTGTCACAAAGTGACAATTTGAAGGAGACAAATTGTTCATTTTCTCTCACTTTATTTTTATTCTCCTTAATTCTGTACTAAACTGAATACTGTTTCATGCATTGACTGTTTATCCTCCTTGTATAAACTGCCTACAAAAAGTACTTAAGTTCGTTGTTTCAATATTCAGCCATAAGTGCATAAATTTAAAAATATATTACATAGTAACATTCTATAAAAATGTTTCCTTCAAGACTCCACCGAGAACCACTCTCAGTTCATCAACTCTTAAATTTAGTATCTTCCACTAACACATAAAAACAAATTAAACATGCCAATGCCAGAGGCAAAAGGTAAATAAAAGTCCAAGTAAAAGTATTGCCAACAGCTTGTTCATTTAAAAGATGAAAGTGAAGCCGGGTGTAGTGGTACATGCCTTTAATCTCAGCACTCAGGAGGCAGAGGCAGTGGATCTCTGTGAGTCCAGAGCCAGCTTGGTGTACAGAGCAAGTTCCAAGACAGCCAGGACTACACAGAGAAACCCTGTCTCGAGCCCCTCCTCCCCAAATAAAGGACGAAAGTGGGGCTGAAGAGATGGCCAGTGGTCAGAAGTACTAGCTGCCCTTACAGAGGATTAGGATTCAGTTCCCAGCACCCAGGTGACAGGTAACAACTGTCTGTAAATCTAATTTTAGGGGATCCCATTCCTATCTCTTTGGTACCAGGCAGGGACATGGAATACATGCATATATGTAGGGAAATACTCATATACATAAAATTAAGTAGACCCAAGAATAGAGTAAGTTAGTACTAGCATGGAAAAAAAAGTCTATGACCCAACATTAACTTTCCAAGCAAACATAAACACAGAGAATGAAAGGTGTAGAGAGTCCGCTGCTGTCCTGGCACTGGGCACTCAGGGACAGACAACATAGGCAAAGCCTTTTCTCTATTTTCAGAAATTTATGGTCAATTTTCATGGTAAAAAGGCATCCCGCTTTATCAAATTTACTTTTACTATTAATCAGTGAAATTTGTGCCAATTTATTTAGAAAATTAAGTTTAAATCTATAGGAAAAATAAAGAGGAATGCAGCAATATATATACAATTTTATGGATTTTGAAACAAGTATAGAAAATTTAGGGAGTGCATATAATACACATATTAATGGCAAGAAAAAGTCTCAAAATCATTATTAAAAGTCTTCATTGTATTCAAAAAGCTAATATTAACTGATATCACATGAAAAAATTTCAGCCAAGGATAATGGTTCATGGCTAGAGAGACAGAAAGAAACGATGGAATTACAGATGATTTAACACAATATGATATTTTATTTAAAATCACTTTGCAATGTGTAACTATTAGGAAAATGTCTTGAACTAACTGTGTCAAGCTTCAAAGGTAAAAGTCGAGAGACAGAGTCAGGATATTTTAAACATTTTACTGTGTATACCTCTACTGTTCTGAGACCATCTGGTAAAATGACTTCATGATAAAAACAAAAACAAAATACCCTAACATTTCTAAAATATCTTTATACAAAATCCCAATATCAATAAATACCAAAGTATACGCTGAAAAAAAAATCTGGAGTCAGTACAGACACAAAAAGATGGTCACTAGATATGGTAAAGGCACTTGCCACCACACCTGATGACCAACTGCACACTCCCACAGCCACGTGGGAGGAGAGAATGACTTCAGGAAGCTGTTGACCTCACACTCGCACTACAGCACAGCAAATGCCCAAACATGAGGGCATAAGCACACACACAAACACACACACACACACACACACACACACACACACACACGGATGGATGGATGGATGGATGGATGGATGGATGGATGGATGGATGGATGGATGGAAAATATTAAAAAAAAAAAAAGTGTGCCATGTGCTGCCATGAATGACCTTGTCTCTGAGTGCAGGGACTAAAGGCCCAAACCACTAAGGCAGGCCAAATGAAGGACCAGTGTGGCTCAGTAGGAAAAGGTGCTTGCCTCCAAGCCAGACAACTTGAGCTCAATCCCAAGGATCCACAAGCTAGGAAGGAACCATTTCCCTCAGATGGTCATGTAACCTCCACAAGGTCATCATGGCACCTCTTGGCTCTTGAAGATTAAAGAATATTAATTAAAAAGAATTAAAAGAATATTAAGATTAAAAGAATATTTCTTTTAATATGAAGATTAAAAGAATATTTCTTTTAATATTTAAAAGGTAGAATTTCGGTGCTGCCATTGTATCTGTTCATTGTCTTAAGCATATGTAATAAATTTTAGAAACTGGTGATGAAGGCATGCTGGTTCATAAAAATATCCTAATCTACAGTCTTATATAAGTGGGAAATATTCAGTGTCCATTTATAAGTGTCAAGTTAACAAAAAAAGTCTAAAGAAAATTATTCTATCGGAAGCTGAATTCAGCACCCATAAAGACCCAAGTGGGGAGAGGGGAGACAGAGTGGAAACAGAAAGGAATCCGTGATCCCTTCTTCAAACAGCTCTCTCTACTTAAAGTAGTTTGGAGCTGCTGGCTGATCCTTTAAAAATGTCCTGGCAAGGACAAAGTAGCTTACTCAAAGGTCTCCTATAAAAACTCTCAGCCACAAGTAGTCAATGCTGTCTGGTGTTCCTAGAGCTCTGGATGACGTCAGCTGTCAGCATGGATAAATGGCTTCTCAGCAGCATGTCTACAAAACGGAGATTAAAACTGAATGGGGGGAAATAAAACATTCTGCTTAATTCTTAAGTAACAACCTTAGTGGTTCTCAATGAGCCAAAATAGTTATCCATATTTTTGAAGAGTATCTTAGATCAATTGCTCTATGAATATGTTAGACATCCCAGTAAGGGAAAAGATGCTATACTCCATAGTAACTGATATTTCTACCATATTTAGTCATTTTAATGAAACATACACTCAGTAGTCAATACACATCATACTGCCACTGTATACACACCAAACTAAAGATAGTTTTCAAAAACAAGGCAGTCTAAAAGAATGTCTATATAAATAGCTGATCCACACAATACAAAGGTACCTCCTGTCCAACATCTGCTGCCTACAACTAATACTTACAACATGCTAGATCCCTAAGAAGTACACTTCCTTAACGTCCGCTAAAGCATAGCAGAGGTGGATTCCACCACTTGCAAAAGAAAACGTGGTCATTTTTTTCTCACGTAAACAATAGAAGTCTACTGCATTTTATCAGAGTAGAGCCTGGGATGATCTTATATCATCAAACATTGATTCTAAAGAAACTAATATAGATACCTAGAGATAGTATCAAACTTTATTCAAAAAGCACTGTAATTTATAACATACTCTGCAATCTTCCCCATGGTACATGGAGCTCATCTGTACAAAGCAACTGATAGAGTCAGCTGAGTCAGTTTGCTGCTCTTGTCTTTTATTAAATGGAGGAGTGGTCTTCCTTATACTGCTACCGAGAGCTGCTGTTTCTCAGGGGCAAACCCAAGAGTCGCCAATAAATAGCGATCAAATGGTGGTATGGTAAGATGGGAAAGTTAAACTTTAGGAGCCACGGTAATTATGAATTCATTACCAGCTCTGCATCATTACTAATTTCCCAACCTCCTGCCTCACTTTTAAGATAACAGTTTCAGTGTGTGGCTGTGGATCTTGCTAAATGTGAGGTCCACTAAACCTCAGTTTCCTCTTTTATAAATTATGTGTCTTCTAAGACTGTGGTAAAGATAAAATTAATATCCTTAGTGTTGCATAGTGATGCAATAAATACCCAAAGTCTGGAGAGGCTAGATGTACCACAGCACCTGGACTTATTCCCTACCTGTGCTAAGATCCTGAATACAGCAATTAAAATATCAAAGAAAGTATCTGAATATATCAATTAAAGTTACCTTGGTTCCTCATCTATTAAATACTGACAATAATGTCTCAAGTGTTTTGAAGTTAAAATGACAGTGTTTGTTAAACAATAGGCACTCCACAAGTGAAGTCTGAATTATACTGCTCAGATTGGCCATCACCTATATCCAGGGAGACTCACTGCCATCACAACCAAATCATTTTCGTTTCTATCCCACCCATCCACATCAGCAGCTTCATTTCTTCTCCTAAACTTTAGGCTTTCTAAAATATGGGACAAGCATACAACAACAGAAATGATGTGGCTTAAATCACACATAATACACAACTACATTTTCAAACATTCTTTCACTTCTAAATTAATTCTGAAAGTAAACCAGGTGTGCCATTTACCGTGAGACCATCTCAAAAGCAGTGCAGTCGGTGACTGTCCTACTAGGGACCGCTCTTCTAAGGACTGAGGAAATTGACTTACTCAATCCCATTTTGTGTTGTAATAAGTTCTTATCATCCTCAATGTAGAGCAAAAAAATTAAAAACTAGGACATTTTTTCCAAGGTCCACGGCCATTCCTAACTTTTGAGAACTCGTGAATTCTTACCTATGATTTTAAAGTTCTCAAACGTGTCTGAGTAAAGTCATCCCTAATGCCTCGTTCCTAAGTAATTCCTTGGTTCAAAAAAAGTTTATTTCCTATTCACAAAGAAAACAAATCTCGCCCATGTTCCAGAACTGAACCTTAGGGCAGCTACCTCACAATGCACATAAATACTCACAGAACTATTTCGCATACTCAAATATAAACAGTCACAGTTTGCACATATTTAGAAACTAGATTATTTAGCAACAAATATTAATGATAGTCTTCACTCTCTCTGGGGAACTCAGAAGACTAAGATATACAAGTTTATCAAAAAAAAACCCCTAAAGACCCATAGTTTTCATGACTCCCTCAAAAGACTACAGTTGTGTATCAACAATGGAAGAACTATTCACATTTAGGTATTTGACTATTTACTTACTCACTATTCTTTTAGAGAATCAGCTCCTTAGTAAAAGGAAACTTATGTCAGGATTCCCTGTTCTAAATCTCTCTTCTATCCTTACCCACTCCACACAGAATTCCTGAGGGCCTGAAGCCACTGTAGTACTGCATGTGCTCAGTGTTCCAAAGGCTCCATGCTTACTTTGTACCACCTAGCAGCTGCATTCTAGTCCTTGGATTATTTCATTCATTTAGCCATCATCCCAAGAATTCAAAGACAATAAACACTTAAGCTCACAGTATAACTGAAGTTCCTTCTTCTCTTTCTCCTTTAAATAACAAAGAACTGAAGAGATGGTTCGGTATTTAAGAGCCCTTGCTGCTCTTTCCAGAAGACCTGAGCTCAGTTCCCAAATATCCCAGTGCTATATAGTATTACATCATGGCACAGCACATGCCTCCAACTCAGTATGTATGTACAATACAGAAAGCACTGTTCTGTACACTGCAGGAAACCAAGGTAAATAGGATACTTTTATGTCACGCTATAGCTTACCATCCCCAAGAAAGAAACAAGACAGTTTGACTAGAATGTAAGGTAGCATGTATGAAAGGCACTAGGAGTGTCAAAGGAATCACAGAACTATTCACAAGTGAATTTCTCAACCATGGCTAAGAAATGGATGACTAAACAGCTACAGAGAAGAGCACTGGGACTAAATGCTGAGAAGGTCTTTACACGATCAAGGGAGAGAACATATAACAAAGATCATCTAGACCAGCACAGTTTCATTGTGATCAGGGCAATCAGAGCAAGATATAGCTAACAAGCAATGCAATAAATATCAACATATTGCCAGGCGAAGGAGGTGGTGAACTTGGAAGGCAGAGGCAGGAAGATCTTTGTGAGTTCAAGGCCAGCCCAGAGTGAGTTCCAGGCAGCCAGGGCTACACAGAGAAACCTGGTCTCAAAAAAACAAAGAAGAAAACACATGTTGGCAGTTATGCTAATACAGAAAGACTCAAATAGGAAGCACCCTCTGAAGAACATAAAATTCCCTTAACCTTTGCCAATAAAAAATTTCAAAAGAAGTGGAAAACACAACTAAAAAAAGACATGAATGACTGAAGTGTCCTTAACCCATATAGATTTTTCTTATTACATGAAAATAACTAAAATATGTGAATAGCAAATTGAACTAATTCTTGAACAAAATTTTAACCTGCAGTATTCAGTACAATAACCACTGTGGCTACTCAAAATCAGTAATTAAGTACGAAAAACTAGGCAATGAAGATTTAATATGAAAAAAAATAGTATGAAGCAATAATTGTCATGATTATGTGTTGAAGTATTTTAATATACAGAGCTAAAATATGTAAATAAGTAAATTTTATTTAATCTGTCATTTTTACTTTAGGGCCAAAAATATGTAGGGCCTACATGTCTTACACTTGGGGTTTATGTGTCTCTAAGTGACTTTGATTTTGTACCTTTTGTTCACAGGCAGTCATCACTGGATTAGCTGAACCACAGCCTGTCAATCATTCTAAAAAAATAAGATTACTTTTCTATATGTAGAGAAAGATCCATTCTCCAAGCTCTGTTCCTCTAGAGAACTCTGCCTAATACAGATATTGGAAACAGAAGTGGTTCTAGAGCAACAGAAGTCTAAGAAAGAATCTTTTAAGTATCTGAAATAGTCTTTCCAATTTGCCCACACCAACAGTTACTGAAGCCTTTGGAGAAAGCCCATGGGGTGAACTATTTTACAATTATAAGGAGGCAAATGCGTTTGGTTACCCCAATTCACCAATTATGAAAGGCAATAGCTTTGACAACTCTGCATATAAAATATTTGACAACTGGTGAAAATATAAGGAAAATGATGATGCTGGTAGGCTGTTCCCAGCATGTGTAGATAAACTGACAAAAGAAAATAACAAGCAACTTGTAGCATCTCAACGACTTCTATGAACTCAAGTGATAAAAACTGATGGGCTCCAGATTCACATAAAGTCTAGAGCTTTCTACGTGTGCCCTGGAAGAGTATCTTCTCTCCTGCACCCACGGAGCTCAAGTTGTGGAAAAATCAAACTGAATAAGGTTGGCTGAATTATAGCAAAAATTGGTTTGAACCAAAGTTTCTTTGAATGGTTGGCTGAAGCATGTGTCAGAAGAAGACCTACTGGAAAGGAGTCTGAGATGCCTGATATCCCTTTGCTTACTGTCAATTAAGAGATTTTTAAGGCTCAGCCTTGGAGGGTGTCAGTGATTAATAAGGACATTAATTGGCAAAGAATGGGATCCTAGAACTTGGGATGTGGATGTGTGGGAAGACCCTATTGAAGCCAAGAACTTTAAACCTCAGAATCTCAAGGGTTTCTCTCACCTGAGGGAGTAGTCTCTCCACCCTCAGCAGGTGTACTCCCAACTGTATTGCACTGCCTGAAATACTGCCTTTTGCCTCTAAGTAAATTAATCCTTCATTGTGAAGGATGACTTTCTCTGAAGGTGATGCCAGGCAAGACCATAATACTGATACCCCTCAGGGTCTACCAATAGTTGCCGCTACACCTATAATCAAACGTAATAAAACAGGCTCCTAGAGCAGAGATAGAAACTGTAGTCCATGAGGAAAGGTACTACTACACTACTAAATACTTTAAAGAGTTTCCTAATTCAGTCAGAAGTCTCGGGTATCTGTGTGGGAATGGATTTTAAGTGGGATAATGACAGAAAGAACACAAAATTGGGTCACGCTAAGTTTATTGATATAGGCCCACTGAGTGGAGATTCTAGGTTTAATTCATAAGCTTAGACAATTTAAAAAGGTGACTGAAGTCTGCTTGAATTGCCTTATGTATTTGTCAAAAGAGAGCCTACTCTCAGAAAAACTGCAATGCTATAACGAGTATGCTGTGTAAAACCTAATCCTCCACAATAAGAAGGTCCATGAGACATTCCTCTCACTAATGCTATGTACTGGCTGGTTTTATGTGTCAACTTGACACAAGGTGGAGTTATCACAGAGAAAGGAGCCCCCCTTGAGGAAATGCCTCCATGAGATCCAGCTGTAGGGCATTTTCTCAATTAGTGATCAAGGGTGGGAGGGCCTCTTGTGGGTGGTGCCATCCCTGGACTGGTAGTCCTGGGTTCTATAAGAAAGCAAGCTGAGCAAGCCAGGGGAAGCCAACCAGTAACATCCCTCCATGGCCTCTGCATCAGCTCCTGCTTCCTGATCTGCTTGAGTTCCAGTCCTGACTGCCTTTGGTGATGAACAGCAATGTGGAAGTGTAAGCTGAATAAACCCTTTCCTCCCCAACTTGCTTCTTGGTCATGATGTTTGTGCAGGAATAGAAACCCTGACTGAGACTTCCTCTAAGATGCAAAAGATTAAAGGGGCCCCAGCACATTTGAAGACCTTTGCTGTTGACCTTTTCCCTGTGCCAGACCTTAGGGCTGGAGAAGAAAATCCTGCTCAGCTGAACAAATTAAATGCAGTGGGTTAACTGGGCTCCAAAGAATCAGGGGCCAGTGGCAGAACTGAATTACCAAAGGCGAAGTGATCATAGCTATTGTAATGGGTAGAATAGACAAAGCAATGTCAAGTGGCCTGACCTGTAAAGTCAGCATAGGCAAAAGGAATTTTATGGTGGCATGACTCATTTGGACCTTTAGTACTGGCTAATCAATCATGGTGCTTCCAGGCATGAAATAGATAAAATGCCTACTGGACTCCTGTTTGATCTGTTTTCAGAAAATTTCTCACATTAAAGAAAGGCTACATTGTATCTTAGCTATGGGAATCTTGGCCCATGAACCAATTTCCAGACTTGAAGCAGTCTATAGACCCATAACTTCTTGAATGATGAAGAGATGACCAAGTTCTCCTGAGGAAAGACCTTGATAAAATACTGTGGTATTCTGAGGAAAAAATGGCCCCCTTGTGGCTCATCTATTTGAATGCTTAGTCATCAGGTAGTGGCATTACTTGAGAATTAGGAGTTATGTCCTCACTGAAGTAGGTATGGCCTTCTCAGTGGCAGTGTGTCACTGATAGTGGGGCTTGAGGTTTCAAAAACCCAAGCCAGGCCAGGCCCAATAGCTCTCTTCTTCCTCCTGCCTGTAAATCCCGATGTAGAACTTCTAGCAACTTCCTTCTCTAGCTTCGAGTCTGCCTACATGCAGACTCCACTCCATGATGATAACAGACTAAACCACTGAAACTATAAGCTAGCTCCAATTAAGTGCTCTCTCTTCTACGAGCTGCTGTGGTCATGATGTCTCTTCATAGCAACAGAAAACTGACTAAAATAAGTACGTAAACGTTTTACTGTTAGCCTTTCTCTACTCCTTCCCCAGAAAGATATACCTCTTTACAAGGGTAACTGTTTATTTTGGGGTTTAGGGATGGGAAACCAATCAGACTTTCCAGGATCTACCAGATATTATTGGTTCTGAATTGGGACTGATTCCAGGAGACCCTAAGAAACATTACAGCCCTTCAGTTAAAGCAGGGGCTTATGGATGTCAGGTGATTAACATTTTTGGCTGAAGTCCAACTTATATTAGGCCCAGTGCATCTCTGAACTCAGCCTATAGTTATTTCCCTAGTCCCAGAATGTATAATTGGTATACATACACTTAGAAGTTGGCAGAATTCTCAGTCATCAACTGATCATAAAATCTTAATAAGAAATGTCCAAACACCTGAGTCTCATGCAGAAGAGGTGAAGATATTTGCCAAAATCTACGTCCCTTTCCTATTTCCCTTTGGCACAAATACAGAAAAATCTCTGACAGAAGTATAGTGGCACATACCCAACCCCTACTAAGGAAGTTGACACAGGAGAATAGCAAATTAAAGGCCAGCCCATGCTACACAGTGAGATTCTGCCTCAAAAATAAATAAATTAATTAATTAATTAATTACATATTAACTAAGAATATTTCCAGATATATTTACCAAATCATAACTTTGAGCGCTATTGGCTGATGTCACAAGATAATATTAGATAAGAACTCTGCAGTGATACACCAACACATGATCCAAGTAACAGGAGAATGAAGTCAGCTGCTCAAAAGATCCTGGAGACCCACAAGCTCAGGTACCAGCAGTCAAATTACAGCTCTATAAAAAAGGATGCTGTGGGGAAAGAAAAGGAGTTACAGCGAGGCAGAAATCCAAAAGAGCCTGAAAACCTGATATATCTGTGAGGAAAATCAAGTCTGTACCACTCCAGACTGTGCAAGAAAAGGAATGGTAACAATAAAGACACTTAAAAACAAAATAACAGAAAGAAACTCCTCTGCGAATTTAGAAAAGCCTTCATAGTTCTTTAAAATGATCAACAAGTTACCATATGATCCAGCAGTTCCATTTCTAGGTTCATACTCAGAAGACTTAAAATACAACCACATCAAAACTTTAGCATGAATGTCCAAAGCAGTTATTAGTTGTGTGGCCAAAAACCAGAAAACCCAAATGCTAATGGACTGATGCACCTGACACTTCCATTTAATGAAATTATTACTCAACAATAAAAAGGAAGGAGGCCTTTTTATTGTTCGCGCTTTAGCATGGAAGACTAAGATGTGTCACGGAAAAGCTAGTCATGAAGGAAAGGCAGTGACAGATGTGGTAGCACATCACATCTGCAATTGCAGCCTACCAGACACTGGGGAAGCAAGGGCATGAAGATCCCAAGTTCCGGGACACCTTGGATTTCAGAGTGTGACCCTGTCATAAAAAGTCAGGAAAGGCACAGTGGTACATGCCTGTAATCCCACTCAAGAGGACAGAGACAGGTAGATCTTGAGTTTGAGGCCAACCTAGTCTACAGAACAAGCTACAGGCCAGCAAGGAATAGATAGTGAGACCCTGGTTCAAAAACCAAAATAAAGAAGTAAGAGAGGGGGAGAAAAGACCATACTATAGATCCATGTATATAAAATCTAGACTAGAGATACACAGATTAATGCTTGCCTATAGGTAGGCAATAGATGATAAAAAGAGACCAGTAATGGACCCAAGGATTCTTTGTGTGTGTGGAGGGGGTGTTGAGAAAAATATCCTAAAATTAAGTCATGGTGATGGCTACACAACTCTATGAAAACACTAATAACCACTAAATGTTCAGTGGGTAAACATGATATAAGAATTATATTCCAATACAGCTCTTCTCAAAAGGAAGTGTGGGCGTTTTTACAACTTGTTTCGGCTCTGACTACTGTTCAATGTCTCGATGGTGGGAATGATTTAATAGTTTGACTAAAAACAATAGTTTAGCTGGGCGGTGGTGGCACACACCTTTAATCCCAGCACTTGGGAGGCAGAGGAAGGCGGATTTCTGAGTTCGAGGCCAGCCTGGTCTACAGAGTGAGTTCCAGGACAGCCAGGGCTACACAGAGAAACCCTGTCTCGAAAAACCGAAAAAAGGAGAAAAAAAAACAAAAAAAACAATAGTTTAATTATAGCAAAAGGTAGATGGCCAAGATAATGATATCTACTATGAGAAGGCAGAAACAATATCTAATGTTAAATTTCACTCTGCTTTATATTTTCCTTGAATTTCTTTCTCCTAGTACTGCAGAATGAACCACAGCCTCACACACATGCTAGACGAACACCCCACAGCTCTGAGTGTTATCTCCAGGTGCTCTTTTTACGGATTCTGACAGAATGTCAGCCGCCCAAGCAGCCCTTGGACTTGTTATCCTGCCTCAGTCTCTGAGCAGCTGGGATCACAGGGTTTGCTCTCATGTTATTTTTAAAGATCAACTAAAATTATACCAATCAATAAAGGACAAAGACTACTGGAGAGAACAGCGTCCCGGCTAAGGCTGCACCTGACAAGTAGGGCTTGGAAGACAGGAGACCAAATAAAGGTATTTGACTCAACTCAGTCTCTTCAACAAGCCAAGGAGGAAACGGGGAATTCACTGAAAGGCATTACCTTATTTTATAGAAGAGGGGAAGCAGAGAATGTCACATGCAAAGAGAGACTTGGCCTTTGAGAAGCTCCTACAAATTTCTCAGACATTCAAAACAAAGAGTTCTTTGGCACAAATTAACATACCTACCTTTTCAGTTCTCATGGCATAGACCAGGGTTTCATACAATTACTCTCTACACAGCTATTCATAACATTTTAAAAAACAGAACAAAAAAAATTAAAAAAAAAAAAAACACTTAAATGAGGGCCAGCAAAAAGGATCAGCAGTTAAAAAGTCGAAAAAGCAGACCAGAAAGTGTTAAATAATAATTCTTTAAAAAAGCTTTGAGATACCTACAAACCAGGATACAAAGCTATGAATCTGTCAGCCTGATGATAGGTCTAACAGCAGCAAATCCAATTTATGCTGTCCAGTTTATTAACTGTCCACAGTTTTTAATCTGATTTTTTTTTGGCTTATTTTGTCAACCACTAACCAATTCTAAAAGGGTCAGATTCCAAAGACTATACTGTCATATTGATTAACTTCTATTCTTGGGGGTGGGGAAGAGGGGGACCAGAAGGAAGGAGGCTCCAATTATAGGCACTCACAAATGCATGATATATAGCTGAATAATTGGTTGAAAACACAATTTAAAAAGTACTTCCAGCCAGGCGGTGATGGCGCATGCCTTTAATCCCAGCCCTTGGGAAGCAGAGGCAGGTAGATTTCTGAGTTCCAGGCCAGCCTGGTCTATAGAGTGAGTTCCAGGACAGTCAGGGCTATACAGAGAAACCCTGTCTCGAAAAACCAAAAAGGAAAAAAAAAAAAAAAAAAGTATTTCCAGAAAAACAATTATTACTTGAAGTTAGCATCAAATTCTGTAAGAAGGGACAATAATCTTTTCATGAAAGGGATATCAGGTGCGTGTGACACATGCCTCTAATTTCAAGACTAGCAGAAGCTGGTAGATCTGAGTTCAGGGACAGCCTGGTCTACAGAGTGAGTTCCAGGACAGCTAGAGAGAGCTACACAGAAAAACCCTGGAGAGAGAGGGGAGGTTGTTGGGGAGAGAGAGTGAGTGAGAGCTCTTATTAATGACTAATCTGGAGAAGTACTTCCTGATATTATATGGGGATAAAAATATAGAGCAGAAGCAGATTTATTCACAGAATGACAATACTCTCCCAAAGAAACCAGTGCTGACTTAACATTAAACAATAACAAAAGAAAGCCACATATTACTTTCCCTTTTGTGCTGGCATAAATCCTAATGTTTTTTTCAAGAAACTGTAAGCACATACTATATTTATTAATAGGCATACCTGAAACTAATTTCAAATCCACTATGGTGAAAAATCACAGTCATTGCTAAATTATCCCTTAAAGGGCTTGGACATCCTTTAAAAGTTGTTGGACATGGTAGCCAGCTTGAATTCCCAGTTCCTCATCCTGGGATTGAACTGAGGCCGTCACTGAGAGCCTTCACCATGAACCATGCCAACCTGCCTCATCTGTAAATGTAACTGTGAGGTCATTTCAAGAAAAATGTTCCTCCAGCAACTGTCACTTGCTCTTCCATGCACAGGTTTTACCCACATACTTTTCCAAATCGTATTCAAAAGTTTCAAAGGCAATTTTTGTGATAATCAAAAAAACCAAAGTTAGATACCAAGATTGCAACATCCACACTGAAATTCATGCACCATGAATCTCTCTGCATGAAAGTCTTTCTTCTTCAAATTACACATGCTTTTCCTTTTTACCACCACTGGAACATCCCCAAAAGATCAGACAGAAGACGATGCTAACTGTTCCAACAACTTCATTTTCTTAGAGTGACTATGTTCTCTGTGGAGTAGTGCCTGGGGAATCAGGTTGGTCCTGTCTCTGGAGCAGGCCTTACTGCTGCCCCGCCCATGCGCTCTGCTCCCCACTCACAATGGAGGGCACTAGTCTCCTCACATCCTGCCTGTCCTCATCTCTGACCCTCAAGCCCCTAAACCTAATTTTAAAATCCTAAAAAAGAAAGACAGCTCAGGTGCTAAAAAGCTGCTAAAAGCCCTTGCCACCAAACCTGACGACCTGAGGAATTCAAACCTCAGCACCCACATAACAGAGGGAGAAAGCTAATTCCTCCAACCTCCACATGGACATACACTAAATTAACAAATGTAAAAATTGTAATGGAAAGTATACAATAAAAACAGAAGCAGGTCAGGCAGTGGTGGCACATGCCTTTAATCCCAGCACTTGGGATTAAAGCAAGCGGATCTCTGAGTTCGAGGCCAGCCTGGTCTACAGAGTAAGTTCCAGGACAGCCAGGACTATACAGAGAAACCCTGTCTTAAAAAACCAAACAAATAAAAACAAACCAGAAGCAAAAAAGAAGGAACTGTGGCACTAGGGTCAGCATAGAGAAAGTTTCTTAGCTTTCTCTATGCACAAAGCTCACACAAAGTCTCTTGGGCCTGGAGCCATAGCTCAGTGGTAAAGAGCACTGACTGCTCTTTCAGAGGTCCTGAGTTCAATTCCAGCACCTACATGGTAGCTCACAGGCATCTGTAATGGGATCTGGTTCCCTCTTCTGGTATGCCTGAAGACAGAACACTCATATATATTGAATTAAACATTTTTTTAAAAAAAGTTTGCCCATAATATAGTATACTGCAGGTACTTAATAACTTGAGCTTTCCCATACTTGTCTGCCTGAAACAAAACCTCAGGCCTACAATTCAAGTCCAGTATAAGAGACTGATGAAACTGGATACAAGTACCATCTGAAGGGGTGGAATATGAGAAGACACCTCATTTTCTAAATGCAGTTCCCAGTCAGCCATAATAAACTGCTCAATCTCTAGGTCCCATTAAAGTTTTGGAACAGTACTTGTCACTTGATAATTAGCATCCTCAAGGTGTATGCAACAAAAGTCCATGCAAAGCTTACCTAAATATCTTAAGCCTCTAACAACTGTGAGTCAGTCTAGCTGACAGGAGTGAAAAGCAAGGGCCTGATTTTCAATCTCACACACTAACAGTTTGGGTTTTTTTCTTTTTTTCACCATTAAATAGGAAAATCAAGAAGTTAGCTAGTGAGATGGGTGTGATGGGGCACACTTTAATCCCAGCACTTGGGAGGCAGAGGAAGACAGATCTCTGTCTCTCCAAAGCTAGTTCCAGGACAGCCAGAACTACACAGAGAAACCCTGTCTCAAAAAAGAAAGAAAGAAAGAAAGGAAGGAAGAAAGAAAGACAGACAGACAGACAGAAGGAAAAAGAAAAGAAAAGAAAAGAAAAGAAAAGAAGAAAGGAAAGGAAAATAGAAAGTAGCTTAGTTCCTAATAACCTATTTCTTACATACCACAAGGAAATGAACCTTCCTTGGAAACTAGGGCACCTCCAAGTTACTAACTAGTCTTTGATTATAAGATAGTGTAATTTGATATTGCAGAATACTACTATGCAACTATAAATTGGTCTACTTTCAGTAGTGACTTTTGTGTTTTGTGATAGGGTCTCTGTCTGCAGTCCTGGTTGGCCTGGAACTAACTCACTTGCTATGTAGACCAGGCCTTGAACTTGGTGATCAGCCTGCCTCTTCGGGGCTGGGATTAAAGGTCTGTGCCAGTCCACACAGCTGCTAATAAAAAATTTTAATCAAAAAAAAAAAAAATGTTATACGATGAAATAACTCAAGTGACAGTATTTTCCTCTTTCCATACCATGTATACAAGCATTGTGCTTGGGCAACTAGCCAAGTTGTCTGCCAATGGTTCACCATAAGCCTTATTTTTTTTTTTCCCCAGATAGTTTCTCTGTATAGCCATGGCTGTCCTGGAACTCACTCTGTAGCCAGGCTGGCCTCAAACTTACAGAGATCCAAGCACCTCTGCCTCCAGAGTGCTGATCAAAGCCGTGTGCCACCACTGCCCAGCCTCACCATAAGCATTTGACAAAATGTTAACCAAAATTACCGTGTACTTTCTCTATTTTGAGTAAAAGATGTTATTCTACAGTAGAATCTGTGTATATGTTGATATTCACTTAATCTTCATAAATCTGGATGTGAATAAAAATTGATTTCATTACAGCAAGGAAAAAGTATTTGAGGGGCTGAAGAGATGGCTCAGTGGTTAAGAGCACTGGCTGCTCTTCCAGAGGACAGAGTTCAATTTCCAGCACCCACATGGCAGTTCACAGCTGTCTGTAACTCCAAGATCCTGCACCCTTACACAGACACATATAGGAAACACACTAGTGCACATAAAATAAAAATAAATTAAAATAAAAAGCATTTGAAATATACTTACTTTATCTTAGGATAAATGCCTCAAAAATGTTACAATGATTTTTAATTAAATATTAAAAGTAGCATTATTTTACAGGCAAATTTTACCTAAAAATCATTACTTGTAGAAAATACATTTAAGAATGACCCAAAGATCAAGACTATATAAAATGTCAAGTAGTAGTGGAAGGCACCTTTAATCCCTGCATTTGGGAGGCAGAAGCAAGCCTGTCTCTGTCAGCCCAAGGCCAGCCAGATCTACATGGCAAGTTGAGTACCAGAACAGCCAGGGCTACAGAGAGAGACCCTGTGTCAAACAAAACAAAATATGCATCTAGTATAACCTCCAGTTACTGCCCTCAAACACAGCCTGACACTTCCAAGTGAGGATGAGAAATGAACAAACTAGAAAGTTAAGTTTCTGCCAGTAACTAACTGCTGCTTGCTGAATCTCAAGGATACTTACCGTATGCCATTTTAAAAACCTGAACCCATCCACCCTCTGGTCTCAGCATTTTCTCAATTTCCCATTACAATGAACAATGTAATTCAGCGGTCAAGTCTTCCAGACCAATAACCTCAGACTTTATTTTTAACTCCTGACTCCACAAATATTCTCCTTCGGTCCAATCCAAAGCCCTGACAGCCTTCCCCTCACAAGTCTTCAAATCTCTTCCTTTCATCCCATGTTCCCATTTACATTGTGATCTATAATATAGTCTACTATAGCCAAAAGGCTTCTAATGTCTCTCTACTCAGCTATCCAAATCCCCTCAGAATGTCTCGTTCAGCAATCCACAGTTAGTGCAGATAGCTCTTAGATCCCCACCCAGTTTTTACAGGCCTCTTCTGCTCTTGATTAACTAACTTTCCTCTAAGTCTCCACTCCCATGCTCTTGTTCTATTTAGGCCCTGGGAACTGAGATACCAACTTGCCCTCCACCTCCCATACAGAACAGACTGTGGCTAGGCTAGCCTTCCTCCACCCAGTGCACTGCTTGCTTCTCCATTGGCATGTGGACTTAGCTAGCACCTGTTTTTAAGAAGCACCTCTGTAGAAATCTTCCTGCTCCTTGCTCACTACCCCTTTTTCCTTTGTCCCTCTGAACAAATGGTTCACTTGGCATTTTATAATATTGCAGTTCTCAGGCTATTGTCTTCGCCTTTTTCTGAATGTCTGTCTTTACATCAGGGGTTCTGGGAACAAGGACTACATATAATGTCATATGTGCCTTTTAGAACACCAGCACCCAGAAAATGCCCCTTTCATTGACATGTCCTTAATGTCAAGGCTATTTTTTAAAGAGCAGTAATAATTAACATTAAACTCTAATCTTTTTTAATGTTGACTGATATGGTAATATAAAGTTAAAATACTTTAAACTATACTCCTCTTGGATTTCCTCCATCCTAAAGAACCTCTATCAAGAATAAGTTGTTTTCAAAGAAAATCCTGGAAACAATACGAAAAGTCCCCAATTTTGGTATTTATTCTAGCATTACAGATCTCTGAAATAAACCTAATAAATAAATGGTCTAAAATTGACTGAGAAGTTTTTTTAATAAAACTAGCCAAAGCATACAACACACAAATACTGTAAAATACCATGAAAGGCTCGTCAGTAGTTACCATGAAGTCTACTTCATCCTAACTGAAAATTACTCTAGCATATTTTTTTTAAAATTCCTTTCAAATGAGTCCATAAAGTGCTTAGAAAGCATGACCCTTTCCCTGAAAGATGCGAAATCAGCTTCCCTCTCAACATGCCCTGCGTTCTAAATTAGCTAGTCACTGATGGAAAAGGAAAAAAGTGAACTTGCAAAAATCTCTCCCACTCAGCCATCACTTTGGATATAACTTTGGACTTCTCTATTTCAGTCAAGTTCCAAAAGCCTACAGAACTGCAATCCTGCGTGCACTAAAAGGAATCACTTCCAATTGCCTAATCAACTGCATACAACAGCAAATGCATTTTGACTTTTGAAAAATCTTAGTTCTTCAGTTACATCAGCTCCTCTCAGCAATAAAATAATTTTATCTATGTCCTCCCTCTTCTTTCTTATCCAATAAAGGAAATAACATAGATATTTTAGCCAGAATCTGCAACTATGTTCTAATAAGCTGTCATGAAATACCACATAAACATCTCCACAAATAGATACATTTGAACACTGGATACTCAGTCTTCCAAACACTTCAAGAACACACTCTTTTTTTCAGCACAGATTCCAGGCAAAAGACTGACAGATACTGATACATTTTAAATAATTCTAAAAGGGTATCCACTTGTACTCTTTAAAAAAAAAAAAAAGTAATGAATGCAATGCCACCTCAAAATTAAACTTTAAATGACGACTCAGTGACAACACTTAACTTAGTATTTGGCAAAATGACAATACAACCTCAATCAAAAGTTGAATCTCCTTCCAAGTTACCTTTTGATTAAACAAATTATATGGTGGCAGATTGGTAACGTCAAAACAGGAAGGTCAAGAGATAACACATTAAACCACTTGAAAACAATGCACTTAGAGATGCAACTGCTGCGGGATATTTATCAGCTTCCGAAAACAGCCCCTAGAAGAGTGAGATGCTAGCTTGCCTCCAACGGGAATGTGGGTTACCAAGCAAGTTCATCCCCGGATTCAAAAATACTTTCTGTAGTCACACGGGCAAATAGGAAATTTTAGGAGGCCGGGACATTTAATCTCTCTATTTAGAATACAGAACCCTGATAACCTGAGCTAACTAAAATAAACTCCCTCATTCCAGAAGACACGGACTCGGCAAATGTACATCATGGTTTATTAATCAAGCGTTGTCCTCTCCTTTATTCAAAGGGATGGGCAAGCGAACGCTTCCATCGTTTAACCCGGAGGCGCTGGAGCACTTGAAAAGACTACCAGCAGCACGGAGAACGTAAGAAAATAAGTTTCAAATCCAATCAGCCAAATAAAACTAATATTCTCAATTCAAGGTTAATGAGGCTGGGGGAGGGGGTACGGGTATGGGAGGAGAAAAAAGGAGCTGCCTCATCTTGACTCAAGGCAGGTTTTTGCCCTTTTCCACTACCACTGACTGTTCTATCAGGTCTGTTAGTGTAAGATCCTGGTATTTCGAGGTTTCTTATCTTAATGGTGAGGTGGAGAAAGGGTGTAAAATAAAATCGATACTCACTGCTAACTTTCATGCTACCAAAAGCTGAAGGCTGCTGCACGGGCTTGCAGCTCTCCGCAAAGGAGGTGGTTCTCGGTCGCCCCGACATGATGGCTCTTCTTGAATCACCTTTTCCTTCCTTAATCCTTTTCTTCCTTTTGTTTTATGTTAGGGTGCTAGGTTAATGATAAATGCAGCATTAAGTTCTCCCGCAAGAAAGAGAAAGAAAGACTTCGTTCTCTTGGCTTTTCACTCCTTTTGTATAGCTATTTAAGAAGAAAAAAAAAAGAGCTATGTATTTCTTCAAGACAGATCGGTATGGATATTTAACACATAGATGATTTAGAGCTGGGGGAAAAAATACAATTCTTTCACCTCCCTTTCCTGGGAGAGGAGAAAAAGGGTGGAGTGGAATCCTTAAAAATATATATATATCACGTGAACGAGGGCAAATACTTGATTGAAAATAAGTACTCTGAGTATTATATTTTCCTCGGGGATTTTTTTCCGAGTCAATGAAGAAGGGAAGCGGCGGAAGGATCACGAGCCTCACGCTTGAAGAGAAGGGGGATGGGAAGGAGGGAGGAGATGGCTCGGAGATGCGACGGCAAACGCTGCGGCTCCCGCAGCAGCGGGATCCGGGAGGTCTGACGGCGGCCGGGTGAACCGGAGGGCAGCGCAGTCGCGAGTCAGCGGCGGGCAGTGGCGGTGGCGGCGGCTCCTCTCCTCATTGCGCCAGGAGCAGCTGCAGGCGGTGGCTGGATCCAGCGGCCATGGCGGCAGCGGCGGCGGAGGCAGCTCCCTTCAGACCCCAGGCAGCGGCTCCCTGACTGCTCCCCATACGCCGGGGACATGGGAACCAGGCAACCGCTTCCGTCCCTCGGGGTCCCCTCCCCCGTCCGCGGCCCCGGCACGGCCGGCCTCCGCCCCTCGCCTCGGCTCCGCGGCTGCCCGGGAAGTGTACGCGCTGTGCCCCGAGCCCGAAGCCCTGTCAGCGGCTGCAGGGCCGGCTCCTCCTCGCTGCCTTCCTTCCTTTGTCACTCGGCCCAGGCGGCGGCGGCGGCAGCGACACAAGCCAGCATTCGGCCGGGTCGGGGGCTGCTCTGTGCGAGGCGCGCCGTCTGCGCAGCCGCCTAGCCCTTCCCCACTCCCACTCCCCCTCCCTACTCGTCCTCCGCCTCCTTCCTCCCCCACCCAGCCTTACACCGCCCAGCGCCCCGCCGCCCGCGTAACAGGCGTCTGGGAATCGCTCGCCGAGCCCGCGCCCGCCAGCTTCGGCAGCGCAGCCGAAACCCAAAGCCGCGACCAATCAAAGACGTCGCTGGCTTGCAGCTCCTGCCGGAAAAAGCCGAGCGGCCTGAGGAACCAATGAGGAGCCGTGGCTGGGAGGCCACGCCCCGGCAACGAGGAATGCCGAAGGTGGCCGAACGGAAGGAAAGAGAGTTCGCCTTGTTCGGTGGCTGGCTGGAGAGAGGATTCGACAATAGCGACAGTGGCCAATCAGAGCTGTTGGCCCTCAGGGAACAGCCTGAAGAGTTAAGGACGGCGAAACTCCCGAGTCGCGGGAGGGACTGTACGGGTGGGCGCCGCGCCCGTTTCCTCATTGGCTGGACAACTCCGCTGGGCGTGGACCCTTCCCAGTGATTGGTGAAGGGAAGGGGGCTTCCGAGGACATCTGGCCAATCAGAGCCTCCCCTCCCTCTCTGAGGCGGGGAGAAGAAGGAAGCGGAGGGAGGGCATCTATAAAGTGCCATCTCATTGGTCTGCAGCGTCGGGGCTGTAGCGCGGAGGAGGGGAGCCGCAGAAGAGAGAGGGAGGGTGTAGGAGCCCGTGGCGGCGGCCAATGGGCGCTCGCTGCTGTGCCATCGCAAGACCTAGCTGCAGTGGGATTGGCCTCGGGTGGTCCCTACAGCGGGCGGACAGGCTGAGTGGTCGGCATGCTTCTTGCTTTCCGATCCGACGCTCGAGCTGGCCATGCCGCCCGTCCGAAAAAGCCGCGGTCGGAGGGCCGGGCTCCGAGCGCTCTAATGGGGCGAGAGGCCGTCCCCATTCCCGGGAGCTCCGCCGGGCGCGGCTTCCCGAGTGCGCCCGAGGCTCCCCACCGCGCGTGCTGAGCAAATGAGAACGTCTTTCTCTGAAAGATGTTAAAGGCGCGCCGTGGCTTGAGGCCGAACCCTCTAGCGCTCAACTGGAAACAAAGCTTCCCGAGCTGGAGCGCCGGTGGACAGCCGCTCCCGCCCATCGCGGGGGGCCGCTGATGTCGTGGGGGTGGGGGGAGCCCTTTGCAGCAGGCGCACACTGCCAGGCCGGGCCTTCTGGAAACGCCCCCGAGAGATGAGCTCATGCTAGATGTGCGCCTTCCTTGGGCGCGACTGTCCAGCTCAAAAAACAGCCCCGAAAACAGGTGAGGGGAAGTGTGGTCAAGGCCATCACCCTGAAGCCTACGAGGAAGCTCAAGTCAGAGTTGCTCGGAGCAGTTTGTAGTGTTAGTGGGCGATCTGCACACTGCCGCTTAAATAGGTTTCACGTGTAGTCCAGCGTCCATTGTTCTACAAAGGAGACCCTTGCCTTGGTCCATCCGAGAGCTGTATGGCGTGGCTTCTATGACTAGAAGTTAGAGTGGACACTGGCAATTCTGACTGTAATCCCGTGATACTTGTAATATCCTCCCGCAGCGTCATCTCTTTCTGTTGAGATGCTATCTCCAGAAAGCACATGTAAAAGTACACGTACTTGATCAGATTACCGAGCCTATTGCTTTAAAATCTGATGAGGGACTTGGGGCAGAACAAAGTAAGCTTTGAAGGGAGACAGTAAAGGTCTGGATAGTGTTTGCAAACTCATTTGTCTGTAGAGGCCTGGCAAATAAAGCGAATGAATGACACCGGCCTGGTGGAAGACAATAGGAATGTTAGACGAAGTGAAAATGGGAGTATCCATCCATGCCCTTAAGGGGGTCCACCATTACGCCATTAAGATAGTCGTATTGTCCTCTCTTTTTTTTTTTTTTTTGTTCCCAAAACCATAACGTTGAAGTTTTGTATGAAATCTCTAAATCTTACGTGTTGGCAACCGGTATACTGAAACCATGTAGACCAAACAAAGTAAAATCCCAGGAAAATGTGCCCGACAGGCAACCAATTTGTAATCTCATCCCTTAGCATAGACTTTATGCCCCAAGTGTAGAAGAGGCTCTTGCTCTTCACAATTAAAATAGTCCATAAGGTAGTAGAATGCCATGGGGGAGGGTAAAAGAATGTTAAAAGCAAACGCCTTGCTTGGCAGCTTTGTCATTTGAATGGTGCCTCTCCATGCTATTATGAAAGACCTTTGCCACTGTTCCTAAACTGCTGTGGTGCAAAACTTTAAATCCTTCCTACCTAATTATACCAGCAGGAAGGTAAATAACAAGGGTTTAGTTTGCAGAAACTGGCGACGTGGCTATTCTTGTATATAAAACTAGTTCAAAAATAGCCTACCTTAGGGTTATGATTTAGTAACTTTTCTGTTGCCTTCAGATATTTTTAACTCCATTGGGGGAAAAAATCTAGCTAGGGTTTCCCTTTTCATAGGAAAAATACATATTTCAGTCCACAAATAGGACTTGGAGAAGGAAAAGTTTATTTAATAAAACACAGAACAGCCAGGTGTGGTGGCACACACTCTTTTAATCCCACTCCTGCAGAGGCAGGTGAATCACTGAGTTCAAGACCAGCCTGATCTTCATAATGAGTTTCAGGTGGGGGTCGGGGGCATGGACCCCACAGACATACTGAAACTTAACAGTCAGTAGTGGGTTTCTGACTTTGAAAACCTCTCGCTTTGCCTTCCTACATGGAGGGAACTACTGGAAAAAGTATTAGTGCGTCTCGAAAGTTAAACTAATTTTTGCAAGATCCACAAAGTTAAGGTAGCAGAACCAGGGTTCATGTCCCTTGTTCTTAGCCTCTACTCCACAATTCTCTCCTGGTACAGTCTCCACATCCCTCGGGTTCTGCTAAGGGTACTAGCTGTAGAAGCCTGATTCCCGAAATCCAATCTGCAGAATCCACCTAAAGGCCAAATCCATTAACTTGCCTTCTGGCCTCCACATCGTATAGCAAGGCACATACCAGTCCCAGAAATAATAATAAAAGATATCTTACTCAACCAAGAGCTCACCAATTTGGCTAGACTGGCTGACCAGTGGGCTCTGAGAATCTACCTGTCTCTGTCCCCCAGTTCTGGAGTGGTAAGTACCCTAGCTTTTATATGGGTTCTAGAAATCTGAACCCAGGTGAGAATCCTAGAATAAATTTTGTTTATTTTATTTATACTGTTTTAATTATTTTAATTTATATAGGCTGTTTCTTCTGTATATATATAATATATACACACATATACATATATATATATGTATGTATGTATATATGTATATACACATGTCTATGCCGGGTACTCACAGAGGCATCAGATCCTCTGGAGTTGTAGTTGCTCACAGTTGTGAGCTGTCATTGAGATGCTGGAATTGAACCCGGATCCTCTGAAAGAACAGTCAGTGTTCTTAACCACTGAGCTAACTCTCCAGGCCCCAGAATATAAAATTTGCTGTTTGAGAGCTGGCAAGATGGCCTAGCAGGCAAAAGTGCCTGCTGCCAAGCCTGATGACGTGAGTTCCATGCCCAGAACCAACAAGGTAAAAGGACAGAACCAGCCCATACAAGTTCAAGAACAAGCCCACAAACATACACACAACAAAATTTGTAAATGTAATTTTAGAAATTTGCCATTTGAGTTGCTGGCTTGATTTTCATTTTAAAAAAGAAATTTGTTAATAAATTTGGGTTTGGGGTTAGGGCAGGCTTCCTAACAATTTCTGAAATGACCTTCATACTTTTGCAGTTCTGTACTATACATTCATGCATAGTGACTAGGGTGGTTTGAGCTCATATATTTGATTGCTCAGACATCAGGGAGTGGCTCTACTTAGAAGGTTTAGGAGGTGTGGTCTTGTGGGAGAAAGTGTGTTACTGGGGGTGGTCTCTAAGGTTTTAGAAGCCCAAGCCAGATCCAGTGAGTCTAGTCTCTTCCTGCTACCTGTGAATAAGGATGTAGAGCTCTCAGCTGCCTCTCCAGCAACATGTCTGCCATGCTCCCCACCTCGATGAGAACACAGGAAACCTCTGAAACTGTAAGCCAGCCTCAATTCTTATTTAATATAAGAACTGTCATGGTCATGGTGTCTCTTCACAACAATAGAACAGTGACTAAGACAGTGACATTCTCTACACTGATCAATATGTCATTCAACTGGAAAAGGTCGAAGATGTTCTGCATCATGCAGCATCAAATACTCCACCAAGATTTAATTCTTGATACTTGTTTATTTTATTAACAATTAATATATAATGAAGATGGCACTACTGAAAGTCAAAGGATAACTTGCAGAAATCTGTCTGTCTTTCTCCACGCTTGGCAGTAAGCACCTTTACCCTGCGCCTTTACCTCACCAGCCTCAGGATTTAATTATGTAAAAATAAACAGGCCCATCCGTGTCATTAATATGCAGATTTTCTTTTTAATAAAGGATAAAATTATATGTAAACTGCAAATAAATTTCTTTGCCATCAGTAAATGTTTGATTTGTGTATCTATATTATATAACCGTATACCTGGGGTCATGTTGAAATTTCTTAGTCAAAAATGGATTACAAGCAGAACAAGCTTAAGCAGCCCTGCTCAAATTAACACAGCTGAGAAGGTTTTCAAATCTGTAGCCTTCATGTCCTTTCCCTGGCAATGTCTTTTTAGAAAATTTTCTCAGGTCCATTTGATGACCATTTAGTCAGCTCTCAGCATCTTTGTATTGTAGTATGCTAAGCATTCGAAGTACAGAAGTATGAAGATGACTGGAAGCCATCCAGACGTGATTTCTGTCCCAGCCTGAGGGAGCTCTCACAGTGATAGAGCAAGCACAGAGGACTGGGAGGGTCCCAGAGGTGGTTTATATCCAACTTGTAATTAAAACCAGTAGTTACTATTAGTGTCTCCTCTCTCTCTCTCTCTCTCTCTCTCTCTCTCTCTCTCTCTCTCTCTCTCTCTCTCTCTCTCTCTCTCCTCCCCCTATCCCCCGGTCTCACTTCACTACATAGCCCAGGCTATCCTGGAACTCGATATGAGACCAAGCTGGCTGGCCTCAAGATCACAGAGATCTGCCTCTGCTTCCTAACTCTTAGAAATAAAGGTATGCACCACCACCACCCCAGCCTATGTTTACCTTAAGAAGTGACAAGGAAAAAGAAAAAAATATATATATATACACACACAGATATATGTAATATGTACATGTATATTTCTAATGATTAGCTGGTAGATACTAGTACCCTGACTCCATAGTCTAGAGAACACGTGTTATTGATTGATAATACAACTATTCTCAGGTTAGAACAAATCCACAATATCAGGAATTTTAAAGCCAGGGTCTTGGGTTTTGTTTTGTTTTTTATTTTCAGTAGCCTGTTGCTTATGCACTACAAGGTTGGTTTGTTTGTTTTAACCTGACTTTCACAGCTTGTTAAATTGATTTCTATGAATTACATATGAGGCAGAGACTATTAGTGGATCAAGAGCACACAATAGCAAAGAGGACACCGACTTGGTGTATTAGTCAGGGTTCTCTAGAGTCACAGAATGTATGGTAGTCTCTATGTAGTAAAGGAATTTATTGATGA
The DNA here is from genome assembly GCF_008632895.1 of Mastomys coucha. Lineage (NCBI taxonomy): Eukaryota > Metazoa > Chordata > Mammalia > Rodentia > Muridae > Mastomys > Mastomys coucha. The sequence continues at coordinate 36,016,177 of NW_022196894.1, read as the reverse complement.
CTTACAGTCTGTAGTCCAACTCCCAACAATGGTCGGCAGCAGCTGTGAATGGAAGTCCGAGGATCCAGCAGTTAGTTGCTCAGTCCCACAAGGCAAGCAGGCGAAGCAGAGTGAGCCTTCCTTCTTCCAACGTCCTTATATAGGTCTCCAGCAAAAGGTGTGGCCCAGATTAAAGGTATGTGCCACCACACCTTTAATCCCAGATGACCTTATCTTCCTAGCTTAATCTTCTGGGATTCATAGCCACTATGCCTCAAGATCTCCATGCCAAGATTCAGGTCGGAAACTTACATCTCTCAGCCTCCAGATTAGGGCCACAGATGAGTCTTCTAATTCTGGATTGTAGTTCATTTCAGATATAGTCAAGTTGACAACCAGGAGTAACCACTACACTTGGTAAGAAGCACTTTGTTAGTTATTAGCAAAAGGTAATGATCAAAGCAGCAAATGGGCTTGAAACTTTAAAAACTCTTGCCTTACAAGATATGGTTGTATATATTCATGGGGAACAAAATGACAATTTTATTATGATATGGGCTGTTTAAATCAAGCTGTTTAAATTTCCATCTCTCTGTCTACCCTCCCTCCTGCTTTGGGTTTTGGTTTTTTTGAGACAGGTTTGTTTCTCTGTGTAGCCTTGGCTATCCTGAAACAGTAGGGTAATATTCATCATTTTTATTTTTTGTCATAAGAACTCCCCCTCTTGATCCTGAGATATACAATCGTTTGTTCTTTGCCACATTTTGAAATCTTTGCAATAGACCTTTAAAAATCAGGGCTGGAGAAATGGCTCAATGCTTAAGAACATTACGAGCACTTCTTCTTTCAGAGGACCTGGATTCAATTTCCAGAACCACATGGCAGCCCACAACCATCTCTAACTCCAGATCTAGGGGATCCCATGCCCTCTTATGACCCTGAGTACCCTTTCATTTACATAGTACAGACATACTCAGGTACACACAAATACACATAAATATTTCTTTTAAATCCTACCCAATAAAGCTTCTAACTGCTTGATTATCATCTCTTACACTTCTTTAAAAAGGGTTTGTTGTTTGTTTTAAGACAGAGTTTCACGTAGTTGAGGGTGGCTTTCAGCTAGCTATGTAGCCAAGGATGACCTTGAATTCCTATTCATCTGTGTCTACTTCCCAAGTGCCAATATTAGAGGTATGTGCCACCATGCCAGGCTAAGAAGAGCTTTTGAAATATGAAATTACCATCCACTATTATTAAAGTCCAAGCACACCCTGAGATGCGATGAGATAGAGACAGAGATACGCTAGGGGGAAGCTTTTGTGGTCACCAAAACATTTGAAGGCACCACTGGAGACTCTTAAGATTTTAGGGGCAGGTGGTGGAATAAAAAGACATGGGGCATTTAAAAAAAAAATTCCTACATGTGTTCATGGTGGGAGGTTGAAGGGAGACATACATGCCATGGTGTGTGGCAGTCAGAGGTCGTTTGTTTGACATCTGTTAAGTGTAAGGATAACTGTGCCCAGCTGTGTGTGGTTTCCAGTCCCTTGTCTCTGTCCACCCTTTGATATGAATTTTTGGGTTATCTTCACTAGCTAAGTGTGTTTCTTGGAGACAGACTAGAGTTGAGTCTTGTTTTCACTCTGAGTCTTTTTGGGGTGAGTTGAGGCCATTTACATTCAACGTTATAGAATGGGGTTTGCGATCTCCTGTAACTTTGCTAGGTGATATTCTGGTTCTGTTGGGTTGTGTGCATTTCTTTTCCTTCTATATTAGTAGTTTTGGGAGTTTGCAGGTTTGCTGTGTTACGTGTGGTTATTTGATTCCTGGGATTACTTGGGTTTTTGTCCTTTCCAATGGTGGGGGTGGGGGGAGGGAAGTTGAGACAAGGTTTCTGTGTAGCCCTGGCTGTTCTGGAACTCACTCTGTAGACGAGGCTGGCCTCAAACTCAGAGATCCATCTGCCTCTGCTCCACACAGGCTGAGGCATTCACCACCACCTCTTAGCTTTTGTTCTGTTCTTTTTTTTTTTTTTTTTTAAGATTTATTTATTGTTTTATGTAAGTACATATGTAGCTGTCTTCCGACGCACCAGAAGAGGGCGTCAGATCTCATTACGGATGGTCGTGAGCCAGCATGTGGTTGCTGGGATTTGAACTCACAACCTTCAGAAAAGCAGTCGGTGCTCTTACCTGCTGAGCCATCTCACCAGCCCTGTTCTGTTCTTGAGTATACACTTTCATATATCTTTCTTCTTCCTCCCTCTGTAATATTCTTTTAAAAATTTTCTGTAGAGTACAAAACAAGGCACCACATGTCCAATGTATTTGTTATAAAGTGCTCTCTAATTGCCTGTAAATATTCAGTTCATTGTACATGGGTAAAATGCATAGGAAACATTTACAATACATTTTGAAAAAGAAAAGAAAAGAATGTTCTGTAGTGCTAGCTTTGTATTGCCTTAATTTGTGATTGTCTTAAGATACCCTTATTGCTGCATCAATTTTGAAAGATAGCTTTGCATGGTATAGCATTCTTGATTCATAGCTGTTTCCAGTCCGAGAGCTTGAAATATTTCATTCCATGCTCTTCTGCCCTTCACGATTGCTGATGGGAAAAACCTGGGGTGAGTTCATGTCAAAGCATGGACCGTAACAAGTGAAGCATTGAATATTTCAGTATCTGCTTTTGTATGTGAGTTAACATTTTTCCCAGGTGCATTTAGTATTGTTTCTTTACTTTGTATTTTTTACATCCTAACTATGATGTGTCAAAGAGTGTCTTCTCTGTCCTGTGTACATGAGCAGAGAATGTCTAGATGCCCTTGTGTTTGGATGTCTTCTTAGTCCTCTAAACTTGGGAAGTTTTATGGTATGATTATATTAAATAGTCTGTTACATGTAATTTTGTCTCTGCTCCTTCTGTGCCATGAATGCTTAGATGTGGCCTCTTGAATGTGTCCCAGACTCACTGAAAATATTGTTCACCACATGTCTTTTTCCATTCCCCTGTGTGTGTGTGTGTGTGTGTGTGTGTGTGTGTGTGTGTTGTTTGTATTATCATTACCTTCCCTCCATTCCTAGAAAATCCGTTCTTCAGCATGATGCTTTTGGGTGTGCTTTCTATTTGATTGACCATCTCTTTTATTTCTATATGTCTGTAAGTTTCTTTTGTTTAGTGTTTTAATTTCCTTGATGAAATCCTCACCCACTGTGGTGGTTTGAATATGCTTGGCCCAGCAAGTGGCACTATTAGGAGGTGTGGCCTTGTTGGAGGAAGTGTATCACTGTGGGGGTGGGCCTTGAGAGCTTCCTCCCAGCTGCCTGAAGATGCTAGCTTTCTCCTGTTTGCCTTTGGAACAAGAAGTAGAACTCTCAACTCCTCTAGCGCAATGCCTGGATGCTGTTGTGCTCCCATCATGACGATAATTGACTGAACCTCAGAACCAGTAAGCCAGCCCCAATTAAATGCTGCTCTTTTATAAGAGCTGCCTTGGTCATGGTGTCTCTTTACAGCAATGGGGACATCCGCCACCATATTTTAGACCTTCTCCATTTTAAGGTTTCATTCATTTCAGAGACTGGTTAAGGTCTTGGATACCTTTCTTTCATGCATGCATCTGTTTGAACTTTCCATGTAGTCATTCTTTTTAAAAGAAAAACTCTAAATCTTTTCTCCAAGATTCCAGCCATCTCTAACAGCTTATAGGGAAGAGACCCAGTTGGGACTGGATTGTAGGAGATGGTTGAACATATTCCTTGTACTTCTTTGTTTGCTTTGCTCATCTGCTAGAGTCAGTTTGTCCTGCAAGTTTGATGTCCCCATCTGGTTGTTCTTAGTGTTACTGTTGTTGTTGTACTTAATGTACTTACTGTTGTTGTTGTTATTGTGGTTGCTGTTTTCTTTAACTCTACCTAGAGTGGTATCTGATTGATTATCTACTATAGAGACTAGTGCAACTTTGTGCTGATTGCTCAATGAGGTCACTGAGGTGATCTATCTCGTCTATGTGCCAATAGGACCAAGGGTGGGGCAGTACACTGAACACCAGGGCAACCAAATGAAATCACAACCCTAATTCCTTCTTTGGATTCTATGCACTTGCTTGAGGCAGAAGTCCAGACACCAGACGAGGCTGTGGTTAGAATCATGGGCCCAAAGTAACCTCTGGGACCACAAAAGAATAGACTTTCTTCCAGCTCTTTGGTGACCATTGGGACCTCAGAAGTCAAGACCAGATCCCATGCTGACCTTTGAGACCAGTAGAACCAAAGCCCAATCTCTCAAGAGGCTCTGGGAGCAGGAAAGCTGAAGTTTCCACGCTGCCCTGACCTCTAGGGCAACTACAGCTGAAAGCCTGGCTCCGTGGTATTCTTTATTCTTTAGTCTCTACAAGCTAAGAGGACAACTTGTGAGAAGCAATTCTCTCTTTCCACCATATGGGTCCAGAGGATCCAACTTGGCTTGTCAGGCCTGACAGCAAGCACCTTTGCCTGATGAAGCCATCTTGCCCACCAATGTGTGGGACTTTAAATAATTATGTTTTAAGCTTCACATAGTATACCTTTCATGTTTTTATTTTTGAGGCCATCTGCTAATATATTAATCCAAGGACTAAACTTGGATTAACTTACAGATTCGTTTCTAGGTCACTATAGGAAGGAAGAATGCTCATAGAAAAAAGTAAGTCACAGAAGTTCATAGAAAGAAGTGGCTACAGAAATATATGTACCAGGAAAAACAGAAATCTGAGGAGTAGTGTGAGTGTGTAAAGTCAGGTCCACTAGAAAATAAAGCTGTGGGGAAACTGGGAAAGGGGATAACATTTGGAATGTAAATTTAAAAGAATATCATATATATATATATATATACACACATATATATAATGACAATTTTCTATATATACATATATAGAGAAAATAAAGCTGTATTAGATGTTACTTCACTAAGTAAACTCTGCTAAATTATCTCTGTATTAAGTATCTATTAAAAAATAAATGCAACATCATATCACTCCGCAGACTAGCCTGTTCTACACAGTGAGTTCCAGGCCAACCAGTACTACATAGTGAGACCCTGTCTCAAAAATAAACAAACAAAAGAGAAGCAGCTCAAAAATATCTTTATGAAGCAGTGCTGATCAAAATAAAACGCCAAGAGCTAAAGAGATGGCTCAGTGTTTTAAGACCCAAGTTCCGTTCCCAGCACTCACAAGCCACTCAAGTTCCAGCTCCAAGAGATCTGACCTCCTCTTTGAGACACCTACATGCATAAGCACAGACTCTCTCTCTCTCTCTCTCTCTCTCTCTCTGACTCTCTGTGATAGTATTTTACAAAAATTTCTTTCTTCTTTCTTTCTTTCTTTCTTTCTTTCTTTCTTCCTTTTTGTTGGTTTTAAAGAAAATTGACATTCCTTCACTATGATTTATATTTTTTTCAAAATCCACTAATTCAACTGAAATGAATTTTTACATCTGTTTATTTATGGTACCAGGGTGGGGAGCTCCACGCTTGCCACATTGTGTGTGGATGACAGAAGACAACCTGTAGGAGTTGATATTCTCTGCAATGTTAGTTCTAAGAATCAAACTCAGGTGATCCAGTTTGGTGGCAAACCTCTTTATCTAATCAGCCATCTTGGCAACCCATAGTGAAACTCTTAAAGTCTCTCAAAATTCTCAACAAACCAAAGTACTACTCATGCTCCTTTGTTAGGTAAGTCAAATTAGTGGAAGGAGCCAATACTCACAGAGTGCATGATAACCTCGGGTCTCTGCCAAGCATCTTGATTGCAGAAGTTCTTGGATGGGAGTGGCACGGTCCCCCGAGATGCTTGCCTTCTGGGGAGAACCCTACAGGAAACAGTTCATAAAGAGAGCCATAGTTTGAACCTAGTTTAAAAAACAAACAAACAAAAAAAACAAAAAACAAACAAACAAAAAAACAAAACAAAACAAAACAAAACAAAAACCAGTGGTGACGGATGTCTTTAATCCCAGCACTTGAGAAGTAGAGGCAGGTCAGATCTCTGTGAGTTCGAGGCCGACCTGGTCAACAGAGTGAGTTCCAAGACAGCCAGCACTGTGACACAGAGAAACCCTGTCTCAAAAAAACAAACAAAAAAGTTGTGACGTACTAATAGGGTTGTAACTTGTGCTCAAATCAATTGTATGAGGGGAGGACCCTACAATCTGAAGTGAGGCTAAAGATTTGGGGCTGAGGAAAGCAGAGAGAAATAAGTCACGCTTCAGTTCCAACCCTTCCTTCCTAAACCCCTAGAGGCTAGAGCTGTCAGAGCAATGAAAGACAGCATGTCTGTTCATCTGATTTCAGAAAAACCAGTTTTGCTGAAACAGAAAGTTGATAGAGGAGACTAATGGGTGATAAGGTGTAAAGGCTGGTTTAGGGTCAGATCTGCGGGAGCTTTGAATGTTACACCAAGAACTCTGGGCTTCGTACTGTAGACCAGAGAATGATGTACCGTGTGTTACAGAGACAAGGCATTGTTGTGAGACAGCCTCAGAAATAACATGTATTGTGAGGTTCCCCTTGTAGGTGAAAATGTCCCGTGGGCTAATACAACAGCTTGCTAGCTCATGTGTCTTAGGACTGAGGACGTGTGCCCAAATAGAACAGCAAGGGATGGCTACCCCAGCAGAAGACAGTCTTTGAAACATTGCACTGTGAGGAAACAGTTTCCTATCAAGTCTTTGACAGACCTATAAGTAATTTTATTGTCCAAAGCAATGAGGAACCCTTAGCAAATCCTTTTTATTTTTTAAGCTTACTATATTTTTGTTCCTAGGGGTATAATCATGTGTTTTATAATAATATTAGTGGCTAGATTGTTTTGAAGTAATTTGAATTTATTTTACCCTATTTCCATCCATATTTTTAAAAGTGAGAGGGCAAATTATTTTCACCTTGAATTGAATCAATGAATTTACATGAATTGAAAATAATAAATAAGTGTTCACTAAATACTAGAAGCACACTTTTAAAAACAAATTCTAGGCAATTCCATTTTATTTTTATATATATTCGGGTATAATAACAGATGTGGGCCTAGGACATTCTCTCTCTCTCTTGTTTTTGGATTTATTATTTTATGTATGTGAGTACACTGTCACTGTCTTCAGACACACCAGAAGAGGGCATCAGATCTCATTACAGATAGTTGAGGGCCACCATGTGGTTGCTGGGAATTGAGCTCAGGACCTCTGGAAGAGCAGACGGTGCTCTTACCCACTGAGCCACCTCTGCAGCCCAAGACATTCTCAAAACAAATACTTCAAGCCAGAAGTGAAGGCTCATGCCTTTAATCGCAGTACTGGGGAGACAGAAGCAGGCCACTCTCTGTGAGTTGGTCTACACAGTGAGTTCCAGAGCAGTCAGGGCTATGTATGTAGAAAGACCAACAACACAACACTTAGTCCCTCAATACACAATAGCAAATCAGAAATCTTCACACGGGCCCTGCTCTCCCATCTCTCAGAAGTTTCAAGGAAATTCACAATACTTCCCATCTATTTAATATCTTGAACGACAAGATAAAAAGAATTAAGTAGATATGATAACCTATATAGCACAGGCTCTTCAAGAGACTGAGACAATAGAGAATTCAAGACTAGCCTCAGCTATATATCAAGTTCCAGGGCAGCCTGGACTACATGATGAGATTTTGTCTCAAACAACAAGGTTTTGTATTTTTGTTATTTTTAATGTAGTCCTGTGGATTAAATAGGTAAGAATTTCAAGATTCAAACAGAGCCAGTCTCATTTAGATTGTGGCCATGGACCATAGCTCTCTCTTTATTCTTTTGCCTTGTAGAATGGAATGCTGAAAGACAATGAGAGGGAATTTGTGAATCCTGAAGGAATATATAACATCCAAAGTCAACATTAGTAAGCTGTGCCACACATCACACCAGAAAGGATAACAGCTCAATTATATTTATATTATAAAACAGTATTTTGCTGCTTATGTTGTTCATGATCTTTCTAACTTATGCTGTATCTGTGTTAGTAGTGTCTAGTCCTCGAGGATGAAAGTAGTGGTCAGGCATGTTGGTGCACACATAAGATCCAGTCCGAGGGAGGCTGAGGCAGTAAGATTACTGTGACTTTAGGCTAGTGTGGGTTACATAGTGAGTTCCAGGCCAGCCTGCCGTACAGAGTGAAACTCTGCTCCACAGACACACCAAATAATAATAATAATTTGAGCATTAAGGTAAGGCCCAGGATCTAAGCCCAACCACATAAAACTAATAAATTAATTTATGAGTGCAATAAAGCATTATTCCTCTAAATAGCTGTTGCTGCAGTACTCTGGCATTTCAGAAAGATCCCCAGTTCAGATTGGTTTTGTTTGTTCGTTGTTTTTGGGAAATCAATCTGTTTAAGATTATTGAACACAGCATGAACTTACTTCCTGACCATTTAAATGAATGAATATTATAATCTTTAAAAGAATATCTCAAATAGGGGCTAGAAAGATGGCTCAGTGTTTAAGAGCACTTATAGATCTTACAGAGGATGCACTAGGTTCTGTTTCCAGAGCATGTCTTTAATCCTGGCACTCAGAGGCAGAGGCAGATCACTAAATGTTCAAGCCAATCTGGTCTACATAGTGAGTCCCAGGCCAGCCAGGACTAGAGAGAAGGAGAGACCTTGTCTCAAAAAATAAAATAAGTATCAATTTTTTTCAAATTTTTGTTTTGTTTTGTTTTATTTTTGTTTTGTTTTTGTTTTTCAAGACAGGGTTCCTCTGTGTAGCCCTTGCTGTCTTGGAACTCACTCTGTAGACTAAGCTGGCCTCAAACTCAGAAATCTGCCTGCCTCTGCCTCCCAAATGCTGAGATTAAAGGCGTGCACCACCACTGCCTAGCTTCAAATGTTTTTAATAGTTTTTAACATTAAGCATTTTGACTGTGATTGTATAAAAGTTGCTGACTTGTGTCCATAACATGAAAGACCCAGCACAAATGCCAGGAAGTACTTACTGTCCATCTGCTGGATGCCCAGACCATGCCGGACATGGTGGGAAACACGGTTGTGAACTTCTGTATATGTTTCAATATGCAAAGATAAAATCAAGCTAATTATAATTTCCATTCTCTCTAGTATTTTTTTTTTTGTGGTGAAAACCTTTAAATTCTATTCTTGTTATTTTGAAATATAAAATTAATTGTTACAAACTGTAGCTTCCCCCTAGTGCTATTTAACATTAGAATCGTGTGTTAGTTACTCTTCTATTACTATGATAAAATACCTAAAGCTAACTTTAGTCTATTCCTTTAGTTTTGCTTTTTTTTTTTTTTTAAGAATATTTCCAAAGCCAAAAGATCACGATGAAAATCAGATCTCATGCAGAGCCACACAAGCAGTAAATTATTGTTGAGCTTTTAATCTCACCTGAGGGGAGTTAAAGTGAAGTTTCTAAGCATCAGGAGAAACATCAAAGGGGAGAAATATCATAAAACATTTGACAAAAAGTGATACAGATGTAGCTTTATTCCTGCTTAAATGCACTTGTGTGGATGATGCTGGGCACATACATGCTCAGTAAATATCGACAATATGAGTGGTATAGTGGTCACTGAAAACATGACACTTAGTAGTATTGAAATTCTAATTTTATAAAACATTTGCATGTGGACCAAGTGTTGGAGGAACATGTCCGAAATAAAAGGCTTTTTAAACATAATTTGTTACTTTTCTGAACTTTTTTCTTTTTTTTTTTACATTTTAAAACTGTACACTATTGTTGCTACAATGTAATCTGAGAGCGCCCTCCCCCCCCCCCTTTAAATTAGAAGCATTCAGATAGAACAATCACAGCACAGGACAGACTCTGTCCAGCACTGGGCTTCAAGCATGCTTTAGCGTATCTGGCAAACTGCTGGGTTCTAGCTGCCAAGAGGTGATTTACAGAAGAGGTTTAGCAGAAAGTCTGCAAAGAAGTGTGGGTGCTGGGGAGGAGGAGGGTTTGGCCCAACTGGCTTTCAATTTGCACTACTCCAATAGCCCAGCCAGAGTTCCAGAGTTCCAGTTGGTCAGTGTGCTCGCCATGCCAGCTAGTAGCCTATTTGAGGTACTACCTTTGTCTCCAGACGATGCCTACCTAACTTGCAAATTTATACTCCAGGAAGCTTCGTAGACTCAGACGGGAGATCATCAAAAACAAAAGTAAAATATGTATTAAAAATCTCTGTTATATAGCAGAACATATACAAAAGGGAGACACTGGGACTTAGCTTCACTTGAGCAGAAAATGGGACATTATGTGTGCCGTGTCAGAGGCTCCAGGAAACACAAACATTTTGATTCTTTGAGAGCAAAATGTTACACATAAATATGCCTACTAGAAGGTTATGGTGACCTAGCTTAATGATGCCAGTTCAGTGATGGGTGCCAGAGACAACAGAAACCTTAGCAACAGATAGTCAGATAGCAAAATAAAACTGGTTTGGTTTTTTCTTTTTAATTAATATTTATTAGTATTTATTAATATGATACAGTATGATATTTGAGACATTTTGTGTAATATGCAAAGATAAAATCAAGCTAATTATAATTTCCATTCTCTCTAGTATTTTTTTGTGGTGAAAACCTTTAAATTCTATTCTTGTTATTTTGAAATATAAAATTAATTGTTACAAACTGTAGCTTCCCCCTGGTGCTATTTAACATTAGAACTGTGTGTTAGTTACTCTTCTATTACTGTGATAAAATACCTTAACCAAGGCAACGTATAGAAGAAAGAGTTTACTGGGGTTTCCAGTTCCAGGGACTTAGAATCTATCACTATCAAGACAGAGAAGCGTGGCAGCGAACGAGGCATGGTGTCTGGAGCAGCAAGCTGAGACCATAAGCACTAAGCAGAAAGAACAAGCTGTAAATGATGTATCTTTAAGTTCTCAGAGCCTTCCCCAAGTGACATACTTCCTTCAGAAAGGCCATGGCCGCTAGACCTCTCATCAGAATCTGTTCTTCTTTGCAACAAATCTCCATTCCTTTCTTATCTTCTTGTTGTTTTTCTGTGACCCACTAAGTTTAACATCTATTTTTTTACATCTATACACAGTATTCTGTTTGTTTTATTTAACCATCTCCAACAGACTCTCATTAGAATCTGTTCTTTCCAACAAATCTCCACCCCTTTCTTATCTTCTTTTTTTTTTTTTTTAAGATTTTTATTTATTTATTTATTATATGTAAGTACACTGTAGCTGTCTTCAGATGCACCAGAAGAGGGCGTCAGATCTCATTACGGGTGGTTGTGAGCCACCATGTGGTTGCTGGGATTTGAACTCATGACCTTCCGAAGAACAGTCGGTGCTCTTCCCCGCTGAGCCATCTCACCAGCCCCCCTTTCTTATCTTCTTGTTTTTCTGTGACCCACTGAGTTTAATTAGGGTGGCTTACATGAACAGGTTTATTTACTGTACCCTGCACAACTATCACCAGACCACAACCCCTGACCATTACCTATCAATAGCCAACCACTCAAAGAGAGGTGGGACCTTAAGAGCTTCCCACCAATCCATGATGGAATGTTGCCTGCCCCAGCATACCACAGTTTTAGCCAGTCATACATTGATAAACATCTTAGTCAATCCTTTATCTCTGTTGTAGTAAGTAGTTCTGCAGTAAATCTGAAAGTGTACATGTATTGTGGCTGTAACAAAACACCTGACAAAGGCAACTTAACAAAGGGAAGAATTTATTTTTAGCTCGAGGTTAGAGAGTGCAAGCAAGGTGACAGAGTGAAAGATTCTTGCTCATATTGAACCTGCGTCTCAAGGCAGAGACTAGTGCTGTGATTGTTTCTTCTTTCTCAGCCTATGGACTCCTGCCCCCCACCCCATCTAAAGAGGTCTTCTTGCCTATCCTCAATCTAAAAACTCCCTTGCAAACGCTTACCTAGATACTTGTTTCCTAGTGGTTCCAGAGCTGCTGTCCTTGATCAAGGTTGACCATCACAGTGGGTATCTTTGGCATGTTAATTCAACTGTCTCTAGATACGTACCCAGTAGTGGATTTGCCCAATCATATGGTAAATCTATTTTCAGTTTTTAAGACCCTTCCATAGGTGTTGTAGGTCTTTAATCCTAGCACTTGAAAGGCAGATGCAGGCAGATCTCTGTGAGTTCAAGGACACTTTGATCTACATAGTTCTAGGACAGCCTCAATCTCAAAAAGGAAGGAAAGAAGGAAGGAAGGGAGGGAGGAAGGAAGGGAAGAAAGGCTTTCATAGTTCTATACAATGGTTATACTAATTTCAACAGTTTATAAGGCTTGTCTGTGGAACTTCTGAGGTAAAATGGCAGATTAGAAATATCCTCTGTGGGCCTGGAGAGATGGCTCAGGGGTTAAGACTACCGGCTGTTCTTCCAAAGTACCCAGGTTCAATTCCAATCATTCACATGGCAGCTCATACCTGTCTGTAATTCCAGTTCCAGGGGATGGTGACACCCTCACACAGACATACATGCAGGCAGAACACTAATGTACATAAAATAAACATAAGTAAGTTATTTTTCTTAAAAAAAAAAAGAAATTGCCTCTTTGTAAGTTGATGTATGAGCAAGAAGAGTCAGGATACAGGACAAGTCCAATGAAAGATTGGAAGAGCTTTTGAAAAATCACAACTAAGCAATAGAACAAGTGAGAGTCATAGAGGTCCAGAGGGGACATATTCCACAATTCCTGTCTCCCCGTTGATGGGAGGGAAGTCAGGAAGCCCACCCAAAAGACAAACCAAGTAGCCTTAGTTAAAAAACAAAAATCAAGTCTGGCAATCCTAGTCAAAGAAAAAGCTTATAATTCTTCCAAGCCTAGTGGCTAGTTATAGGGTTTGGGCAGACAGTAACTTTAAAGACTTGTTTTTTACGTTTATTTATTGATTGAGTGGTGTGTGTGTATGTGTGTGTGTGTGTGTGTGTGTGTGTGTGTGTGTGTGTGTGTTAGTGCATGTTTTCTCCTTTCACTGAATGGGTTCCAGGGGTTGAACTCAGATGATCAAGCCTATCATGTCATCACCACTAAGGCAGGGATGCCACTTGTGTGATGTGTCATCAGTGAAGAGCTCCTTTTATTCCATTTGTCTTCACTCAGAAACTAGGTCATGGACCATTTGCTCTCTGTCCTGGGTGTAAGGTACTCTGCTTCCCCAGCTGATCTGCCTGTCTGAGTTGCTCTGGGGCTGGAGGCTGCAGTCTTAGGTTTAGCACCTAGTGGTGAGAACAGTGGGAGAGTAGGTAAAGAAGCCTTTTGTTCTTTTGTTCTGTCTCTGCAGGAGTTGCACAGCTAGGGGTTAGAGTCTCAGGAGGAGAAGGGGAGAGAGGCCTGTCTCTGCTTTTAACACTTGTATGGCTTCCAGAGTCCATGATCACATGGTAAAAAGTTCACTATGAGTTTGCACATAAATTCAGGTCATAAATCGAATAAGAGGTTTATAACAAAGAATCTACATGCATATCCACTAGGAGCAATTATCTGGCCAAATATTCATCATTTGTTACTATCTTACAGGTTCATAGAAAGTTAAAAACCATAACTAAGCTGTCCTTGAAGTTTCGTACAGATAAACTCAGTCAATATCTTATCCCATGTTTTTGCACCCATGGTCCTGTGGTGTATATATTCTTTATGACCTTCAGTTAATGGTTTTTGTTACCCCTTGGAATGTGCCCTAGGTTTTAGAAGTCTGTTGTTATCTCAGAAGCAACTAAGCAGTTCTATCATAAAAGGGACTCAAATGTCTTTGTCTCCTTGGCCATTCTGAATGACGGTGACCCTAGCATGCTAGATGTTTCTGCAGAATAAGCGCTCTTTATTTTTGCATACTATCTCCTTCAGTGAACTTTGGACTCTTACAATCAGCAGTGGAACGAAAGGTCTATTTTGTCATTCCTTATATCTTGGAGAGCTATGGCCAGGTTAAGAGGACTGGGTTACCCTGGGGGGCTGATAACAAGGAGTAATCCTAAATTGAGTCTGGAATCAACCAGCCCCTGCCACTGGGAAAGGAAGTAGTTCTGCATGGAAGTCAGAACTAGAAGATGGGTGGTTGGGAGCAGACCACATCCCTGAGATAACAGCAGTCTGACAGCATCAAGCCTGAAGTCAACAAGTGGACTAGAACTCTGAAGCTCCAGTATAGTGCTGGGTACCCAGGGTCTGATTCCTCTAGCAGGAAGCTTACTGCTGAGTGGGTTTCCAAAGTATGTGATCTGAAGACTTCAATCCTGTATTTGTTTCCCCAACACTCTGCCTTCTAGAACATTCACCTTGGCTGGAGCATTCCCCATCCCAGAGTATACAAAGAGGAGCATCCCAAGAACACGAGAACACCTGCCCATTCCCACAGATTGCAAAGCTAAATACAGCCGTCAGAGATTCCTAATGAGCAAAGAAGGGGGCTATGAGGTGAAGAGAGCTGTGCCTGCCATCTGACCTCTGTTCTGTCAGATTCTGCGCCAGCTTAAATGGAAGAAAGTCAGAATCTCCAAATCAGTTGAACCATTGACACTCACCATCTACACTGAGCAGTCCCCAATTTTAGCGGACCTACAAAAAGAATAACATTTCATCTTCTCTTGTCTCTTTACATTTTGTGTTTTGTCTCCTTTTTTAAAAAACTGTATATATTTTTTTTAAGCTGGGTGGTGGTGACCATGGCGGCGCATGCCTTTAATCCCAGCACTTGGGAGGCAGAGGCAGGTGGATTTCTAAGTTCAAGGCCAGCCTGGTCTACAGAGTGAGTTCCAGGACAGCCAAGGCTACACAGAGAAACCCTGTCTCTGAAAAAAATCAAAAAAACAAAACAACAACAAAAAACCCTGTATTTTTAGTTGTATTTAAGTGTCATTTTTTTTTTAAACAAAGCTGTTATGTTTTAATTATGTATTTTCTTACATTTATCTTAGTTTTTTGAATTATTTCCTTATTGGCAATCATTTTTTAACTCTTGTTTTTTTTTTTAATCTACCTCATAACATTTTTCTCTCCTTTTTCTCTCTCTTTCTCTCCCTCCCTCCCTCTCCTTCCCCCTCTCCTGCCCCTTCCCCCCCTCTCTCCCTTCCCGTCCTTCCCCACTTTCCCTCTCTCCATGTACAATCCTGTCTATCCTGGAGCTCACTGTGGCTGCCTCCCAAGGGCTGAGACTAAGGACATGTGTTGCCATGTCCCTCATTTTTGAAAATTAAAGTAGAATCACAACACTTTCTTCCTCCCTCTCCTTCCTGCAGCCCCTCTCAGCTACCCCCACTCAAGTTCCTTCCATGTAGCCCCTCTCAAGTTAAGAGCCTCCTTTTCTTGATTATTGTTAGTGTGGGGGAGTGTGGAGGTGTGCGCGCAAGCATTTGTTTAGTTACTGCTCTGCTGCTGTGAAGCGATATCATGACCAAGGCAATTTCTAAAAGAAAACATTTAGTTGAGAGTTTGGCTTGCTTACAGTTTCATAGAGTTTGTCTACGACCAACCGTCGTGACAGGCAGCAACGGGGCTGAGAGTTTGCATCCAGATCTGTGGAGAGAGTGAAACTGCTGAGCCATCTCTCCGGCCTCTCCCTCCCCCTTTTAAGATATATTTGTTTTATGTATGTGAGTACACTGTAGCTGTCTTCAGTCACACTAGAAGGGGGCATCAGATCCCATTGCAGATGGTTGTGAGCCACCATGTGGTTGCTGAGATTTGAACTCAGGACCCTCAGAAGAGCAATCAGTGCTCTTAACTGCTGAGCCAACTCTCCAGCCCCCTTCATCTACATACAATTGAAACTAAGTTAGGTTTCTGTTTGTTTGTTTTTTCTTTTTTCTTTTTTTGATTATTTGAGACAGGGTTTCTCTGTGTAGCCCTGGCTGTTCTAGAACTCACTCTGTAGACCAGGCTGGCCTCGAACCCAGAAATCCCCCTGCCTCTGCCTCCCAGGTGCTGGGATTAAAGACATGTGACACCACTGCCCGGCTGAAACTAAGTTTTAGAAAATGTTTTCTCTCAAGTTAAGCCAATTTACTATTTAAGAAGATATATTAATGAAGTAATTTCCTTCTTGGGAGCCAAAACCAATGAGGGGATGGTTTCCTTTGATGTGCTGGCACAGCTTGTCCCATCTCTAAGTCTACTCTAACAGTTCTAACATGCTTGTCATATTAATCTGACTCTAAAGACCGCTATGCTCACCTCGGCTCACCTCACGAGAGTCTGCACACTCCTCTGTCTTACAGAAAAGCTAAACTCTTTACTCTTGAAATCCATGTCCTCCATCAGCTCAGACCCATGGCGCTCCCCACCGGCTCTATGTGAGGGTTAATACTTTATTTTGTTTGGACCTGACGGGCATCAGAAACACGGTGGCCTTCCAGCCTTTGCATTGTGCAGCTGAGGGAACTGAAACCCCCAGAGGGGAGGTGATAGTCCCCAAACCCACACACAGATCTTCCACTTGGAGTAAGATGCTGTGTTTTCCATTCTGTGCTCTACTCTTAAGCATAGGACGTGTAGAACTGGTATCCCAAGGGGATGACAAGATGGCGTGGTATAAATGATGTGTAAGGTAATCCAGAGAATTTAAAACTTCTGTGAGCTTGCGATGCTGTGGGTTTACAGTAAATAACCTAAATGATTTTTTTGGTTCAGTTTGGTTTGAGGTTTTGTTTTATTTGTCTTGTTTTTTGTTTGTTTATTTGTTTGTTTGTTTTTAAGATAGGGTCTCACTATGTAATTCTGGCTGATATAGAACTCTCTATGTAGACCAGGCTATCCTGGAACTTACAGATACTCCCCTGCCTTAGAGCAGCAAATGGCCTTTGTCAAAGATCTAAGCAGATTGGTGCATGCCTTTCATCCTAGAACACTGAAGGCCTACTCAGGTAGATCTCTCTATGAGTTTGAGGTCAGCGTGGGGTGGGGGTGGGGGATAACAGAATGAGTTCAAGAGCAGCCAGGCTATACTGAGACCCCCCCTTCTCCAAAACAACAACCAACCGAACAACAAGGAATCTGCTTTCCTCTTAGGGTGGTTACTAAAGCTGGGGGCAGGGCAGTCTTTTGTTCAATCTGCTTTGAAATGAAAAGCATACTTATTGTCTCCCATCTAAATTGAATGGATTCAGGAACAATAATAATTAACAGACTTGTTATGGTTTCCCTGGGGAATGACCTATTGAATTATTAGTGTCCTCAAAGGTTTTCCTTTGCTAACAAGGTCATTTCAAGGATAATCATGCTGGGAAATCTCCCAGGAATGACTCTGTTACAGTTTGCCCAGTTAGAAGTTGGGCAAACCTCATCTTCAGCCAAAGGTTTATTACTGCTTCTGCTGAGGAGCCCAGCTGAGCTCCCAGCACCAGTGTGGGATAGTTCACAAGCTGCCCCAACTTCAACTACAGGAGAGCCAACATCTTCTGGACTCTGTGGACACCGGCACTCCTGTGTATACACACACTCAAACAAACACAAAAAGAGACACACAAGAACATGTAATTTAAAATGATTTTTTTGTTTGTTTTTTTTGAGAGAGTGTTTCTCTGTGTAGCTCTGGCTATCCTGGAACTCACTCTGTAGACCAGGCTGGCCTTGAACTCAGAAATCCACCTGCCTCTGCCTCCCAAGTGCTGGGATTAAAGGCATTCGCCACCACTGTCAGGCTAAAATGAAATATTTTAAAAACATTGTTAAATCAAAAGATGTTCTATGACTATATATATATATATATATATATATATATATATATAGTTATACAAAATGAGACTCATCAGTTCTACCTCTGCTTTGATGAGTAGATAATGCTTGTAATTCACATAATAGTTATTTGAATGTGACTTATTGCTTATATTTTTAAAGTTTTCTCTAATAATTAAATCATGACATGGAATTTAAAAAATTGAAACATATTTTATAACATTAAGATTAATAAATGAAACTTGAATTAAATAAGTTTAAAAACGCCAAGCTGGGTGTATGCTTTAATCCTCGCCCTCAGGAGGCAGAGGTAGGCAGATTTCTGTGAATTAAAGGCCAGCTTGTTCTACAGAGTTAATTCTAGGACAGCCAGTGCTGCACAGAGATACCTTGAAGAGTACATACATCTCCAGTCTTAGGGCTGGGGTGTTGCTGTGGTAGAGTGCTTAGCATGCCTGAAACTATGGGCTCTATCCAAGTACCCCCAAAACTTATGGTGATTTTTTAAAAAATTTGTTTTAATATCTTTGAAATATGCTATGTTAGTCACTGTTCTGTTGCTGTGAGGAGACACCATAACCATGCCCAACTCTTAAAAAGGAAAACATTTCATTGGGATTGACTTAGTTTCCGAGGCCCAATCCATTATCGTCAGGGTGGGGAGCATGGCACTGTGTAGGCAGACATAGTGCTGGAGAGGGAGCTGAGAGTTCTCCACCTTGATCCATAGGAACCAGGAAAAAAGACCAAAGCATGCTTCCTTCAACAAGGTCACACCTCCTAGTAGTGCCATTCGCTATGGGGCCATTTCTATTCAAGCCACCATATACATGCTTAGAAACTGGAGGAGAGGGACCGAGGGATAGCTCAGCATTGAGAATAATTGCTGTGAGCTGCTAAATTGTGGAGCACACCTTTAATCCCAGCACTGGGGAGGCAGAGGCAGGTAGAGCTCTGAGTTGGAGGCCAGCCTGGTCTACAGAGTGAGTTCCAGGACAGCCAGAGCTATACAGATAAACCCTGTCTCAAAAAAATAATAAAAAAAAAAAATTAAAAAGTAACTGTCTTAGTCAGGGTTTCTATTCCTGCACAAACATCATGACCATGAAGCAAGTTGGGGAGGAAAGGGTTTATTCAGCTTATACTTCCACATGGCTGTTCATCACCAGAGGAAGTCAGGACTGAAATTCAAGCAGGTCAGGAAGCAGGAGCTGATGCAGAGGCCATGGAGGGATGTTCCTTACTGGCTTGCCTCCCCTGGTTTGCTCAGCCTGCTCTCTTATAGAACCCAAGACTTCCAGCTCAGGGATGGCACCACCCACAAGGGGCCCTACCCCCTTAATCACTAACTGAGAAAATGCCCCACAGCTGGATCTCATGAAGGCACTTCCCCAACTGAAACTCCCTTCTCTGTGATAACTCCAGCCTGTGTCAAGTTGACACACAAAACCAGCCAGTACAGTAACCAATAAAATAAAAAAGAATAATTGTGGTTCTTGCAGAGGGTGCGAATTTGGTACCCAGCTCCCACATGGCCATTCACAAATATCTGTAACTCCAGTACCATGAGATCTGACACTGCAATGCACACATACACATGACAGCAAATGGCAAACACTCATACAAATAAAGTTTCAAAAACATTTTTAAAAATTTTTTTTTGAAAAAAAAAAACAGTACGGAATCAAGCTTTTGGGCAAACAGCTATTAGAGAACAATAATTGTGGGGCAATGGACTGTGCCAGGAAACTTGGCAAGGTCGAGTGGGTTGGAAGCCCCAGAACCTCTGAGAGGACGGTAGGAGTTTCACCTGCTTCTGACCAGTCCCCTGTCACATGACCACACTCCCTATATAGGAACATGATCTATGTTCACATAGATCAGAACAGAGTTCTCCATGATAAGGAGGTATCTAGAGGCCCTGAGGGTTTAACCAATAAGCTTCCCTGTCCACCTTGATGAGGTGGTATGCACCCATTTTCCACAATGAACAGTCAATAAACAGTTTGGAACCAAAGACTGTCTCTTTCATCAGGGACCGCTGTGGGGAGCAAGAAGAAGGCCTTCGTCTACAGAACTGTGCTGCCTAAGACTCCCACAGAAGGCCCCTCCATGCTAAACACAATTGCCCTGGGCTTGTCCTCAGCCTGTGGACCCAACTCCATTCCTACCTCCCTGTGACCCAGCAGTGTCTAGGAGTTTAGAAACCCGCTAGCCCCAGCCTCCCACAGGCCCTCGGGCTCCCTCTGTTCCCAATTCTTCCATGTGGTTTCCAGTGGCATCTGGTTTCCCGGGAGTCAGGAACCCCAGCTTCTGCCTCAGTCTGTGCAATTTCTCACTCACGCTAAGATTCCCACCCAAGGCTACATTCTTTCACCCCCTGAGCACTTCCCTCGAGCCCATCACCCGACAGAGGCATAGGATAATTATAGTCTAGCACTCCAGGTTTCAAATGCCAATTAGAGTTCCTGTACCCCAGTGGTGAGGTGGAATGCAGAACCACAAATAGTGAAAAATTTTAATAATCGTAACTGTTAATATTTAGTGAGGACTAATTATGTGATAGGTACTATACTTAGTGCTTGATGTGGATTATTGGACTTAGTCTGTATTTTATATGGAGGTACAGTAAGGCAGGTATGAGACATGGCTTTCAGAGCTTCTCAGCCTTCCTAATTTTACAGCTCCTCGTGTTGTGGTGACCCCCAATCATAAAATTATTTCCTTGTTACTTCATAACTAATTTTTCTACTGTTATGAGTCATAATGTAAATATCTGGTATGCAGGATATCTGATATGTGACCCCTGTGAAAGGGTCATTTAACTCTCTCCCAAATGGGTCGAGACCCAGAGGTTGAGAATCACTGGCTTAGCTGACCATCCTGAGGCATGAAAATGTTAGATAGCTCACCCAGGGTCACAGAGCTAGTATGTAGAGAGAAATACAGCAAAGAAAAGGGAAGAAAGTTCCTAATTAAACCAATAGATTATTCTCTTTCTCCAAGCAGTGGACATGTCTAACTCAATGTAAAGAATAATGAGTAAGCTTATTGCCCGCTGTCACGTTTATTTGTTTGTTGAATCTGTCATATTGCAAGGGAAACCCTTTAAGGAGATCTGCACTGAGGATGATAAGAAGTGTCTTTACACAGTCTTTGCCACCTCCCCATCCCCTTCCCTGAAGAAAAAATAAAACAAACAAGCAAACAAACAAAAAAAAAAAACCATAACCAAAACAGAGCCCTGCAGGGAGGTGGAGTGAGAAACAGTTATTACAAGTGAAATCCAGTAAGTGCCCTCATGTGGTCACGGGCCAGAGTAGGGGACAAAGTATTTCAGCAGTGCCTGGCTGCCTGATTGAAAAGCTTGCATTAAACCTTTTTGGACCAGTAGGATGGTGAACACAGATTAGTAAGGGAGGGATATTGAGGCAAGGAGACCACCCAGGCATATGTTCACTCTGACTCACTGTGGATTGATGAACTTGACCTGGCATAGCCTTAAGAGTCCCCCTTTAGGGTCCCCAAGTCTTAGGACATCGGCAGGCAAGTCCTCACTTGGTAGATAATAATAGAAAGGGGAAAAATAATAAACCTTGGAAATTGAGATTCCGTTTTGGTTAACTCAACCCGTGCAAGTGCCCAGAGCTCTTGTAAAACCTCTTGGCTGAGCGGCCTTCAAAGCCAGGCTCAAATCCTGCTGACTTCAGGTCCACGGTGACCGCTTGCCTTAGCAGATTCCAGCAGTTTATGACATATCCCTTATTTGCTTGCTTATCTGCCTGCCATCTGTTCGTTAGACTAGAACTTAAGCTCTGTAAGGATGGAGACTGTGGCTTGGGGTGGTTCCCCACTGCCTAAACATAAATGGGAAGACGATGGATATTTGGACATAGCATGGGTTGTTTTGCTTGTTTGTTTGTTTGTTTTTGGTTTTATTTTATTTTTATTTTTATAATTCCACACTACAATAAGTGGGCAGACGATGGATATTTGTTGAGATTCCTGCATTCCATTTCCAGGTAACTGAAATGGATGAAGATCTCAGGTGATTTCAGCAAGATCATCCTTTAGAGATGTGCAGACCATTTTCCTATGCACCTTGTGTCTTCACCAAGATAGCAATCTCTGTGGAGAAGCCAGGAATGCTCCTAAGATCTTGTAGTCTGGAGGAGAGGTACGGGTTGGGAAAAGATACTCGAAGCTACTTTATCAGTAAATCACAAGCCCCATGGATAACTCACCAGGTATATTTTCCTTTTTATCTTCCTGATGACTATCAAGCCATGATGAGTAAATACTTTGGGCTTCTTCATTCACTTGATTGCCCTCTCAAATAAACTTCACTCCGGGAGTGTCTTTGCTTTCATGCGTTGTGTCTGGAACATCATATCTCATTTTGCAGCACCCGAGAGTTGGGCAGGGGTGTCATTTCATCTTGCTTATACTTTGTTCTAGAGCAACCCAAGCTTGCACTAACCATTCATGTCCATGACCCATCACTGCCTCCTGTTTCTCTCATGGACAGCTAGCCATCCTCCTGCCCACTCTGACCTCCACCCTACCCTTGTGTTCTATTGCCTTGACCTTCAGTTTAGGATGCTATTAACAGTAATCTTGAACAAAATACAAGGTCCCAAATCCAGTACAGGAAGGTTGCCAGAAAGGAGGAGATGAGAAGAAGAATATACCTGAGGCATTGTCAGTGGGACTTGGGATTTACTGATAAAGCCCCTGCTGGAGTCCTTTCCCAATGGGTGACTTTTTCCTCCAGGCCACAAGAGGTGGCTTGTACTCCTGGCTTCTCCATTCCACTCTACACTTGAAGCGTATAGCTCTTTCTCACGCATAGCTGCATTTACTATCTAGAAAGTCAGACACAGCAAGGTCTTGCCTGGTGTCAAAAGGATGGCAGTCTTGTTACCAAGGTAGGACATTCAGGAGAAGGAGCAGACTTCAAAGTGACAGAGAAGCATTGGACTTGAGTCTTGCTGAATCGGTGGGCCTGAGGGTATCCAGTAAGCAATTATATCTTAGTACTTAGGCTCTGGAACACAAAGCTGAAACAGATCTGTGAGTCACCAACAGTGATACTTGAAACTTCCCCAGGGGATGCGAATATTGAATATCAGAAAGATTGGGGAATGGGGGTGGGGAAAGACAAGGCTAAGGCAAGAAAAAGACAAACCTTTCCCAGCAGCCACACAATGACTGTCTATGAAGTCTCCTACAAAGGGAAAGGCACACTCAGAGGGTGGGGGCAGGGGAGCATAAGGAAAGCCTGATACGCCAAAGCTGGGCACTGATGGAGAGAGGAGGTTAATCAGTCATATCGAACAGAGCAGAAAGTAGTTGGAGAACAAAAATGCTGGCATTGCTGCTGAGCTCATCAGTAAAGAGAGCAATAGTCTTGGAGAAAATCATTCTGGTGGACATGTTAGAGCCAAGTTAGAAGCGGTTCAGTGAAAGAATGAACTGTACCAATGACGTTAAAGTTGTGCATACAGCCCATTTTGAGATGTGGAGTCCATGCAAAGGTTTCAAATGCACACAATCCTTGCATTCTACATGTAACGAGGGGATAGTTACTGTTTCACTTTCGTTATTAACTGACTCCAGAATTGGGCGTTTCATAGGTCTTGTAAGTATACCTCATATTCAACAGGTCCCACTGTGTATATAAAATGAAACTTCATTTCATGGGTAGCATTAGTAAACCTACATGGGGCTACATGTATTTTCTTTTAATTCCCCTGCTGCTTCCATTTTAGAAGTCCTGTTGTTAGATGACCAATCATTTTCCTTGAGATCAGTCTTATCAAATTCTTCCTGGACAGAAGATAAGATGCTTTAAAATTTTAATACAACCTAGGTTCTGCTGGGATCACCATTGGTCTAGTGAATTTCTGTATCTTTTCTTCATCATCTCCTAATGCTTTGAGGAGTCAAGTCTCTGGGAACCTTTAACTTCCTGCCTCAGCCTCTACCACTCAAAGGCTGGTAGGATGCCAATCTTGAAGTAAGTTCAAGGTTCATGTAGCTCATTTCTTTCTCTTTACAGGCAAATAAACTGAGGATCCTCTGGAGAAAATGACTTGTTTAAAGAAGCATTGTTGCAGCCTAAGCTTAGAGTCAGGGCTTGGATTCAATCCTGGATCTGTGGTTTCCTATGAGTATGACATCAGGCTAGCCACTTAACCTCTGTCCCTCAGCTTCCTCATTTAGAAGCAGAGCTAAAGACCACCACAGCAGCCTTACGTGGCTACTGTCTGGTAGAAGGAATGCAATGTGAAAACGTCTGGCTGATGCGGTGCCTGCTACATGGTAGAAACTCAACAACTAGCTTCGCTCCCTCATCACACAGGATGAAAACTGACTGACGACTCCCAGGCCAGAGCTATTCATACTGAGGGCTTCAAGTCTAAACATTCCTGGGGCTACTCAATGACTTTCAAAGGGCTGCAGAAGCCTAAGCAGTTTTAAGGGGATAGATTTTCCAGATTCTAACATCCCATGTGGACTAGACCTTCAGACTCCGTGGCCAGCATCTTATTGACCCCAATTAAAACTGTTTTGGTAAATTGGTCATTTGTAAACCAGGTATTGGTAGCACATGTCTTTAATCCCAGAACTAGCAAGGCTATCCAGGAAAACCCTGTCTCTGAAAAATAAAAAATAAAAAATAAAATAGATAGATAGGTAGATAGATAGATAGATAGATAGATAGATAGATAGATAGATAGATTAATGGACAAACAGATCAGTAACTTGGTCATTTGTGGTAGTCCCTAATTTCAGTACTCTGAAGGCAAAAGTAAGGAAATCTTATGGAATTTAAAAATAGCCAAGATTACTCAGTGAGGCTGTATCTCAATACATTTTAATGATTATGTTATTTATTGACTCTGTGTACTTGCATAGGGATCAGAGGACAACTTGTAGGAGTCAGTCAGGTTCTCTTCCACTACGTGTGTTCTAAGGATGAAACTCGGGTTGTCAGGCTTGGCAGCATGCACCTTTACCCACTCAGCCATCCCACCACTCTTTTTAAGGGCTGGTTGGTAGTGTAAGGTTCTGGGCTCAATGCCCAGTACCACACAAACTGGGTGAAATGATGCTCACCTGTAATATTAGCATTGGGGTGTGGAGGTAGGAGGATCAGAAGTTCAAAGATAACTTGAGCTACTAAAGACACAGGGCACCCTGTCTCCAAACTGCTTAAAGACTTCAAACATAGAAATATACTGAATTAGATTAAAATATGTGAACCAGGGAGACAGAAATAAAGATTCTAGGGGAGGAAAACCCCCAAAATTTCAACGATGCAAGCAGAGATCACTATAGACGTATATAGTAGATGAGGTATTCATTCACCAGTAAGTAGTTAACAGGGTGATGAAGTAGATTTACTTATACAATACTGGAAATAATATCCTTTGTAACTCTTAAAACATCTGATGGAAAAAAAATATATTAGGAAAAGCATAGTGTTTGAAAAAGAGGTTCTGCCTACACTTTCCTGAAAAAGTCCAGAAGCTACCTACCCCAGAGTCTCACCACTATGTCTGTCTCTGGTTACAGATGATCTCTTTTTGGTTCTTAAAGAAGTACACACACACACACACACACACACACACACACACACACACACACACACACGCCATTTTCTTCTGGACTTTTCATTGCTCTGAAGATGCCTTTGGCCATTTTTTAATGACTTCTTATTTATTTTATTTTAGTTGGCTTCTTATTTATCTATCATTCCAGCACCCTTGAGCTTTAGTAGGTACCATAACCTCCTGTAGATCTTGCCAACTAACACAGATTTCTGGGTCCCTTCCTGACCATTTTAGATCTGGGATTTCAGAAGTAGGACCCAAAAAATGTGATTTGCCACAAATTCTCAGGTGACAGTCAAGCTGTTGATCCGAGGCTGATCTGATTTGAGAAATACTAACACCTGTCTGGCCCCTGGGTGTCATGTGGCTAAATGGCAGGTATGTTCTTGTGTGGAGCTAAGAACAATAACACAAGAAATGTGCCAGGTATGAAGACTAAATCAGATAAACTTTCTCAAAACAGACTTCTGCCATGTTAAACTCCTTCAGGATTAGATTGACTTGGAACATAACTCAGAGGAAAGGAGAAAATGGAGCTAAGTCTCTTTCCACTCTTTGTTTAATTTTAAATAATTTTTTGTCTAAGTACCTAGTACCCTAGGTGATCCCTAGTACCATGAGCTATGGTAGCACATAGCTGTAATCCCAGTACTAGGGTAGATGGAAGGAGTAGAATGTTCAAAGTCCTCAGATACATTGCAAGCTCAAGCCCAGTAGAGTCTATATGAAGCCTTGTGAGAGAGCAATTTTATCAACCATATCTCAGATATTGCAGCATTATTGGGAAAAGAAGAACAAAACATGATCAATAATTTTGAAATTAAACATATATAACCTCCAAACAACCCCACATTATAGAACAATTTTCAAAACCAAGAGTTTATAGAAATGAATAATTTCTATAAACAGAAATGTTTCCTTTTATGTGAAATATTGCATGGGAATATGGGTGTGAGCATAGGTATTTGGGTATGCACACGTCTTAATGTATAGAGTCCCATAAAAGTTATAATGCATAAAAATCAGGTTATTATAATCTATTGTGAGAAGGTAATTGAAACTAGTTTAGAAATGAAAGTTGCCTTTAAACTTTTTGAATAAAGATATTAAAGTGATAATCCAAAGGTCAAAAGCTTAAGATGAGATATGGAAGGTATTTGAAAACCACAAATAGCCAGGTGTGGTAGCACAGGACTTTAATCCCAGAACTTGGGAGTAGAGGCAGGCAAATCTATGAGGTCAGCCTGGTCTCTAGAGCAAGTTCCAGGACCTAGCTAGGGTTACACAAAGAACCCTGTCATAAACAAGCAAGCAAGCAAGCAAACAAACAAACAAAAAACCCACAAAACCACACACACATAAAACTTTCAAAATTGAAAGTATACCGCGTGACGTGTGAGATTAAAAACATATAGTAGATGTAATTATGGTTAGACATTTCAGAAGATAAGTGACCTTGAGGGCATACTGTGAAAAAAGTGAAAAGAGACTTGGTAAGACTCCGACAGTATCACTTCTCTGTGAGTAAGGAGCCTAATATATATATACAGTTAGAACTTATGAGGGAAATAAAGAGGAGGGACTGAAAACAGTTTGAGGACACTCTGGCCAAAATTTTTCTAAGTTTAATGAAATCTATAAACCAATAAGTTCAGGAATCTCTAGAAAACTGTCTCAACCCTTTTAACACCGTGACCCTTTAATATAGTTTTTCACGTGTGTGACTCTCAGCCATAAAATTATTTTTGTTGCTACTTTATAAGTGTAATTTTTCAACTGCTTTGAATCATAATGTAAATATCTGTGTTTTCAGATGGTCTTAGGCCACCCCTGTGAAAGGGTCATCTGATCACCGAAAGGAGTTGAGACCCACAGGTTGAATCAAAAAGTGTGTGTGTGTGTGTGTGTGTGTGTGTGTGTGTGTGTGTTAAGAAAACGCCAAAGAAATTCAATAAATTGCTCAGAACCAGTAAAACTTAAACATATTCAGACATGGGGCTAGGGAGTTTGCTCAGAGGTTAAGAACATCTGTTGCTTTGGCTTAGGATCCAAGTTTAATTCCCAGCACCCACATTGGAAGTTCACAACCATTAGTAATTCCAGTTCCAGGAGAATCTGTTGCCCTCTTCTGACCCCTGTGAGCACCAACAAGCACGTGGTGCACACACACACACACACACATACACACACACACACACACACAGAGGCAAAACACACATAAGATTTTTTTAAATGAATAAATCTAAAACATGGTGGAGACAGAGGAATGAAGAAAACATGTCGAAGCATTCTTGTCTGAACCAACAGAGGTGAAAGATGGATGAACAGCTTTCAAGATGGAAGGGAAAAGTGCTAACCTATGATCCTAGATCAAGAAAAACACAAAGACAAGGGGAAATTTCAGACATATACACAAGCTAAAAGTTGAAAAACATCAATAGCACACTCTACTGTAGGAATACAGATATTTTACGTTGGTTTCCAGGGCTGCCAGGGCTACCCAAAGAAACCCTTTCTAGAAAAATAAAAAAACAAAAAAACAAAAAAATGGGCTGGAAAGATGTATCAGCAGGTAAGAGCACCATCTGCTCTTCCAAAGGACCGGGGTTCAATTTCCAGCACCCATACGCCCCTCACAACAGCCTGTAACTCCTGGGAGTCTGACACTGACAACCTCACATAGACACACATGCAGGCAAAACACCAGTGCACACAAAATAAATAAATAAATCATTAAAACAATAATTTCTAAATTAATTAGTTAATTCATTGTTACTATGTGTGTGGGAGTGCACCTGCTTGTGGAGGTCACGTGACAGCTTTCAGGAGCAGTTCTGTCCTTCTGCCTCCTTGAGGAAGTGTAGGTTTTTACTGTGTTGTGTACTCCAGGCTAGCAGGCTAGAATTCTGTGAATTCTCGGTTCTCTCGTCTCCACCTTCATGCTCCTTGCTGGACTGCTGGAGTACAAAATGAATCCTGCATTTTGACACGAGCCCCAGGGATGGAGCTGAGGTCATCAGGCTCGGTCAGCCTTGCTGACCTGATGTCTAAATATTTGTGTTTGCGTTTTTCCAATCCACATGCCCATCATTTCTTTTTTCTTGCTTAGTTGCACTGGCTAAGATCTCCAAAATAGTGATAAACATGGCGTGAAAATCCTTGGGTTGTTCCTGACCTTAAGGAGAGAAGACACTTTTGTAAATAGTCCCCTTATCAAACTCTGACATCTGCTTCCTACCCGTATTATTATCAAGGCAAATAACAACATTCCGGAGGGTAGACATTACAGAGGACAGGACGTGGCTTGACAGGAAAGAGAATCCCAGCTTGCAGAGGCGAGAGGATTGAATATTCAAGGCCAGACTGGACTACATAATGAGATGCTACTGGCAACTAAGCAAGGCAAGGAAACTTTTTGTTTGACAATGAGATTCTTAAAGAAGTCAAAATGTTTGCTTTGTGGGGGAGGGAAAGTGCCTTTATAGAAGTTTCAGGGGACCACATGCTGTGATTTTTATCCTTTGTGTGGGAGAAAATAATTGACCCCTTCTGTTCCTTGTGAGGATGCTGTGAAAATGTCAACCAGGAAAGACTGCCTTCAAGAAGCAAAGTCACTGGCAAGCCATGGTTTCCAAGACTTCGTTACATACAGCCAAACCCACGGAAAAACTACTTCTTAATAATTAAACTTAAATTGTGTTAACCTTTATTAAATTGCATTCATTTATTTATTCATCCATTCTTTTTGTGATAGTGAAGTTGGGTGGCGGAGGAGCCACGGTGCCTGCCTGAAAGTCAGAGGACAACATGCAGGGATCAGTTCTGTCTTTCCAGCTTGTGGATCTCAGGGATCAATGTCAGGTCATTGGATTCGTGGACAACCATGTTTCCCAGCTGAGGTGTCTCCACACCCCTCAAACTGTGTTTAAAAATGTTCTCGGTAATTTTTTTTTTTCTAGAGAATAGTTAACCACAGATTCATTATAACCCCTCAATTTTTTTTCTTCTCGGTGAGTGAAGAAATTCCGTTGCACAGAAAAGTTTGTGCCTGTTAGGGTGACACAGGCCTGCTTGGAGAAATTCTAGTTGTTAAAAATAAACTTCCAAGAGAGATGCTATTAAATATAGTGATGGTATTAATTGTGGTTTTATTTACCTGGGGAGAAGAGGGGAGGGGCATTGTCTCTGACATTTTTTAAGATCTATTTTTATTATTTTAATTATGTGTATGTGTGTGGGTATATGCACATACATGTAGGCACCCACGGAGGTCCAAGCTGTCAGATGCCAGGAGCTGGGGTGATAGGCACTTGTAAGCCACCTGATCTGGGTGTTGGGAATTGAACTCAGATCCTCAGGAAGAGCAACATTCACTTTAACCACTGAGCCATCTCTCCAGCCTAAGTCTCTCTGACTTCCTTTGGTTAGTGAAAAGAAAACAAGGACCTCCTTGGCTTTCTGACTTTATACCACTTCCAGGTAGCTGAAGTGAGAGTCCTTCCCGATACAGGAACAGACCCATTCCCAACGAGAAAAGAGGACAAATAGCTCCTTAAGACCTGCACGCCGAAGGAAAAATTGTCAACGATGAAATGTAGGCACATTGGTGGTATGGTTAGGGGGAGCGTTATATGTTAAAGGTATAGTCACAAACCCACAATGCTTTCTGAAGGGAGTGGAACCTCTGAGAGTTGTGGCCCCCTGTGCATGTTAGCCCAAGCCTGAAGACCCAGGGTCTGGGAGGCGTTGCAGAAGATATAAAGTTCAAAGCATACCTGGGCTACAGAGCCCTGTGGCCTAAGGAAAGGAGGCTGGGTCGCTGGATGGGCTCCCTTAAGGAAGATATTGAGACTCGGGCCCCTTTCTTCATCTGAGCTTCTCAGCTGCTCTGCAGTTCAAAGGCCTTTTCAGCCTAATGTTCCTACCACTGATATACTGTACAACCACCTACCCGAAGCCACAAGACCAAGTCACCAAGGACTGAAACTGCCCAAAGCCTGAGTCACTTTAAACCTTTCCTCTTTCTACACTGATTGACCTCAGATGTTTGTAACAGCAACAGAAAACTGACACAATAAGAATTCCATTTTACGCCTAATTAAAGTGTTACTATTTAAGACATAGTATGTGCATGACTGCATATCAACCTGCACTTTTACCTGTAACAGCAACCAAGGTAGTCTCATACCCAGAGACAACGACTGTTCCCATTAGAGATACAACTCTGTGTCTTTACAGAGATGTCCACAAATATACAAGCTAGAGGCGAGGTAAGCCATGATTGTAGTATAATGGATGTTGCACGTCACATGTGTCTTCTAATTACAAATATCTTTGAAATTGTCCTCCACAGTTAGCATAGTTTTCTATGGTGCAATTCCTAATTTCAGCTTACCTGATGTGTTAGATAGTTTTATGTCAACTTGACACAAGCTAGAGTCATTTGGGAAGAAAGAATCTCAGTTGAGAAGATGCTCCCACTAGAGATTGGCCTATGGGTAAGCCTACAGTGCATTTTTTTTTGGTTAATGATGGAGTGGAAGGACCCAGTTCACTGTGGTTGGTGCCCACAGGTGCAGGCTGAGCAAGCCATGAGGAGCAAGCCAGTAAGCAGCACTCCTCCAAGGTCTCTGCTTCAGTTGGGTCTCTTTATAGGCAATCTGACGGAGGCATTTTCTTAATTGAGGTTCCTTGTCCCAGATACCCCTAGCTTGTATCAAGGTGCCCAAAAACTAAGCAGCACAATTATGCTTAATATAATATACCACGAGGGGTTATTTTAAAAAAGAGAGGGAGAGAGAGAGAGAGAGAGAGAGTAAGCAAGACCTTTTTTCAGAAAAATGGGGAAGAGGACGCTTGAGAGATGGCTCAGCAGTTAAGAGCACAAGATGTATTTGCAGATGAGCTAGATTCTAGTCCCAACACAGACGAGATAGTTTACAACAATGTGTAACTCCAGTTCTAGGGGATTTCTTTGATGCCATCTTTACCAGGCATGCGCATGATACACACACACATACTCACACACACAGACACACACACACACGTGCACAGAGAAACACTAATATACAATCTTTGTTTTTAAAAAAAATCAGGAAGAGTAAAAATGCAAGGGATGGGTCTGGGCAATGGCACATGCCTTTTGTCTCAGCAGCTACAGGGAGATCTCTGCGTTTGAGGATAGCCTGGTTTACAAAGTGAGTTCCAGGACAGCCAAGGCTACAGAGTTAAACCCTGTCTCGAAAAATGAAAATAAATGACAAAGATAAAAGGTAGGGGAGAGTAAAAATGTAAGGGGTGGGGTAAGGGAGGAGTCGGGGGAATGAATATAATCAAAATATGTGTACAAAAATTCTCAAAGAATTAATAAAAAACATTATAGTAAAAATACCAGGAGATAATACTCCCTATCTATCAAATTAGCTCAAGCAAAAGATTAACCTGTTTACTAAAAAACTAGTTCTCTCAGTGCTGTGACAGAAGGCCTGACATTAGCGACTTAAAGGAGGAGGCATTTCTGTCGGCTCACAAATTGTTGGGAAATGCAGTTCATAGTCCATCATGGTAGGGGAAGCACAGTGGGGAGTGGGAGAGGGATGCTGCATTAATTATTTCCCTGTTGCTGGAATAAAATAATGCAGTCTTGGGGCTGGAGAGATGGCTCAGTGGGGAAGAGCACCGACTGCTCTTCCGAAGGTCATGAGTTCAAATCCCAGCAACCACATGGTGGCTCACAACCATCCGTAATGAGATCTGATGCCCTCTTCTGGTGCATCTGAAGACAGTTACAGTGTACTTATAACAATAAATAAATCTTTAAAAAAAAGTGAAAAAAATGCAATCAAGGCTATTTATAAAAAGAAGTCTTTGGAATCACAAATCCAAAGGGCTTTGTCCTTCATCATCACAATAGGCAGCCCTGGCAGCTAAAGTAAGGAGCCGAACACTCATCTCTTCAAGCAACAACATCTTAAAGATTCATGAAACACAGAGAGAAACTTTCAAAGCCTACCAACAGGGACGTGGTTGTTCCTCTAGTCCTTAGGGACGGAATTTGATGGAGACATCCCTTTCAGAGCTGAGTGCTCCAAGGTCTCTTCTTTGTTCTGAATGTTTAGGGTTTTGATTATTATGTGCCTAGCCAAACATTTTTTTTTTCTAATCCAGTCTATTTGGTGTTTTGTATGTTTCTTATACCTTGATAAGCAACTCCTTCTTTAGCTTAGAAATTTTCTTCTATGATTCTGTTGAAAACCTTGTCTTTGGCTTTGACCTGTGTTTCTTCTCCTTCCTCTCTTCCTGTTATTCATTTAACATTTTGGTTTTACTGGTGGCTTCAATTCTTCTATCAAGTCTTTGTGTCTGAGATTCTTTCTTCCATCTCTGGCATCCTATCGATGAGGCTTGCCTCTGTGGTTCCTCAATCTTTCGTGGCCAGATTTCTTTCAGTTTTGTTTTTCTTTATTGAATCCATTTCAACGTTCCGGTCTTGAACTGTTTTATTCACTTCCTTCTCTGCTTATGTTTTTATAGATTTCTTTAAGATTCATTTCTATGGACCTGTATCATATTCAGAAAGGCTGTGCTAAGGTTTTTTTTTTTTTGTCTTGTGCTTCAGCTATGTTGCAGTTCTCAGGGAGACACAATGTATCTCAGGGAAATACATTGCCCTGCTTGTTATTGATTGTGTTTTTATGCTGGCTTCTAGAAATCTGGGCTTGGGAAGAGCGTAATTAATTCTAGGTGCTGATCTCTAGTCTTTGTTGGGTGCGTGTTCTTTTTTTTTTCTTTGGTTTCTGTTGCCCTCTCAGGTTCTTATGAGGGTGTAATTGGCAGTGTGTTGTCGGGTAGGGAATTCTGGGATCCTGCTAGGTTTGGCCACTAGGGTTTCTAAGCTTTGGGAAGTGACACTTAGGAATGAGACTGGGGGCTAAGGAGATCCACAGGAAGGAGGGAAGCGGGATGCTTCCACTAGAATCTGCTCAGACTCTCCCCTGGGAATGGGAGCAGAGAGCGAGGAGAGGCTACAACTGTCTCAGAGGTGGGGATGAGATTGGGGGTTATGGAGAAGTTGGGGGAGTGGGGGTTAAGATGATCTGAAGCTCTCCAACCTGCTTTGCTGGCTCACTTATTTCTTCGGCAGGCCTGGCTGGTGGGTTTTCAGGGAATGCCTGCTGGAGCTGGGGTCTGGGATAAAGCAGTGAGTGGGGAGGAAGTTTTGAAGAGAAGCTCCAGGGATTAGTTGGAGATTGAGGCTTAGAGAAAGGGGAGACTGAAGCAGGTGGTCTGGTCTCTATAGAACTGGGAGCGAATACTGGGGGCTTCGATTTGAAGGCTAGGAGGAGAGGTGAAGATCTACAGTTAGCCTACCAAGCTTCCCTGATAGGGATGATGGTAATGATGATGCAATGAAGACTAAGTTGATAAGGTAGTAGAGTGATTTGGTACCAGGAGACCTGGGTTTTAATTCTCGCTTTGACATACAACATTCAATGTGTGTCAGTACACACTATGGTTAACGTGACAATAATGGTCCCTCAAAGGCATGTTGTGAAGTTTCAGTGAGTCAAGTGGTCAGAATTGTTCTGGGATTGCAAGCATGTAACTGTTGGCCAGCATGAATGCCTGTGCTCACAGAGAACAGTGCCAGACAACAGAAAATGTAAACAGAGCAGGCATAGAAACGGCTCCTAGTCTCTCAACACTCACGGAGCACCGACACTGCCCTCGGGCAGGCGTGGAACAAGGAAGCATGTTCAGAAAAATGCCTGACTTGATTTTCTTTTTCATTTTTTTTTTTTTTTTCACTTAAGAAGCTTCTTAAGGATCCTAAATGATGGCTTTGGGTCTGTGTTTCTTCTTGTGTAAACTGGTTGTTCACAGCCACTGCCTACGTGCCTAGGCAGTTTAAAGATTTGCTAAATATATGTCTACTTTGCTTCTCGGGGTGAAACAGTAACGCTCGTCGTTTCTTTGCAGCAACAACGGCCTCAGCGTGTTTCTAAAAAATCCACGCATGCGCCTTCCTTAGAGCCACAGACTTGCTCTGACTGCAAAACTCACCTGCAGCGGCCAAGTGGCATGCTTCCTCGCTCCCAGGTCTCTACACAAACTGTGTCTTCCATGGCAGACCTGCGCTATGGCTAGACTCCTGTCTTACAGGACTCTATTCTCTGTTTGGTCCCCTTTTAGCAAGGTCTGGCATTTAGACACAAGTCACCATTCCCTCGGGCTTGAAGGAAGTTCCAGCTTGCTAGGAGAGAGTCGTTCTTTTCTCTGGCAAGAAACCGTGGCTCTAACCTATTACTGTGGTGTCCCTTATCAAGGCCATTGCTGGCCTCTAGCCTCCCTCAGTTCTTGAACACAAGCCCCATGCCAGCTCTCAAACCCCTTTTCATCCGTTCCCATTTAACTGTGGTCATCTTTCCCTTTTAGCTTTTCCTTGCTTTCCCTGTAGACAGCCTTGGCAGTTTGGAATAAACTTCCATTTTCAACCACAGAGCGGCTATTTTGGTTTCTTCACTTCTCCCATTTCATTCATTCTCCTTTCCTGATTTATTACTCTCCATTGCACTTTCTAAACTATTGATTTGTTTATTGTCACTCTTTATTAATAGAACATGAGACACACATATATAGACTTTGTAAGTATGTATTTGGCTTTTGTGTTTTGTTTGTTTTGATGCAGGGTTTCTCTGTAGCCCTGGCTGTCTTGGTACTTGCTTTGTAGTTCAGGTAGCCTCAAATTCACAGAGATCCCCCTGCCTCTGCCTCCAGAGTGCTGGGATTAAAGGTGTGCACCACTACTGCCTGGTTTTGTTTTTATTTTATTTTATTTTATTTTATTTATTATTTTTCTTTTCTCCTTCCTTCTCTTTCTTCTCTCTCTCTCTCTCTCTCTCTCTCTCTCTCTCTCTCTTTCTTTCTTCCTTTCTTCCTTCCTTTTTGAGACAGGTTTCTTTTTTTTCATAGCTGTGGTTGTCCTGGAACTTGTGTGTGGGCCAGACTGGTCATAAACTCACAGAGACCCACCTGTCTCTGCTTTCAGAATGCTAGAACTAAAGATGTGTGCCCCCACATCCTGCCTATAATCATAGCACTAAGGATGTTGTCAGTGTGAGTCTAGCCTGGGCTACCGGAGGTTAGATAGCCTATCTCCAAAAGAGCTTCTCTTTTGTTATTTCTGGATTCTCAATACTTATAATGTCCAGAACTTTGTACATTTTTAAATAAATATTTGTTGAATAAATTACCATTAATAAAAGTTGACATTGTAGCACACATATTTTGAATTTTCTTTTTTTCCCCATCATTAATTTTTTTAGATAAGGTTTCACTATGTGCACTATGCAGTTCTGACCTGGCCTAGAACTTACTAAATAGTCCAGGGTAGCCTTAAATTCTTGGATCTATGCCTCTGCCTCCTGAAGGCAGGGATTAAGGATGTGAGCCACTATGCAGGGCTTCATTCTGAATTTTCTTGTTGAATGCTTTCTCATGAATGGCACATCTTGGGTGTCTTTTCATGCTGGTATGTGCACTTCTTTCTTATTTTTAGTAGCTATATGGATGTTCAAAGTAAGTTTATTACAATAATTCTTTTCCTCACTAGTGGGCATTGCATAATTTCTGATTTGAAACCACATGTCATAAACAACACGTCTATCTTCACAGACAGACAGATTCCTGGGCTTGGGACCAGGAGGAGAAGAAGGAGAGATCCGCCATGCTGGGAGAGTGTGGAAGAGAGGAGAGCCACCATGCCTGAGAAGAGTGCAGGGCAGAGAGACATGGCTGCCATGTGAAGGAGCTGGGAGATTGAGGCCCAGAACGTGGCCCAGAATGTTGCCCAGTTGTGCAGCCCTCTGAGTGCAGAGCAGCCAAGATAGAACTTAGAATTAGTAAGTAATAACTCGGAATTAGCCATGTGGAGGTTAGGCAGTGAACCAGCTATTAAGCTTGTTAAGGCGTATCAAAATACAAAGGCCAAGTGTGTGTCTTTCACTCAGAAACACAAAACATTGAGGTGGGCAGGGAACCCGCTGCTGAGGTATATTAGTTAAAAAATATTACATTTATTTATTTTGAATATTAAGCTTTCTTCCTATTATATTGGCTGTGTCTTCTGTTGCTTACACTTTCGTTTTCTGCATATGACAACTAAATCTCCTTCACCCTCTCTTCCCAGTGTTTCTCATGTCGTGCCCATTTCGAGAGCCTCAAAGACCACCAAGGAGCCTATTCCGATACAGTCACTCGAGGGTCTTCTCGAGCCGGGGCCACACTGTCCTCACTGATACAAGCAGAGAGGAGGGTGAAGTCCCGAACCCAGTTCCAAGCAAGCATTTTAGACGCAATCAAACAAGCAAGGGGGGATTCAGCATGGCACACACTGATTGGGGGTCTATTACAGAGTTTGTTACCCTTCAGAATGTTTGGCTGGTGCTGGGAGCCAAACCATAAACTTTCATGAATATCTTTAGGTCCAACTGTAACTTCTGCTTTTCTCCTGATTGGTGGTTGTCAGGGAGTGACCTGGAGACCAGTGCTAGGTACAGGCCTGGTGGTTAACTCGAGTTCAACCTTAGGTCAGGTTCTCTAAGATGGAGCCTGAACCCAAGATAGAGTTGGTCTGGTTTCTCACCTATATCATCTCAGAAATATGTGCGAGCTTGCACAGCCAGAGTAAAGGTCTCAGGAAGCATGCTTCTCCTTTCTGTTGTCAATGTACGGTGAAGACTCATCTGTCTCTGTATGAGTATGTGCGTGTGAGTTTGGGTGCCTATGGAGGCTAGAAGCATCAGATTCCCCTGAACAGGAGTTCCTGGCAGTTGTAAGCCATCTGATATGGGAACTAAATTTAGGTCTCTAGCAAGGGCAGTGTATACTTTTAACCACTGAGCCATCCTTCTAGCCCCATATTCAACAAATCCCTTCTGTTCTATTTTATTAATTTCAGTCGATTGCAAAATGTTTGTAAACTCTTTAAAAATGATTTCACAATCACTAGCTCATTGAGAATGTAGTTTTAAAAACTGGGCCCTTTTCAACTCCCCTATTCTGTTAAATTAGTTTACTGTAGAAAGCGTCTACTGGTATTGTCCCGTCTGACAAGTCAGTATCCGGTTAGAATTGGAGCCCGCCCTTGAAGCCCAGCCCAGCTGAGGTGTAGGCTCATATCCATCTTTCCCCAAGAGGGGAAACCCGTGCTCCATACTTGCCAAGAGCGAACAGATGGTCTTGAACTGAGTCTCGGCTACAGATGGTATCACTTGACTTTGGATCCATTTGCTACTCTGCGCCCCACCCCCCAGCAGACTGATGTTAGCTCCATGTACACTCAATATGCCTTGATAAGCAGGGATACTGTTTTTTTTTTTTTTTTAAGACGTCTGGCTCTTTTCCATGTATCAGCTGAGGGGAGGTTAGTCTGTGGGCTGGGAGCTGTATCCCTGAAATGGTTACATTTAAAGCCAACAAAAGGCCAGGAAGAGACTTAAAAGTTCTTCTAGTCATTCACAGTTTGCCCACTCTAAATTTAAGAGAACAGGGGAAGTGGGGACAGCCTACTGGGATTCAAGCATAGATGAGGTAAATGATTCAAAATATAAGGCAGAACACCGGACAAGCAGAAGGTCAAGTATAGATAGATAAGCCCACTATGTCAGGGCATGCTGCAGCATCAAGAACCCGAGGTGGGCTAGGAAGATAGGGAGATTACAGGCACAGGAAAAAGAGTCTGATTGGAGCCTATCACCCACTGGAAAGCAAGAACTCCAGTACAATTAATGTTTGTTCTAGTGGCTGCAGACATAGAGTTAACATTCCTCTTCTAGATACATATATTTATGTTAGAATAGCAATGACCCAGGCATAAGGCCTAAATGTATATGACCTCGAGCAGGACTTTTCCAGTCATCACTTGCAGAGTCCCAGTGGGCTATGTTTAGTTACAGACCCCGGGAAAAAGGAGCAGAGGTGCATATTTTACATATCAAAGCTGACCTGACCTCCAGGTTCTTCTCCCAGAATCCCTCAGTCCCTGGCATATCCTGCCCCCAACTCTGAACTTTCCAGCCCTCTGTCTGGGCTGCCCTTTCCCCCAGAGGCTCTTCCCTATATAATCCAGGCATTTTGGTCTCCTGGAGCTCTCCTCCTCTCCTTCTCTCTCTTCTCTTCCTCTCTTTGCACATGCTCTTTTTCTCTCACCCCTCTCTCTTCTCATGGCGACTCCCCTGGTCTCAGTCCTTGGGGCCAGGGAACTCACCTGAGAGCAACTTCACCTGCATTTAATATAATCTAATCTGACTTGAATTGGCTCATTTCACTGGCAGAGAAATAACTTATTAGACCACACTTCTTTTTTCCTTCATAATTTTTCTATTGATTTTTAGGGAAATTCACATCTTGCATCCCATTACATTCCCTTCCCAGTCCTCCCAGGTCCGCCCTCCCTCCCTGTCACCACCCTCAAAAAAAGTCTAATTTGTTTTGTCTCTATACTCACGGGAACATGATCACAGTCCCAGCAGCTAGCACTTTCCCTACCCACATCCCTGACAGAAGCCCTCAATTGTGAAGAGCTACACTTGAGCATCTTCATTACAATTTTAAAAAGGTTTCTTCCATGGTTTCCTGTCTAGACTGATACTTTGATGGGGGCGAGGCAGGAGTTGTCACCAAAGCCTTCTATGTACCTCTTTCTCAACTGAGTCTGTAGTCATCGGTGTCACCCAAAAGTAGCTTCTTTGTCCTTTACAGTCAACAGGAACATGGATCATGAATTTCCACATGGTTTCTGGCAACAGCGTGACTCTCAGATGTCAACATGGCCTCATACATATCCATATCCATGTGGCCCCTGTTGGCAGCATGGCCCTTGGACATCATCATGGTTTCAGGCATTAGCACAGCCCATGCACATCCTCATGACCCTCAGTGGTAACACTGGTCACAGATATCAACAAGGATCCAGGCAACAGTACAACAGAGGACCCAGACATGGCCCTTGGCAACACGGATCTTGGACATTAACATGGCTTGGGTGGCTTGCATAGGCCACCCACATCTGATCAATTGTAATTTTCTCAGGCACCTCCCAGGAACCACTTAGTGATACTTACTTAGCGATATCACTTAGTGATAGCATTTAATCCCCCAACCCCCAATATTCCATAGATGGAAAACAATAAACAAACAAGCAAAGACCCAATGAGCTCTGAACACCCCGCCACGGGAACACATATTCTGTAATTTCAGCTTGAGAGACCCTCACCTGTCCTCTCCTGATACTTCCCTTCCTCTGGAGTGTGCTACATAAGCCTTATGCTAAAATATTTATAAGAAAATCTCCAACTCCGCTTTATAAGCTGGCTGGCCATGAAATTCTTTTCAGCATGTGTGCCTTGAATTCCTGTTTGGGCTGACTCAAGTGCTCTAAAACTCTAGGGGACCCTCTCGGGGTGCTCCTGGTGAGTGGGGAGCTTTGTCTCCTTTACCTGTATCCACAAATGCTGGCAGACATTTGCATTGCCACAGCCTTCCTGAGACTCACAGTGAATGTGAAGTTGTGCCCAGAACTGTTAGAGATCTACGACTTCTGCTTTTGTCAAGATCAGCTCCAGAATAGGCTGACTATAAATATGGAGGGAAAGGACTTTCCTGCCTACAGCCTGGGCAGGCAAGGACTCAAGAAACAAGATGAAACAGATCCCTACATAAAAGGAGAACATACCCTCTCTCCTTGGTAGAGTCAGAATCTGTGTGATTGCGTGTGATAATTTAAATGTAAGTTGATATAGCCAAGATGTGAAAAGCCAATCTACTCCGGGAATTTTCAGTTAGGAATTATAGGACATGTTGGTCAATTAGGACAAACATAAAAAATGTAAGTTCTGTTCTTGGAAGGGGTTTTCTGAAAGTTGAGTTTGTTTTTCTCTCCATCTACTCACCTGTCCACCTAGTCATCCACCCAGCTGTCCGCTCACCTGCCCATCCCTTGTGTCACCCTTATTAACCAGTGCTTGTGTTTCTTCACTCCTAAGGTGAGAAAAAAACAGTCCTATTTTTTTTTTCTCTTTGAGTGTCCCAGGCAGAAGTTCAAGGTTCTTATACATGTTAAATATGCAGATTTTGTAGGCAACCTTGTTTGGCTGTGGTGTCAAATGTGCCCCTGATGGCCAGTGCTTGGTTCTCTCGCAGCTCCTTCTAAGCAGTAAAGCCTTAATTGTGTTTTTCTCCTACCACATCAATATGCAGATGGCTCCTGGAAAAGTAAAGTAGGCTAGAGAGGCAAGGGTACAATGCCTAGTCCCTGGAGTCTGGAGGGGTGACTTTGTCCAAAAAAATGTATAAACAAACATCAGGCTCCCACCCTCACCTTGTGTGCATTCTGAGGATACAGCCCTTCCCCAAGGGGG
The DNA here is from genome assembly GCF_008632895.1 of Mastomys coucha. Taxonomy (NCBI): domain Eukaryota; kingdom Metazoa; phylum Chordata; class Mammalia; order Rodentia; family Muridae; genus Mastomys; species Mastomys coucha. The sequence continues at coordinate 35,975,469 of NW_022196894.1, read as the reverse complement.
AGCAGAGTGGGCAGGACATATATATTGTCATGGTCATTAGACTGGCTCTGGCTTCTGATCTCTCAAATGTACCTCTTTGGAATCCTTTCTTCCCATGTTTCTATATTATAATGGTTTGTATATGCTTGGCTCAGTGAGTGGCACTCTTAGGAAGTATGGCCTTGTTGGAGTAGGTGTGTCACTGTGGTTGTGGGTTTAAGTTCCTCATCCTAGCTGCCTGGGAGTCAGTATTCTGCTAGCAGCCTTTAGCTGAAGATGTAGAACTCTTGGCTCCTCCAGCACCATGCCTTCCTGGATGCTGCCACATTCCTGCCTTGATGATAATGGACTGAGCCTCTGAACCTGTAAGTCAGCCTCAATTAATTGTTGTCCTTATAAGAGTTGCCTTGGTCATGGTGTCTGTTCACAGCAGTAAAACATTAACTAAGCCATATATCTTTGCCAATATGAAATTGAACCCTTTCCTCCCCCCCTTTCTTCCTCTTCCTCCTCCCCCTTCTCTTTTCCCAAGACAGGGTTTTTATGTGAAGCTCTAGCTGACCTGGAACTCGCTCTGTATACAGGGTTGGCTTTGAAGTTAGAGATCTGCCTGCCTCTGTCTCCTGAGTGCTGGGATTAAAGGTGTGCACCACCACCACCACCAGCAAACAATTTTATTTCTTAAAGTAATATCCTCTTTCCCTACCACCTCTTCTCAAATCCAAAATCTCCTATAGGGCAGGGCATTTGAGTACGCAATCGAGCCACTAAAAAGTTGAAGCGAGGCTGGGTGCTCTGGTGCATGCTTGTAATCCCAACTCTTAGAAAGCAGAGGTAGGAGGATCATGTGATCAAGGTCAACCTGGGCTATGGTCTCAGCTACTGTACCCAGGTGTTAGATACTGTCTATGATGTGCTTCTTTTTCCTCTCTTCTTGGTTACTCAGCCTGAACCCAAAAGTTCTTAACCTGGGGTGGGATGGTAGTTATTAAAGTCCCAAGTCCCATGTTGTAAGAGAGAGAGAGAGAGAGGAAGAGAGAGAGGAAGAGAGAGAGAGAGAGAGAGAGAGAGAGAGAGAGAGAGAGAGAGAGAGAGAGAGGGAGGGAAACCCAGCTGGAACAAAAAGGCATTTAATTCCAGTTCCTACAATTAACTGAACCCCATAACAGGTAAGTACTTTGATGTTATTAATTTATTACTCTTTTGGTTTTTCGAGATAGGGTTTCTCTGTATAGCCCTGGCTGTCCTGGAACTCACTCTGTAGACCAGGCTGGCCTCGAACTCAGAAATCCGCCTGCCTCTGCCTCCCAAGTGCTGGGATTAAAGTTGTGCACCACCACCACCCCGCAATCTATTACTCTTATACCAACTGAAAAGATTCATGACGCTCCATTAAAGAGCAAAACAAAAGCATACAAACAAGAAGTTCAATTGAAAACATTCTAATAGACCAGGTGTGGTGGCACACATCTTTAATCCTAGCACTTAGGAGACAGAGGCAGGCGGCTCTCTGTGAGCTTGAAAACAGCCTAGTCTATGTGCTAACACAAACTTATTGAGACGAACAAAACCTATTGGACTGTCGATGAGTCCAACATGCAGGTGACCAAAACCATTAAACTGTTTATGAATATGACTTAATGCAAAAGAGAGGGAAGGGACCAAAACACAGTGTTCATGTGTGAAACTGTGAAGGAACAAAGTTTACTAAATTCAAAATGAATACGTTTTAGGGGGCTGGAGAGATGGCTCAGCAGTTAAGAGCACTGACTGCTCTTCCAGAGGTCCTGAGTTCAATTCCCAGCAACCATGTGGTGGCTCATAACCATCTGTAATGGGAGCCAATGCCCTCTTCTGGTGTGTCTGAAGACAACAACAGTGTACTCCCATACATAAAATAAATAAATAAATAAATTTTTAAAAAGTTTTAAAATAAATTAATAAATCTTTAAAACAAACAAAATGAATACATTTTAATATAGAAAACTGCAAAACTCATGTGGTTTGTTTTTCACCCCCAAATTGTGTTTCCCTCTCAGAATTGTGGGAAGAAAGGGAAGCCACCTTAGAAGTCTAGCCAAAACTGGTCAGGGAAGAAAACTTTGGCCAGGGCAACAACTTCTCCGTCAAGGGTCAGGAGGTCTTAGGTATAGAGTTAAAGAAAGGAGGCTATGGCTGTAGAGGGAGGAATATTCAAATCTTTTTCTGTAATCGGGAGATTTTTTTCCAGACACTTGAGTGCCACCTCTTTCTCTCTCCTTCCTTGGATCCCTTCAGTCATTGCCAGACAAGCTGCCAATTGTGGCACGGAGGGAGGGGAAGGGGGAGAGGGGGCCCGGCGATGTGTGTGTGGGTGCCTATGCCATTTTGAATACAAGGCAGTATTAAATGACTGAGGGGTTGTCTGGTGGTCTGCTCACTCTGGCAGCCATCTTAGATCTAACCAGTTTGGGCTAGTCGACCTTAAGAGAGATTTCTTCTCTAGCCACATCCTATCCTCGGAGATAAACAAGCTTAGAGTGAGGTAGACATTGCTTTTCTCCACTTAACAATACTTTGAGGGTCTTGTGGGGATGAGTTTTGTTTTGTAAAGTTATTTACTATTGTGCATTTGTGTATGTGTGTGACACAATATGCTAGTGCGCTATACTGTGACCCATGTGTGGAGGTCAGAGGACAACTGGTGAGAAAAGCAGTGATGGTTGGTTCTCTCTTTCCAGCATGCTTATCCCCAGGAATGAGATTTAGGACATCAGGACTGGCAGTGGGTGCCCTTACCCACAGAACTATCGTGCTGGTCCCTGGATTTCTAAGGAAAATTCAATAGCAATTGCTGCCATCTTTCCAATCTCCACTGAGGATTGTGTTTTAATTTTAGTCAAGCTTCTTGGTAGTTCAGGCTGGCCTCAAACTCTAAGATGAAAATAATCTTGAACTCGTTCATGGTCTTCCTGTTTCCACTTCCCAAGTGCTGGGATTACAGGCTCAGGCCTGTATTTTTGTTTTCAAATAACAAACACCAGAAAGTGTTCTTTAAAACACTTTTTATTTCTTACTTACATGTTTATAGTACTTGAAAAATCTGGACTGACATGTTGTTATTAACAGTTCTCTTCAAGCCAGGATCTGTCCTAGCTGTTAGGGAGCCTGAGGCAGGAGGATCACCTGAAACCAGGGGCTCAGGGCCTGGACAACATAATGAGATCATGTCTCACTAAAAGTAAAATCCTCTTCCTTAGGAGAGTCCCCAACTACCTCTCAGTGAACTGCTCTGAGCTTGTCAGTCCAGACAAGCGTGTTACCAAGCAAAGTCTGGGTTCACCTAAAAAAAACCTGTTACACTTCCTCTGTATCCAGTTTACTTATTTCTAGAATTCAGGCTTATATCCCAGTGCTGAGAAGATGTCTCTGATCCCAGCCCAGCTGACTTCATCCTACAGGAACAGCACAAAGTATTCAACTTGCTTCTCAAGACAGAGTTTCTCTGTGTAGCTCTGCTGTCCTGGAACTCACCCCATAGATCAGGCTTGTAACTTTTTTTTTTTCAAAATCTATTATTAATGATGGTTCTTAAACTCTTTAACCTCTTTGTTAGCCCACCACCTACCAAAGTTAGTGGGAAAGGAAGGATACAGGGGGAGTGGACTAGTTTAGAAGGTGCTTTGGAGCAACTCCCATCTGTGTTGTCTGAAAACCAGCAGCAGTTCAGTTCACAGGTTAGCAGGAGGCAGCAGCTTGAGCCACTCGCAAACACATCACAGCTACACCAGCAGTCCAGTTCGGCAGAGCCGGGTTAACAACAGGGGTGACAGGACCTAGCAGAGACAGCCAGGCCTCATCCTCAGCTTGAATCAGCAGGAAGGACCAACAGGAACACCAGGAGAAGTTCTCACTGTGCCTCTCTCAGGGAAGCAAAGATCAGCAAAGACACGAGACCCACGAGCGTTGCACAGCTAGCTGTACCAGCAAGCCAAGCTCTGTCTCAGTCACTCCTTAGAGTCCTATTTATACCCTCCAAACATCACATGCCCTCTACTGTGCCTTGCCTCAGCATGGATCTTGCTGCTCAGGGGATGCATGTACATCCAATCATCCCAAGTCCGAGGAAGCAACAACTGCAGCAGCACACCACCACAAGTTTTTTGGTGCATTTCTCTCTATGGTGTCCCAATAAATTCACCTCAACTACACATGTAAGGCAGACCAATACATGCCAGTCGTTAGAATCCTTTCATGTGCTTGCTCTAGCAGAACATCCTCTCTCCTGTGTCTGCTTCACCTCCATGAGTCTGCCTTAGCCTTTCACACCTCTGTTCACTTTTACAAAACGTTCCTTCACGTGTTTACCCCAGCAAAACACTATCCAACCGACTTTCCAAAGAACCCTTAAGTTTCCACTTCACAGGCTGGCCTCAAACTCACAGAGATACATCTGCCTCTGCCTCCCAAGTGCTGAGATTAAAGGTTTATACCACCATCCCAGCTCCTTTTCTTTTCTTTTTTTAAGATTTATTATTTATTTTGTATATAATGTTCTGCCGGCACGCCAGAAGAAGGCATCGGATCCCATTACAGATGGTTGTGAACCACCATGTGGTTGCTGGGGATTGATCTCAGGACTTCTGGAAGAGCAGCCAGGTGCTCTTAACCTCTGAGTCATCTCGCTGGTCCTTCTTTTCTTTTCTTTTCTTTTTTTCGGGGGGGATGACAAACTAAGCATCACACTGCTTGCTTTATTCCATATCTCACTGACACTTCTAAGTTCTGTCATTGATAGGAAAGGATGGTTTTAAAACCATCAGCCATATTAGCACAAAAGTTCACATATACATGCAAATAGCTCTAACATTTAATCCATTGAGAAGTTACTACACAACGGCACAAAGCATAGTATACACACATATGCAAATGATCCTAACAGTTAATCCACTGAGAAGTTATTATGTGGCAACCAGGAAATATTTTACATGAGTTCTTTAGTGACTTCTGCCCCCACCCCCGATCTGTAAGGTTGGTGTCATAATTAACTCTCCCTGCAGCTTAAAGATGAAAGGAAAAGGCACAGAAAGGGTACAAGAACTTTGTGCAAAGTCGAACAAAGGAACAAGTGTGACTTGAGGGCATCACCTCATCCTCTACAATCAAGGTAATACCAGCTAACACCTGCATGTGCCTTCCATGTGTCAGATGTGCTACTACACACATCATTGTTTCTATATCCTAAAAAGAGAATTCTTTTTTAAAAGTAAGTCTCGTGCTCGCTTTGGCAGCACATATACTAAAATTGGAATGATACAGAGAAGATGAGCATGGCCCCTGTGCAAGGATGACACACAAATCCGTGAAGCGTTCCATATATATATATTAAAGTAAGTCTCACTGTGTAGCACTGGCTGGCCAGGAACTCACTATATAGATGAGGCTGGTTTTGAACTCACAGAGCTCCACTTGCCTCCATCTCCTGAACACTGGTATTAAAGGTGTGTGCCAGCATGTCTGGTAAGATTCTGAATTTTGAAGCAATTGATCCATTGAAACAGTTTCATATTCTCCCACAGGAATGCAGCTCCTCATCCTCTGGGTCTGGGAGGTAGCTCCATACCCCTGGTGGCTAAGAATCCAGAAACTTTCACAGAGAAGGGGTTAGCCATGTTTATAATCAAAACATGCCTTGATGTCCTTGTGACCCATGGATAATAAGAACTCCTTTGCAGGGCAGTGGTGGCACACGCCTTTAATCCTGGCACCTGGGAGACAGAGGCAGGCGGATTTCTGAGTTCGAGGCCAGCCTGGTCTACAGAGCGAGTTCCAGAACAGCCAGGGCTACACAGAGAAACCCTGTCTCTAAAAACCAACCAAGCAAACAAAAAGAACTCCTTTGACTTTCTTTAGTCTGTTCTTACCTTATCATCTGTAAATGTATGTGACAAAACATAATTTACCTTATCTTGTGTACTAAATAAAGATTTTTTTGAGATAAGTACTTTCTACTGTGTTTTTTTAAAAGATCCAGTGAATTTGTGATTTCAAAAGCAGTGTAAATAGATATGGGGCCTGGAGGCACAGCTTTGTAATTCCAGTAACTCTTCAGGGTGGGGCAGGAAGTTCTTCACAACAACCTGGGCTACATCAAATTTAGTCTCAAAAAAAAAAAAAAAGTAATAAAATAAGAATGTGAAATGTAGGCTAGGCATGGTGGTACACACCTTTAATCCCAGCACTCAGGAGGCAGAGCTGAGGTAGACAGAGCTCTGTGACTTTGAGGTCAACTTGGTCTACATAGAAAGTTCCAGACCAGCCAAGATTTACATAGTGATTTTTCACCCTCTCAAAATATATTTAAATTTAAAAATTATGTATGTGTACGAATGTTTTGTGTGCACCACATATGCACATATTGTGTGTGCTTGGTGCCCATAAAGATCAGAAGAGGGGTTGAATCCACTGGAACTGGAGTCATGGATGATTGTAAGATAGCATGTGGGTACTGAACCCAGGGTAAGACTCTGTCTCCAAAAAAAAAAATTGAAGGGCAGAGGGCCTGGGGATGTTGCTCAGAGACAGAGCACTTGCCTCATGTGTGAGACCCAGATTCGATCCATAGTAAAGCAGAGAGGCAGATTCTTGAGAAGCCCATGCCCACACTTGGATATATTCAACTTTTTCCTAAGCTTGTCCCTTATCATGCTTAAATCTATATTAAAATTTCCCTTCCCCCCCTTTTAAAAAGATTTTATTTATTTTGTGTATGTGAGCACACTGTTGCTGTCTTCAGACACACCAGAAGAGGGCTTCAGATTCCATTACAGATGGTTGTGAGCCACCATGCGGTTGCTGGGGATTGAACTCAGGACCTCTGAAAGAGCAATCAGTGGTCTTAAATGCTGAGCCATTTTGCCAGCTGTGTTTCCCCCCCCCTCCCCCTTTTTTCAAGGAACGGTTTCTCTGTATAGCCCTGGCTGTCCTGAAACTCTTTGAAGCCCAGGCTAGCCTTGAACTCACAGAGTTCACCTGCCTCTGCCTCCTGTGTGCTGGGTTTAAGTACATACTTTTTATTATTTTTTGTGTGGTAGTGAGCTGCTGGGAATGGCCCCTCTGCAAAAGCAGCCAGCACTCTTAATCACCGAGCCATCTCTCTGCCCCCTAAGGCTTTTCTTAATAAACTGCAGGTTGACTTCATCCTGACTCATCCTGAAATATTTCCTTGTGGTGTATAAAGTCAAAGATTCTGGCTCCATCTGAGTAGTGTTCCCTGAAGAGAACTAAAATCACCCCCTGCTGATGCCGAAGGGAGTCATAGTCTGGGTGGAGAGCTATGCCAGGTGAACCCAACAGCTGTAAGGTACAGCTTTGTTGGGCCTAGGGATAGATGAGATCATTCTGTGGCTGAGTAAACTTCATTTGGGAAAACACACGCGACCACCCTCATCCCTACCCCATAGTAAAAACTCCCAGAAATAGTGGTGAAGGATTTGAATGTGGTCAGAGTTCCCAGAACTGAAGATGTCAATGGTCAGAGAGATGACATTTTTATCGTCACCGTGACACAGTTTTAATCCACGAGGTATGAAGGAAGACAACACAGGTTATATTCAGCCATGTTTGCTATTTTAAGACACCAAGTTAATTGAAAATATTTGCATTTGAAAAAAATCTATATTTGGGTGAAAGATTGTGACTAACTTTGGTGGTAACAATTTATAACAAATATGTAGCTTTCATATGATAGGACAGTTACTCCAAATTTAAAATGTTCCTGAGTTCTTAACCACAAAACTCACATATTATGTACATATTATAGATGTAACACATATTTACATGTTTATATGCATAAATTGTTTATGGTTTAGGAAAAAATTTCTGATGGGACACTTCATAGACCAATGGTGGCTTCTATGTGAGTGAGGCTGGACTTCTGATATTCTGGCAGTAAGCACC